>NC_134470.1:58577488-58698238 GCF_964194025.1 Convolutriloba macropyga | reverse complement strand
CTTTTTTGCAAGGAAACCATGTCGAAGTCTCTAAAATCAAAATCTCTGCACTGAAAATAATTAATATTATCAACTGCATATTCTTTCAATGCCATTAAAGTGGTATGCAGCTTGCCATTAATGTTGATTTAAAGTGATAATTAGAAAAGACAACAAAAACAAACTCTCAAAAATTGGAAAATGCCAAAGAAAAAATTTTTCTTCATGAAAACATGTAAAATTAACGCCAAAAAATCAGTAAACAAATAATAAAAAGCTCTGAAGACTAATTCACTGAAAATAGCAGGTGATCTTACTGAAAATAGCTGAAAATAGCTGAGAATTCACTGAAAATAGCAGGTGATCTTACTCTTTGCTGACACTCACTTACGCTTAAAGAGGGTCGGAATACGATTGAAAATTGCGATTCCTAAAAAAACTATTTTTTTTCAAAACACAGTCTTTAAAATCGTTTTTTTTTTGAAAACATATTCTTTGAAAACACATTTTTTAAAACGTTGAAAAGATCTAATTTTTTCTATTAAGGAGGACAGTTGGACATGTCACTAGAGAGACATATTCAATAGACTGCAAATTAGTAAAATGAAAACAGGCAGAGCTCAAAGTTTCATAAACAATTTTACGCGATTGGTAATAGGGCGAAAAGAATCAAATGCCTTTTTGCAGAAATAATCACGTGTTCTCATTGGTCGTCATTTGCACGTAGATTTGACCATCAATAATTGCAGTTTTATTTGAAATCGGTCTTTAACTAACATAAAAACCAAAAAGTCAAATTATAAAAAAAACCAAAACAAAAAGTTTTTCAAAAGAGGTACAGCGGGCCAATACACACCGAATAGTATTTGAACTAAACCAAATTTCATAAATAGACCAAATGTAGTCTAGTCTTGCCTTTTCACCATTAAAATGAAAAACGTGTTCCAAATTGTTGCCAAATTAGCTATTTAGACAAAAAGGTCAATATATAAGAATGAGTTTTGGATACTTATCGAGTTATCTTACAGAAAAACAATTATGTATCAACTGAAAACATCTGATAGTTTGTTTAGGACACTTCATTGTATACATTTGATCTAGTCATAAGTTCAGAAACAGAACTTCAAATGCTGGCAAAACTCAAGAAATCCCTAGCGATTTTATTAAAACAATTTGTTTTTCTGAGCCATAAAGACCACGAGCTTTACTAAAAAAAACACATAGTTTTTTCATTGGACCGTAAATGAGAATAAATGGGACAACTGAATAATCGAAATCTTAAAAGAAATCGGATTTGCTTGTAACTGAGATGCAAAAATTGCAAAAAAATTGTTTTCAAAATGAAAGGCCCAAAATACAATCCGAATTGTTTTTCAGTGCAGAAGTCAACGATGAAACCAAAACTGGCCTTGCTATTTATGCCCGCAGTTATGAGACGCAATTCTTCTAAAAAATCTGTAAAAGTTTTTTGGCAATTAAAAATTTGAATATATTAAAAAATAAATTTTGCATTTATTTAGGATAATTAACAGTTTAGATTAGCAAAAGACCCTAAAATGGAATGTTATTTTCAGAATGGGAGGTACACTTAGCCCTTTTCTGACTAAAGGAAGATTTTTTAGCCGTTTTTTTCTCTGCATTATTGGTTAAACTGGACAAATACGCATACTTGATGCCATTTTTTGTGAAAAAGAAGGTTCTGAATTTTCCAAAATTTAGCTAAAAATTTGTCCAAAACAGCTATTTCAACCAATTTTCTAACTCCTTTTTGACTTTAAAGTTAAAACCGATGAGGCTAATATTAATAATTTAGTCATATTTTTAGCACAAATTTATCAAATTTTTAACAAAAATTACGAAAAATGTGAACAAATCAACAGAAATTAGGCTGACGTTCAGCACATTTTAAACCTTCGTAACTCCTCAGAAAAAACACAAAATTAAAAAAACAATTTGAAATTTTAAGCTTGACAGGCTTTCTAATAATACCACTCACAACCCTGTACGCTGCATATATCGATCGGCGAAAATTGACTGTACAAAAAACCAGTTGAACATATAGTTCCTCCCCCACTAAAGTGGGTCGGAACAATTAAATTGAAATTATCTGGTGCAAGTCAAGTTTGTGAATTTTTGACATGTCTTCAGTCGCCTGACTCACCTGAAAACTCCAATCAGGCTTGAAACTGATCATGAGCAAAGAGTATGTTCTATCCGCTCATTTATGCGGCTACCAAAATTTTTTTGCGGACATGTGTCCTGCGTAGCATGAAATTACTTCACAGGCAGTTTTTACGCTAGTATTATTGTCAAGAAGAAGTCATTCACTATCTGCTACCACGTTAATCAATGTAGGGAAATACACGGACATTTTTTCTATTGCCTCGAGCGTTTAGCCTAGGATTCGGATTATTTTTTTCAAGCTGATTTCTTTTTTTTTGAGCGAAAACACAAGTCAAAAAGATAACTTCGTGAACGGCTTCTCTACCGAGAAATAACAAAAACAATCAAAATATGGGATACTAAAAAGTAGAATTATTGTTTGTGCATCAGTAATTGCTCGTCTTTGTTTTCAATGTTCGTCTGTTAATAGAAATCGATTTGCTATGTTGATTATGCCATGAATATTTTGTTAACAGCTTTCGTTGAGGTTGAGTAAAGATAACAACAACTGAGATCCTTCGAGAAATTTGTCACTATGCCTCTTCAGTGTTTCAATCTGATAGCCCGGCTGTCTCTACTCCTCAACCCAAGTAAGTCTCTAACGTCAGTGCCATCTTAATTCAGTCTTTTTCCACCAGTTTGCAACCCACGTAGATCTGGTTTCCACTTATGCGCTATGCAAGTCCGTCTGGTCAAAGCAAGCTTGGGGTGCGCACCTCCGGCTGGGAGGTGGCATAGCAATTTAACAATGAACAAGTACAAAATTCATTGTTTTAAATGGCTGGTGCATTACTATTTTGTGGCATATTTGAACTTACTCGAATTTCTCTTTCAGGCTTACTGCTAATTTGGAAAACTTGTCCATCAGAAGATCATCACAGGCTGAAACCATTAACTTGGATTGAAATCTTAGTTGCAAGTTTTAGAAACTTGACGGATGTTGGTTGCTGTACCGAAAATAAATCAGAAAATAGTCTAAAATTTAGGTCAATTGAAGTTTATCACTCATCCCTTCGAGTAAGATCAGCTCAACTCAATTTACATTTACAATTAAAAAGTGTGCTTTGCAGACTTACATTATAATTGTTCCGACCCCTCTTGAGGGGGGGGGGGGGGGGGGAGGGGGAGGAACTATATACTCAAATGGGTTTTTTTTTGGTTCACACAATTTTGGCTGATCGATATATTCATCGTAGAGAGTTGCGACAGGTATCATTAGAAAGCTTGTCCAGCGTAGAATATGGAATTAAAAAGAGTTTTTTGATTTTCGTTTTTTACAGGGAGTTATCGAGGTTTAAACTTTTGAAAAAAATAGAGTGAATTCCGTGGATTTTATTCACAATTTCCGGAATTTGTGACTAAAATTTCGTAAATTTTGCTAAAATTTGTTTTTTTTTTGAAAAAAAAGTGTTATTGATTTTAAAATTAAAGACAAAAAAATATTATAAGCTTTTTTATCTATTTTTTTTCAAAAACTATGGCTAAATATTTCAAAATTCAGACTTTTTCATCAAAAACAGCACGAAATAGGTTTCTTTAGTCCACTTTGATTAGATTTGCAGGAATTTCACACATATACACCACTAACACAATAACACTGTATTTAAAACTTGTTCGCTTTTTTGTTAATTTTACTAGTTGATTATCAAAAGAGCAGCATTTATTTTTAATTTTTTAACTTACAAAATATCTATATCTATAATATTCGAAAAGTTAAGTGTTCTTAATGGACGAACAGCATTAGCAGAGCTAGTTTTTGACCAATCTTTGACTGTTACAGTCCAAAAAAAATTCGGATTCTAATTTGTCGGTCTTCTTTATAAAAAAAAATCGATCTTTTTTATATATTAATTAAATAACAGAAAATTTCAAATCAAAGCTCGCTAGTGGTAGCTCCAATTCAATTCCTAATTAGCTCCAAATTATTTTATCTGGTTTTTTACTTGAAAGCTTATGGTCGTTTTGACTTTTAATATTATTTGATTTATAAATTAAATAACGGCTTCTTGAACTTTGCCTCCATTTTCCTTTTAATTTGATCAACTTGTAGCTCAGCGTCAGCAATGACAGAATGCTTTTTTTCAACTGAATTCAAATTTAATCTTGGTTGCGTTTTTACACCTTAAGTTGTGGTTTTCTGACTTTGATACTACTAGATTTCTCATTTTTTTCAATTTCAGGTCTTTTCCCATTTTTCATACTTTCCAGTTTTGTCACATTATCACGTTATTGAGTGTTCATATATCACATTATTGTCGTTCAAAATAAGACTCAATTGATAATATTAAAATCTTTAAGGATATAGGCTAAGGTTTTAACGTCCTCGACAACACTTTCTCGAAGAGTCTAACTGACTTTTTAATTTTGCCATTAACAGTCGTTTTTACTTTAACGTTATAGCCGTATGAAATTTCCTGTACGATGACCCCGTTTCATTGGTTTTGCATTTAAAAATAAATGGGCCCATATTCTGATATTATTAGATAGCTGATTGCTTTCATGATTTTGAAAACAAATCTTTTCCAAAATAAAAAACTTTTTAACTTTTTAATTTTGTTTTTTTTTGTCTGTTTGTTATCTAGTTTCGTTAATTGCCGGTCAAATATGGCAATGTTTTTGTCGAAGGAAGTTGTCAAAGGGGACTGATGTCACAAAAAAATGTTTTTAAACAATTCGTTATGGCTTCGACACAAAAGAAGTAATATAATTTTTTGATTTTTGTCATTTTTTACGTTTTTTATGTGGACGTAAGATATATTCTGGATAATTGCAGGTCTCAAAGGCTTCATTTGAAAGATTAAGCGAACCTATTTAACTATTTCATTTTGTAAATAATGGCTTTCATGTCTTTGGAAACAAGTTTTACTTAATTTTGGCTTTTTTTCTTTTTTGTCTACTTGTTACCTGGTTTCATTAATAAGAGGTAGCGTAATAAATTATCGGTGTTCGAAGAAGATGCAATTGAATGTGTTTTGGGGTTAATGTATGGCTTTAGGGCTTTGAAAGCATTTTCTGGCAAAATTTAACTGATTTTTTGTTTGTTGTCTATTTGTTGTTCTTTTTGTAACCGCATAAAAATTGAATAACGACAGTTCTCAATTCCCATCTTTAGAAACACTGGTAATTGTAAACCTATGGAAAAATTTAGTTTATTTCTATGGGATAATTTAGTTGGTTTTCATTACTTTGAAATTGATTGTTTTTTTTTAAAAAGCGTTTTTTTCAAATTTACTGTTTTTGTTCTTTATTGTTACCAAGCCTTATTATGGACTGGTCCCTTATCTTTTCTGGTGAACTACAAGTTGTTTTCATTAGTTCAGTTTTATCTGACACTATTTTGATTTTGTCATTAGGTTTTGTTTTTCAAAACGGACAAAAATTTTTTGATGCAATTAATGTTTGTTGTTGTTTGATTTTGCTGTTCGTCTTGGCTCGCTTTGTTAAAACTGGCAAATCTCATCCATCTAAAGCATCATCTTTACTGCACTGAGCTATTTGCTTTTGAGGCTCTCTTTTCGTTAATGCACCAATTTTATTTTTTGAAAAATTCTTGATTTTTTGGGGTTTTCTATCTGTTCCTCTTTTGGTAGACAATTACGCCAAAATTGTGGATGAGCGGGGTCGGAACCTTATGTGCGTTCGCGCATTACCGAACCTCCTTGTTGTTAGATTAAATCCAGATTATGAAAACTTACAGGAATACTAAACTAAATCAATTAAAGCTCTTCTATTAAAACTAGTGTTAAGACTATCTAAAGCTCATTCCATCACATGGTCAAGAAACAATTCAAGATAGCAACAACCTTATAAAAAGATAGCAACATTTGCATAAACTAGATTTAACTCAAAATAGGCTAAATCTCGCTAACTATTAAGCAAAGCATGTCAATTGAACTTTCATTTGCTCATATTTTAGGCATTTTTTTATCGCTACCAGTTATATAGCAGTTTAGCAGTTCTTATCCCAGACGTTCTTTGGTATTCATAAGAGCACTCAAAATAATAGCTTACATCCCAATTACAGACAAATCTGATCTGTTTTACTTCGGAGGTTGAATTAACAGAGGTTCAAATTGTGTTCAAATGAGGACCAGTGAAAAATTTTTAAGTTTTCTGAGAAAAGCTCATGGTTTTCATCGCCCCTGCAAAAAGTGTTTGTAATTTTGTAATGAATGCTTGAGTTTTATCAGCTTTTCATGACTTTTTGTACTCATATGACGGAGTGTGAGAGCTCTAAAAAAGCTCTTTTTCACTATCTAATGAACTCGCAATGGGACTGCAAAAAAGCTTTTATTTGATAACCAATAATTTTTTGCTAACATAACAGGATAAGTATCCAAATTCATCAAACTTTTTGATATTTTGACTTTTTGTCAAATTGGCTACTTCGGTAACGTCTGAAACAGTTCTTTGTTTTAATGTTGGACAAACAGCAATAGAAAAACCAGATTTGCGTAATTTTTGGTTTTTGAAACTAAAAAATTGTTCTGTTTGTAAAGGGGCGCTGTAACTTTTATTATTTTTTGAACTTGTTCTTATTTAATGTTATATACAGCCCGGAACGATATCAAATCTAAACTCATGTGACAACAGATCTAATGTATATTCAAGTGAAGGCTAAAAACAATACCTGATAGTTTCGACAAAAAGCTTATGGCTTTTGGCTTCAACACTGTTTGCGTAAAGTTGTTCGTCAAATTTTGAAGTGTGCTTGTTTTCGTTGTTATTTTGTAGTCTTCTGACCTTTTCACATTAATGGCAAGTCCAATCGACCTCTCAAGCAGTAGAAATTAGTTAAAAGATTGTGGTGTATGCTTGATATTATGTGTCTTTAAAAAATTAATTCCAAAAAAAGATTTGCCGCTTTTTCTTCCATCTCTGCCACTTATTAGCGTAGTCTCAGCAAAGGAGGAGATGGAGTTTTCTTTCAAGTGACTTAAAGTGTAGTCCTCTAAGTTTTAATAACATTCTTTGGACATTTTCCAAAGTTCGGGGTTCTTTTTTGTTGACTAGACCAATTCTGAAATTAGTAACTCATTATTACAAGTATTATATCACATTAATGATGTTGAATGAAGGCGCAATTGATTTTATAGAAAATTTTAAGCAAAAATATTACGACTTTAGAGGATTCGAAACCATTTTCTAGAACATTTTATTTAATTTTCTGATTTTTGACTGTATTTCTTCTTTATTTAGTCTTGTGACATTCTGGATAATGACAGATTTCACTGAATTTATTTGGAAGTATAGCTTGAGCCCATTTATTTTCTCAGTTTACAGCGAAAAGTTTCGAGACTTTTACATTAATTCTGTTCAAAAAGTATAAATGTAATTGTTAACTTTGCCCCTTTTGTTTTTTCTCTACTTGTTATTTATTCTCAATAAAGACAGGTCACAAATCTTTTCATATGAATTTGATCTCAACTTTCTGAAATTAGTTTTCTAATGTTTTTTTTTCTTTTTGTCTTTCAGTTTTTTATTAAGGTAGCTCTTGAGTTTTGGTCGTACTTAATGCTTCTTTTTATTTGATTCTGCTGTTATTTGTGTTGCTGTTTAGTCTCTATAGTGGACTGCATCATACGCCTTCTCACGAGGCTTTTTCAATATTAGTATAGTGGCTTGAGCTAAAAGCAGTTATTAAAATCATTACACCTAATGTTTTCGAGCAATAACGAATTTTTGGATGTTTTCAACCTCCTCTTCATTTAGTATTCAATTAAGTGAAAAACGTGGTTCAGTGGTGTTGGAACGTTGCAATTGTTGGAATGCGTTGAAAACGCACATTACCAAGCCTCCTTGTTTGATCAAATGTTTTAGCTAAATATTGGGCATTATTAATAAAATTTTCTATTTTGGAACTTTTGTCAGCATTGTAGCACGTTGGAATGATTTTATGTAATCTAATGTTTACTTTTTCTTCAAAATATCTTTTTTTAGTTTTTAAACATTCGGTTTAAGTTGGGTTTTTTCTCCCATTATGTGCGCAGTGATCTTTTTGGCTGAGTAAACTAAATGGTCAATTTTAATTGACAGTTATCATTTTTCTTTCGTGTTTTTTCATAGGTTTTCTTAGAAATCAACCCTCTAGTTTTCTGAGTGAATGTGTTACAGGACGGACGTCAAAGAACCGATTTTAACAAGAGAAGAAACGGACCTGATTTCAAAAGAATAATATTAGGATAAATTTGAATTCAGTTGAAGATACCTTGCTTGGGTAAGATGATAGCACTTCAAGAGAGCCGACGTTATAAAGAACTGGCGTTAGACAACGCGAAATTTGACTGGAATTAAAAAGATCCGAAAGCAAGAAGTTGCCTTTAAAAAGTTGCCAAAAGTTCATGTTCGTGTGATAGCTTCATGTCAAATCCCATAAGCCGCTGAGGCATGGCCATGGCCCGCGATGATTTCAAGATAATTATTTTTAAATTCACTTTCAGTTTCTTGTACTAGAAAATATTAAAATTTCATTTCTCAAATACTCGGTTATGATTGGTTGAGAATTTGGTAGTCTCATTTAAGAAGGCAATTTAATTGGCGGCAAAGTTATCTTAGTTTATCGACTAATATTTTAAATAAATTTTCGGCTGTCTTTCAGTTGGCTCTTTCCACTTCGGCTCTCTTACAAGTCACCGTCTGTTGTGATGGTTCAATAGCAAATCTTATGAGTTTTTGAGGTGTGGCCTTGGCCCTAAAGTACAGTCTAATTAGCTAATCAATCGCGTCAAAGATGAAGGTGGTTGCTAACGAAGTGATTATATTTAGATCAAAATTATAAATTTAGAATAAGATATAATTAGATCAAAATTCAAAACGGTTAGAACAATCAGTGGTTAATCTTTGATTATCAGTAATATCTTCAAAACAAAAATCAACCAATTTTTTTGGAAATGATTTGGATACATTTTTATCATTTGGCTGATTTGGATATATCAGTGTCTGTCCTGATAAGCTCTTGTTCATTTATCGTCTTGCCTCTGCCTTAGATTCTAGACCAATTTACAGTTATGACTGTAAATTGGTCCAGAACCTAAGGCAGAGGCAGGACGATAAATGAACAAGAGCTTATCAATTGAACACGATTCAATTGATAAAAAAGGTTTTCATGTTCGGGCCTGCTTGAACATCTCGCTTGGAAAAGTACCACTTTACGTGTGTTTGAAGGACATTTTATCAATTCACATTTTTCTTCAAACAAGCTGTTCAATCCGAAATAATTGCCGCAGTTTGAGTCTACACTTGAAGGGCAAACACACACGCAAAACAAGTTGGCTTTTCGCTTTAATTGAGTCACAATAAATTATTGTTGGTACCTTTACCAAAAGGCTTTACCCGGACCCTATTGCCATAGTAAATCCGTACTGAAACGTTGTATTTTAATTGTTTATAGTCGGCACAGTACTGTATCTGTTTTTGTCGGAGCTAAAACTAAGACGTTCATACGAACTCCATTACAATCTGAAACAAAAACCATAAAAAACTGCAAATTCGGGCCAAATTTGTCAGTTTTCAAGCAATTGTTGTGCATTTTCTGGTATTGGTGGGTAATTTTTAAGTGATTAAACGTTATTTTCTATGTTTTAAGATAGTAATGTTATCGTCATGCTCAAAAAGTGCAATTTTTTTTGAAATTATCAGATTTTTTCATGAATTTACTATGAACATGAGAATAAAAACAAATGATGTACAGTCTACTTTCAGAAAAAAATGTATCTACCCCAGTCGATTTCGAATGGTTATCTTGCAAGATTCTGGCAGATTCTGCCAGAATCTTGCAAGATTATGCATAATCTTGCAAGATTTCTGCCAGAATCTTGCAAGATAACCATTTTTCTGCCAGAAACTTGCAAGATAACCATTTTTCTGTGAGGATCTTGCAAAATAACCATTTTTCTGTCAGAATCTTGCAAGATAACCATTTTTCTGCCAGAAACTTGCAAGATAACCATTTTTCTGCCAGAATCTTACACGATAATCATTTGTCTGTCAGAATCCTCTAATATATCCACTTCCACTGCACAAGATCCTACAAGATGAATTGATTAATGCGAGTAACTCTGACAGCGAGAGATTTGCGCGAAAGCTCTTCTAAAGTCCTTCGAAGCTCAAAAAAAATGGCAAGCCGTGAATAATCACGTTTTTTGGGCATTGGCAAGAAAACTTAAGCGCTAGGAGCTGAATTAAATGAAAGGAAGCTGCTTAAGATGCAAAGAGTAATATCACATAATTTTTTCATCAGAAAAGGTAATCTAGACGTGTAGTTTTATAATTCTTGATAAAGTTGAAAAAAAACGGTTTTTAATTTTAATTTATTTTGTGTTAACAGTTCTCAAAGGCAGATTTTAATTTTTTTTCTTCAGATAATTCATGTTTCCAGATTCAAAATCTATTTAAATTTATTATTTTTCTTAAAAAAACACGCAACTGATTCTGAAGCAAATTTCTGGTCAAAATGAAATGTGTTGCATGAATGAGAGCCAATAAGACGAAAGCTCGACCGGAACAAATTTGCAAGAATCTTGCAAGATAACCATTTTTCTGGCAGATCTTGCAAGATAACCATTTTTCTGGCAGATCTTGCAAGATAATCATTTTTCTGCCAGATCTTGCAAGATAGACAGTTTTTGCAAGATTCTGGCAGAATCTTGCAAGATAACCATCTGGTCTCGACTGGGGTATGCTAATAGACTGCACATAATGAGGTAGCATGATACTCTTAGGATACAGTGATACAGTACTGGGCCGACGATATACAATTGGAATACAATGTTTCAGTACTGAAATGCTCTGAGACTCAAGTACGGGATACCTTTCTCGTACATAAAACTATCCCCTTCTCAATCATAGTAATTTTGCAGATATTGAATAGGGCTGAGTTTCTAAGACCACAAAGCGGGGGATCTGGAGGGGATGGGGGTATAATGGGATTGATGTTTGTTTTCATATCCAAATAACTTTCACCGTTTGCTTTGAGCAAGTATAGTATTATAATTATAGAATAGTTTGTTCAGCTGTCAGAAAATATCACGCAAACGGAAATAGAGTTTCTTTAAATGCCAAATGCCCTTTGTTGTTTACAGACAATCAATGGGTATCTAATTTCGAAGTCGGGTATGTTGAAATAGTGAATTAGAGCAAACATTGTTCAATAAGTTCTTTTTGAGGGCATATTTCATTTGTAGTCATAGTGGTCCCACAAAATGAGACGATGAGCTAAAAGCGATCAAAAGTAACTCTTCTGTCCTTGGCCAAATTTCTACCAAATTTGAAAGTTCCTGAAACTTACTATATTAGTAAATTTTTAGTATAAAGAAGCTAGTAAGGAAACCAAAATCGATTTATTCGAATATGGACCTAAATTTGAGTGGGTTTTACATGTTTATTGCTTGTTTAATAATGTCTCGTGCTGATTTAGAGGAGTCCTATTGGGAGTCGCAGCTGTTCGTGGTGCCCTCTCATTGGACACGACTCAGCCGACAGTGTTCTAGATACAGGTAGTAAAACTCACTATTTTTAAAGATATCCTCGGTTTTTTCACAACTGGTCACATAAAGTTTCCTTGTAAGTTTACTAGTCAAAAGGATTGTACGAACCATTCACACTATATAAAGTTGAGGTAAATTTGCCTTAACGGAGTTAAGGTAAACCGTTGTTAAGGTAAAGTTAAGGTAAAGTTTAACTTAACTTTACCTTTACTTGAGTTAAACTAAAAATTCATCTTAACTTTGTTATGGTAAAATTACCTTAAATTACTTTAACTATATTTGTAACGTTCTGCATTAAAAATACCAAAAAATTGTAAATGGTCACTTTTGTTAGCCTTCCCAACCGTTAAAAAATCGTTCTTTAACAGAACGGCACTCCCACTGAAAGTAATACGTAGTAAACAATTAACAATAAAAAAGTTGGGTCAAAAATTTTTTGTCTCAATCAATTTTTCTTTGAGCCTAAACAGAAAGTTTCATATCAACTTCAGCATCGATGACGTATTTGGAACTCTCGTTTCAAGAAAAAGTAACGAAAGATTGTTTCAAAGCTTTATTCCACGTTAAGTGTGAATAGATCGGTAAGCACTATATTTTAATAGATCGGCAATAAGCACTCTATAGTTCGGCAAGCACCGATAAGACATCATTGCAAAACCTTAATTAGTTCAACTTCATAATTTGGTGCAGTTTAAGTTTCAGTTTAATTTGATCTTCAAATTGTGTCCCGTTCTCCGATTTTTCATTCTTTAGGCATGACGTACTCTCTGTTCATGCAATAAACAAATCGCCTTTTCCTCTTATGTTGCGTGATCTGTTTCTGATCACATTATTTTTCTTGTTCTTTTACGATTTGTAATTGACTTCATTCTTACACAACATGAAGCAGTCAGCAAAGGACTCACACAAAGCACTACTTCACATAGTTGCTTTCTTGAAGGAGCCGACAGCTACCCCACAATTGCGTTGTGAGAAATGGACAACACAATGGAAGCCTGCACCTTTGGCAAAGGAAAATATACATATCGACACTTTATTGAGAGGTTCACCAGCAAGAGTCATATGGCCGTAAGAACCCACATTTGAGGAGGCTGTGGCAGGCTTCCATTGTGTTGTGGCCGTAAGAACCGACATTTGAGGAAACATATTCAAGCAGCAGAATGCGATCAATTAGCAAGAAACGCTCAGTCAAAAATTTCAAGGCCAAACCGATGCAAGACAGCCGATGAGAACGAAGTACTATGTGGGACAAATCTTGGGATGTCTGCGACCAAAAAACATCACTCCTACAGCTTTGTATAGGAAACAAAAAGAACTTTTTGTAGAGACAGCACTACCAGAAAAATCTGTTGCAAAAGCTCTCTATATAAAATTGGGGACACAAGACAACCAAAGTAGAAGAAAAATCGTAGTAAATGTCAGTCAGTTAATATAATTAATTACACACAAAGTAGATGTCCCAACACGAATTCCTACCAATAAAAACAAAATTTTGAACGGAACTCGAATGCCCACAATCAAAATCTTAATTCTAACTAACTGTCAAAATAAAGACAGCGTTGGATAGAACTTTACAACCGGGTATACGATTTAAGGTATGAAAGCACGTCAGATGACAATTATATTGCGGCAACTTCAAGTCAACAAGCTAATAAAAAAGAAAATTTCATTGTAAAAAATCAATTTGGAAACGTTTTCAGCAACTCAATGGTTGACTCGGGCAGTGTATGAGGCATTGTCAACAAAAGCTTTGCCAACGAAATACTTGCAAACACCCCTTACATCCCATTGGATCATTTCTTAGATGAAAGAGATCTTAAGACATTCTCCAATCAGCCAATAAAAGTGATTGGTAAATTGAGAACAGTTGTGGTCTACAGTGACTGCGGATATAAAAACGCAACCCGAACGATGGTCGACAATGATCACAATTGTGCGAGGGGATCAATTCTACGAAAATGGGCTTCCCGTTGTTCAACAGAAATTGACAAAGGGTAAATCAGTTAATAACATACTTAATAGCCTCTCGTGCCCAATTGAACAGTCAATAGGGTTGCAATTTCCACAACTAGTTTCCAGAGTTGGTTTATCAAAGACATATAAGACAAATAAAATCAAGGTTTCACTAAAAATACACAACAAAGCAACAAAAAGAGAGAGGTATCCCCTAGAATTACACATGAAATAAAGAAATAAACAGATTGCAAAAATGAGGTCATTTTGAAAGATTATACAACTGTTCTGAAGAAATTTTGCAAATGACGAATGCTAATTGATTCATTATCCAAACATTTCAATGAAACTCAATTTGAGAGCAAATTTTTCGACAACTGACTTAAAATATGCATACAGTCAATTACGTACAGGTACTTATAGTTTAAGATCTGTCTTCTACGGACTAATAGATATGTCAGCCAACAGACAACAGAAACTCAAAAAGCAAGAGAATACACTCTTGTAAGCCTCCAAAACGCGGTTTTGTGTTTTGGACTTTATTATTATAGACAGGACGGTGTCACAATCAGAACATCTGAGGTATGTGAACACAATCTTAAAATAGCTAGACGCTGAAATTTTGCACAAAAATCTCCAGAGATGTCAATTTGCTTAGTCAAAAATTGAATGACTTGAATATAATTTTTTACAAACTGGGGTTTTGCCACACGAATTGAAAAAGGCAGCAATTTTGGCAACTCCTCCACCAAACACCCTAAATCGTTTGCGATTTTATCTAGGGTCTATTCGTTATATTTTTATATTTTTACCAAACTTAGCACAACTCTGTCATCCATTAACAGTACTCTAATGAAGTCTAACAAATTCATCTGGACAGAAGATCACAAAAATTATTTCAATGAAAAAAGGGGAAAAGTTTTGCCACTTCAATCCGGTAAAAGACGTTAGAGTGAAACTTGATGAATCAAGATGTGGACTTGGATTTGACAGAGTAATGCTCTAGCGTTAACAAAATTGAGCTGATAGAGGTTGTGTGGTCCATGAACTACTTTAAGTACTATTTTTACGGAAACGACTTCAAATTAATCACAGATCAACTTGAACTAATTTCTATTTTAAAAGAACACAGATCTAGTAAATTATACAACAGTAGACTATCACATTGTGTTATTATGCCAATTCCCTAAATTTTTTTGATCGAACATATATCGGGAGCAAAAATTGGTTTAGTTGATTGAAATTCACGAAATCAATTTATAAAGGCAATGGAGATCTCTACATACGGTGATCAATTTCTTGATGCCACTGTCTCAATGATCCGACAGTCGTTTCAATCAACCGTAGGGTCCTAATTTTCAGTACTCAAACGATTAAAAACTTTTTTAGATAACAACCTACTCAATAAAGTTGTTGGAAAAGATATCGCGTCGCAAAATCCAACCACTGTTAGTAATAAAACGTCAATTACTAAAGAATTAAATGCATCACACATTCAAACTAACAAACATTTATTTTCATTTGCACCGGAATTTACCCATTTTATTAACCTATCGACACAAAGTTTCCATTAGTCGTTCGCGTCGCAAATGCTACTGACATATGTGTTTAATCATTTCGCATCTCATAGTCAGCCTAAAATTAAGTCAGTTTCCTCAGTCAATTCTAGTGCCAAATCTCTGCAAAAATTATAAATTTGAAAAAGTGAACAATGTGAACAACTAAACCCAATAAACACAAAACTTGAGACAAAATCACTCAATCACCAACAATTTCTTCAACTAAGCCCAAAAATAAAAAATAGAAATTTTGAATACAGAGCAAAAATAGACCACCAACGTTTTGCTCAGTATCTGCACGGCGATAACAAACTACCAAAATAGTTATTCACTTGATCAAAATATTAACAAATCAAAAATGCCCGAGGAAGATCAGCGAAGACATCCACAACAACAAAATCCCGCGTAACAATTGACAATGAATTAAAATCTGATTATTCCTCAGCAAACACGGTACCTGCCACTAACGTCACTTCTATAGGAAAAAAATTTTCAACAAACAACTTGGATGAGACTAAAGATCAGAGAGTCAACGGAACCATAACTAACAAAAATCTTCAGCCAGAAATTTCTAACAATCCTGACGGGCAAGGACGCCACTCTAAAAAAATATGAGTCTCTGTCATCAGGAACAATGAGAACAAGCTATATGAAATTAAGCTATACATATTTTCAATGCGGATGGACCTGAGTGTCAAAAGCGGATACCTTTTCAATGTTGAGCAAACCGCCATATCGACGACGATTAGAGAAGCTGTTCTGAAAGACGTCCCCTCAAAACTTCGCGGCAGCTTCGCAATACTGTTATTGGCTCAACATTGTTGATGGCCGTATATCCATTGGGATAAAATAGCGAAAAAGAGTGGGTGTAAAACCTGTACGGATATCAGTAGTAATTTAAAACCAGTGAGTCCGCGTTGCAAATGATCATAATTAGTTAACTGTAAAGAGGAGATGAGAGGAGGTTCAAAGATATTTTGGCAGCTCTATTTTAAACGAAAATGAAATAGAGCAATATTTCTGAATCGCTATAGACAGCACTGAATTATTCAATAACGCATCAAGTTCAAATTCAGAAAAACTCTTAAATTCTTACATATTTAAGATCACAACCAATTAGACCTGAGCAAGCTAAATGTTGGACAGGAAAAAAAACTAAAAATTTTTGTAAACTATCACCCCTTAATTATCAACCATGTTCAACCAATTATCAACCAAAGTGCTAACAGACTTGTAGAAAGTTTTATCCATACAATGAAACGACAATTATCATGTATGAAAGTCCATCCACTAATAGAAATGTTAAACTTCAGCATGCAGCACATGGAAAAATACAGAAATTACGATCTTTAAGGAGACTTCGGCAGAACAAGCGATATCTAATAGAGCAACGAAACCAGTTAGTAATAATCGTAATTTTAATAAAAAAATGTTTAAACTTACTTTGGATGTAGATACGAAGCCCGGATGTTCCCACCTTACAGATACGCAGTTGGCTGATACAGGCATGTTTAGTGACTATGAAGAGGAGAAAACCATTTGCACTGCAAACACCAAAGCTCATGAAAAAGGCAAGCGCAAATGCAAGACCTCAAATTCAGGTTTGTTTGGTAGGATTGAGTCTCAATTCCTCTTCACCGCTCAGAATGGTCATCATATATGAAAATCGGCCTTTGTATTAATGCCAACAAAAAAGAAAAACAAAATCTCGATCGAGTGTACGAAGTGCTTGGGTAAGTTAGCACAAAGAGAAAATTTAATCTAACAACAAGCGCTATCAAAGAACCCGATAAAGTTGATGTACGCGTTCTTGTCTTGGATATAGCAAATTTTGGAACTTAAGAGGAACGCAGCACTTCTCTGGCGGGAAACACACAAAGACGCCCCAAAAATCAGTGAAACCAGATCTACAACGAAAGAACCTAGGAAGCAAAAACAAACGCTCTCGTAAATCCACAGATGATGTAAGCGTAGTATCATCCCGATCATGCTTCTATATGTCAAGTAATATAGCTCGAGCCTTAAAAATTTGAGTCCCGAAGCAAAAATCCAAGTATGACGATGCTTTTGCTAACAGACCAATTTTCACACAAATATTCAACTTTAGTACGATACAAACAATTGCAGTGCCGCCAACACAACCATCATCATCATCGGTATCAGCCCCGCAATTGACTTCACTGCTGAGATTAGCAAAATGCACAGCAATCAGTACTAGCGATGCATGTGATTCGAATATATAATCAACAATAAGACGCATCAAACGGCAAAACAAGTAAAGTGTTAGACAATAAACAGAGGCGCTGTTAGATGAAATAAAAAATACTAAACGTTTTTATGGTCCAATCCCTGATGATAGTTCAACTTTTGTTGGCAGAAGCACACCAAGAAATCGAAACCAGAGAAGAACGTTTGATCTTAATCCCGAATTACCCGATGAACGAGAGATGACTGTGTTAGGGACAGAAAAATGTATGAGGAAAAAAATGTGCTCAGAAACTAAACGAAAACATTGAAACTTTGTGCATTCAATTACTTTAAAAATACTATATATATATATATATATATATATATATATATATATATATATAATTAACCGGCGAAAAGTTATTAACTTTTCTAATTTTGTATTACTTATGTGATGTAAAAAAAATTCTCCGGAAAGTAGGAAATATCATAGGGATTTGACATCAAGGTGATAGCTTTTTTTAGTTCATCTTCCTAATTTGATG
The DNA here is from genome assembly GCF_964194025.1 of Convolutriloba macropyga. NCBI lineage: Eukaryota > Metazoa > Xenacoelomorpha > Acoela > Convolutidae > Convolutriloba > Convolutriloba macropyga. The sequence continues at coordinate 58,680,367 of NC_134470.1, read as the reverse complement.
CAGTTTTTATTTTTTGGTTAAACTTGATCTTCATTTGGTTTCCCGTTATCTGATTAATCATTCCGTAGACATGGATTAGTCTGTTTCTGCTACAAACAAATAGCCTTTTCCTTTTGTGTTGCGTCATCTATTCGTGATCATATTATGTTTCCTAATCTGATCTAATTTGTAATAAATTTAATTCTCCCTAATCATCACTTCTTGATTCGGTTGCCAATAGAAATACATTATCAGTCGGTCATCAAATTAGCTCACACTTTCCAAGTCAGTCTCCAATTGCTTACCCAAATAATTTTAATTAAATAAGTAAATCGTTCAAACGCGACGCAAACTCCTATTGTACTGATGCAAATTGCATTTGTACGCAAGTTCCAAACTCAGACGATAGGAATCCACAACAACTTGACAAATACTCATACCCTAATACTAAGTTGCAGCAGAATAATGTCACAATTTCGTAGCTTATGACTGTTTATTACTATAGTAGTATGTTTTCTTCCTTTACTAAAACTAATTTGTAGGCAATTGCCACACAGCACGTTTAGATTAGTGATTAGTACTTGGTACGCAAAATAAATGTTGCAAGTACCCACGTGGATGTTCGATATGCATTTAAGGCGAATTTTTTAAGGCGAAATAAGTGGAACATACTTATTCTTATGCAGAAATTTTTACTTAAAAAATCAAGACTAGTAAGTGTAAATTGTGACATGAAAAGACTGCTGGACATTCAGAAAATAAACAGATTGCCTTGTTAGTGCTGATCTGTTCTGCCACCAACCTACGGTTGGATTGCAAGTGTCTTCACGTTTTATGAAAACAAAGTGCTTCCGTTCCCAACTGACCTGAAAAATAATCAAAAAATGAAAAATTTCAATGAAAGCAGTCCTATTGAAAAATCAGTAACCATGAAACAGTCCATAAAAATTTTTGTGGCTTCCTACGGTAAACCAGATACCATAAAGTTGAGTATAGACTTTTGAAACTTAATGCAGGTAAACATTGCTTTGGAAATGCAGGTGGTCCTTTGGACCATTTATCTGCCATACTTGAAATTATTCATGATCGTTATATGTTTAGTAAGTTTCAATCAAATCTATATATGCCATGGATATGATTTTTAATGGTTTTATTGTTCGTTTAATTTTGCGGTGGATTTTTCTAATTTGATTCCAAAAATTTGTTACAAAATTTTTGATCAGCAATTTTTTATTTTTAGGTTTTGATAATGTGTTGTTTGTTTTCGTCTATTTTGTGTTTACTATCAGATAAAGTTCCAAATCCTTTCTAATTGATGATGCTTACAATGACAGGTTCCATCGATATAAGAATTGCTTCCCCGTACTTTTTTTCGATTGATTTTTTCTTCTTTAAGTAAAAATAGAATTTTTCAATTTCTTGCGTTCAAAAAGCAAGCTTTTCGATTTTATTTGTTCAAAGAGCATTTTTAAGAGAATTTTTCTATATAAAGAGCACGAAAATTGCAATTTTGAAACAAAAATGAAATTTTCACTCTCACGTTTAATACGCTTGGCACGCAGATTAAATGTTACAAGTACTCACGCGGATGTTCGGATTGCATATATAGCGAAAACTGTTGGTGGGAAAAAAGCTGAACATATTAATTTTTTTGCAGTAATTTTCGCTTAAAAAATCAAGACTAGTAAGTGTAAATTGTGAGATGAACAGGGTGCTGGCCGTACAGAAAAAAACAGATTGCCTTATTAGTGCTGATCTCCTCTGCCACCTACGGTTGAATGGCAAGTGTTTTAACGTTTTATGAAATCAAAATGCTTCTTTTTCCAACTGAAAAATCAGTAACCATAAAACAGTCCATAAACTTTTTTGTGGCGGTCTACGGTAAGCCAGGTACCATAAAGTAAATTGTAGACTTTTGAAATTTCATGCACAGAAACATTGCTTTGGAGATGCAGATGGTCCTTTGGACTGTTTATCTGCCACACTCAAAATTATTCATGATCGTTGGATGTTTAGTAATTTTCTATAAATTCGATATATAGTTTTTTATGATTTTCTAATGGTTTTATCATCCTTTTAGTTTTGCTGTGGATTTTTCTAAAAATTGTTTACAAATCGTTCAATCAGCAATTCTTTATTTTTAAATTTTGCTAATATGTTATTTGGTTTCTTTTATTTTGTGTTTGCTGCCAGATGAAGATACAAGTCTTTTTTATTTGATGGCAATTACAGGCTCTACCGATGTAAGAAAAGCTTCGCCTTCAATTTTTCAATCGATTCAGTTTTTAGTCTTTTAGTAAAAAAGAACTTTTCGATTTTGTGCGTTCAAAAAGCAAACTTTTCGGTTTTGTGCGCGTTCAAAAAGCCATTTTTTCTAAGAAATTTTCTTTATAAAATACACGAAAAAAGAAATTTTGAAAAAATGATTTATTTACTTTAACGTTTAATCTCTGATCAACCGGGTCGCCACTTCCTTGGTTCCATACAAGGATCATATATGATGTCATGCAAATCATAACGTATTTCCTAGTAGGATCCTTGCATGGAACCAAGGAAATCATATATGACCTTTTACTAAAAGAGCGTTATACCTGTTACGATTGGAGTCGTTAACTCATTTACAACTAATTTTTTTCTTTTATGAAATTTGCATGATTACTGGGAAATCATACAAATCATATATGACCTTGTATGATCACCGGGAAAAATGAATCTCAAAAACTCATCGTAGGGTTAGTCTGGTTTGATTTCTTACCGAATGAGCGTTATAGCTGTTACGATTAGAGTGGTCTACAACTATTTTTATTTTTTGTATGAAACTTGTATGGTTACGGGGAAATCATACAAGTCATATATGACCTTGTATTATTACCGGGGATCATATATGACCTTGTATGAAATGAAGGAAAGTTGTATGATGGGGAACCCGGGCATGGAAAAAATAGACAGAGTTGCGTAAAATATTTTGACGCCTTTTTTCGGTCACAAATCTCTGACCACTTCTGAGAACCCTATGAGAAATCATATGTTGGTTTTAGTGACGTCTTTTGCCTTCATGGCTACATATACGACCGATCCAGACAAGGAAGACAATTGGATGCCTCTGAAGTGGACAAATTCACGCAGCTTGTGGAAAAGGTATTTCTTAGGAACAACTGGTTTGCACTACCACCCAATCAAATTAGTAAGTATAGCCCTGGTTGAGATTTCATACCAAAGCGATTTCATTTCAATGTGGAACGGTCTGATATTAGATATGGTTTCGAGCATTCAAAATCTTCTCAGAGACCACTTTGGTATCTTGGGCATTTTTTGTCGTCGAGTTCAAACTGAGAGCATGATCGATAATTGAGTTATCGGTCAATATTGTCTCTTTGGTACTAAATTTTGTATTTAAGACCTCGATTGGTGTCAAGGTATAGTGGGTCAAAGTATGAGTGAAAGTGAGCGGATCCATTTTCGGAAATCAGCTGAGTGTGGAGATTTTGAAATCATTACATTTCGTTCTCAAAGAGCATCAACGCTTTCAAAAGCTTAAAAATTGGGCACCATTTTAGCTGATTTACAAATTCAGCACTTGAAAGAGAAAATAAAGGCATTCAGTGCCTTTGTTACACCAATTCCGCAAATTTTTCAATAAAAGGGTCAACATTTTCATCGAATTTCGTTAAATTAGCAGTTCGAATTGAATTGAAATTGGCCAAAAGGGCTCAATAAAATTTGAGAATAGGTCTTGTATAAGGTTTAGGCACGCAATAGTTAACAAAAATCTAGCCAAGAGAAGTAAAAAAGTATACACCGCGTTTCGAGGCTTAGCTGAGGTTCTGATTGCTATGCTGAAGCTGTCAAAAAAACCAGGAACATGTAGAATCTGGGGGAATCTTGGGTGAAATGATATTGGGTACAATGGCATTTGGTATAAGGGCATTGGGTAAAAGGGAATAGGTAAATTGTCATGTAAAGATGAAGATCTATGCGCTAAATAGGATTTTTGTTAAACGGCTGTGACCACAATTTTTATTCCTTTTTCACTCGTCAATGTTATTTCAGGACTTTCAGGAGGATAGTTTCTGATTATTTTTTTAGCATATTGTTGACATAATTTTAACACATTCACTACTTTTGTTCCGCCTAATTTTCCACTTTTGTTCACGTAATGGATTTAAATAAATATTATAAAAAGAATGCCCTAAAATTTTGCATAAAGAGAGGTATAAATTCTGTGGAGTAATTTACAAAATCAAAAATTAGTATCCGAGAACATTCTTGTTTTTTTACAATTGTTATGCAAAATCTCTCATTTAACATGGTTTGCTCATTTGTGAGGAAACAACATAATCTATACCTGAGCCATAATTTCTAAAATACAAAAAAAGGGTGATGAGTGCAAGTTTCTATTTAAAAATTTTGACTCATCCAGGGACCGTTTCAAAGAGTTCAATTTTAATGATGTTTTTGAATTTTATCACAATTTCTAAGAGAATCCTCACTGCATTTAAATGGACTCAAATCAACAGTTCTTCTATCAAACACGCAACAAACCAATTATCATACACGGAGCCTTTCTTAAAAACTTCAATCAGTTGATAAAATTAGAACCAACGTTTTAGAGCATTCTATTGAAAACGGTGCGAAAAACTTTTTAGAGTAATTAAATAAACATTGACGCATCTGAAAAATTTAAAACGTTTTGCATATATACTTAGAACAATTTATATTTTAAATTGAAAGGAACTGATGGATACCATTCTCTTAGATCTCAATTTTTTGTTTGTTTCCTCAGTAACTCTCTTTTGTATTGACGTGCTGCATTGTTTTTCATTTTTGTGTTATATTTTCTGGAGAGTAAATTAAAAATTTTAACAATTTGGGAAGTATTTTCAATATACGAAATCTTTGAAATCAAATTTTTGTGAAATGCCGGAAATTATGTCAGTCGTGAAACGAAAACTTTCTAAACTTTTTTTAAAACTGCATATTCTGAAATATATCACAAATATACTGGAAGCGCTATAAGTTTGAATTTCTGCTGAATGTTGAATGTGGAATTCTTTTGAAAATGCTGATTTTGGGCAATAAAGATACGAAAAATGAGCTAAAATTGTGTTTTCAAAAAAATGTGTAAACTTTATGCAACAAACTTTCTGAAAGTCAGAACTCCAATTTTTTCGCCCCATTAACTAAATTTTATTTATTTGATATTTATTTCGCTTACTTCCATTCGGCGGAAGTCGTCGCTGGAAAAAATGAAATTCTCCATTCAATTTGAATTCAATTTGGAATTCTCCATTCAACAATAATATCAAATACATAACGCAGTCTCGCTTACAGTTCACATTACTCTTTGTTCCCATATTTTAAAAGAAACGTTGACGCGAGAAATAAAACTCCAAACAACCCAAATTACGCATACCCAATATTACAATTTAATGTTATTCAATTAAATAGAAATGTGTTGTGACGATCAAGTTAACCAATACGAAAGAAGGGCCTACAGAAAGGGTGTCACTGCTCATGAGTTCGTCACCAATCTGAATATTTAGGGTGAAGGTTTTACCCTATTCACAATTCCACAATTGGTCCTAGAATCTATCTTTAGAGAAAACGACTAGACTGGATAGTAACTTCACAAACCTACTACTCTTAACTAGACTAAAGGGTTATACAGGCCCTCCGTTCAAGCCCTAAAGAAAGTATTTTCAGGCACTATAGAATTGTAGTCACTTGCCAAAATTAATGATGATATTAGAATATGTTTGTAATGCCTCACTATGGTATATTATACTTTAGCTTCTAAGAAATGTTTTACCAAATGAAATAAATTGGTGACTCTAAGATTGAGAATTATAACAGGTCCACAATTCACTTTCTAATTAATCGATCAACCAATATACTTGAAACAAAATAGTAGATGACGTGAAGAGCTCGTCGTTGTTCACTCCACAACCCAACCAGACGAGTATTAAACAACTTGATAGAAAGTTAAGACATTGCCGGTCAGGTAAGTCAGGTTACTGCAGACCATTTTAATTGTCTACTTGGTTCACCATTCCATACTACATGGGTTGTCTTAACTTGCCAAGTCTTCTACGAGCAGGCAGGCCTACCCTAAGAGTGGCTTCACTTTGTGGTCTCCTTGAAGGAGCTTGGCCGATTAAAACTCTCTGAAATCAATCGTCTTGATGTTGTCCTGGACTCGGTGCTTCCCTCCAATTCGTTAACCTAAATTAACGTAATTATTGATTGGTTGATCACTACTTTACTCGTACCAAACTAATTTAAATCTAATAAATTGAAGCTAGATTGAGTATGATTTCAGATCCTTAGAGCTGTATTGTGAAGTTACTACAGTTGTACAATTACGCTGTTGATGAACAGAAAACCGAAGAAACGATTAAGTTTAACCCAATCTTAATTATTACAAGGCTATGGTTCCTTCCAAACCACTAGTTACAAATGCCTATGAGTGCCAAGTATCGAAGCGTTTAACAAATACCTACTAGATACCTGTTTAAGCTCAACTAAGTTATAGGAAAAGTTATAAAAAGAGAAGGTAGTGGAAAATTTGCTAAGTTAATTTAACGAAAAGTATAGTTACCAGAGTATTCTAGTTCAAACAATTATTACAATTTTCAGACCACGACAGAGATCTGTTAACTCACTCGTCGACTCAAATTTACTCCGCAATTTCGATTATCACGACAATATAATTATTTTCAGACTGATTTTGTATACAAAAATTGGCTAAATTTGAGCCGTATATATAATGCTTCCTATATTTGGTTATGATAGTTTAGTCCTGTTTTTACTAATTTTTCCGAATCTTTGTGTGAAAAATACCTTTTTGGGAAAAGTTTTCAGAAGATCATTCCTGACTTTGATAACCTAGGCCTCTAATTTGGGTTTCTAATCCAATATTACGTGGGTGAGAATTTTGGTGTTCAATCTATGATATAATCGTTATCAGAGTCAATATTTACTTATTCAACCGTTCTCATCAGTTTTAATTTCTTCACCATTATTATCTTTGTACAGTTTCAAATTTTGAATTGGCTTTTGTGTTGGGAATAATTTAAGGTCAGTATTAATTTGGTTCTTTTCCGAAAAAAGCTTACGTTTAACTTTCCATTCCTACATCCCACCCATTCAGACTAAACTATTCTCCTGAATAGTACAATACAGTGAAATTAATATAAAGTAAAGTTATATAAAAGCACCATCACCATATTTTGGTACGACAGTTTTTTTTTAATCAGCGTTTGTCTCCTCATTTTGCATTCTCTCAACTAAGGTTAGTCTCTCTTCAAACTGCATGTCAGTTGTGATATCTCGTTGATCATCGTTGGACAAATTGTGAATATGTTTTGTAGTGTTTTTGGACTTTATCGTGGGACCAATTATGAAATTGTTTTGTAGTGTTTTTGTAGTGAATATGTTTAGTAGTGTAACACTTCTTTGCTGCGCAGACAGCAAAAAGGGCAAATGCAAGACAACACAAGGAGAAACCAAGCAGACCAGCCAGCTCTTTAAATGTATGCAGTCTTGACCCATGGCGAAAGGATTTGAAGTTGTTTTCCTCAGAAAGTTGTTGATGGATTTTTTCTACCATCTCACTGACTAATTCAGGCGTGACATCAAGCGTAGGGACATCCTCGAGTGCCGATCTGATCTTATGCAACATCAAATTCCAACTCTCTTCTGTAGGAGTGACCGCTGGAATGCTCGGGATGTTGAAAGCGGTATCCAGTAGTTCGGGGGTTGCGATTGACGAGTCCATTCTTAGGGTGAACCAGTTTTCCATCGCATGGGGGATGTTCTAGGCAACTTTAACAGGCTGGTACACGGTTTGAAAACATTCTGCCCCCACTGTACGTTATGTTATAAAGAAATTGTTGATCGTCTGCCGCATTGAGGAGGTACATAGAGTTCCCAAGGTAGATTGCTGTCGGTAAATTGGCAATTCGGTTACTTCTCGTGTGCAAGTATTCAAAACAGCTACCTCGTGATTGTATAGGAGTGAAGTCAAGCAGAGTTGATCTTGCGCGCTCACCAACGCTACCGGCTTGGCGCAAAGTATCAGCAATTGTGTCCCCCAACAAGACAGATATTCCTCACTCTTCATTTCGGCATAGCTTTCTTCTCGCCTTCATACGATCAAATAGTTCCCTTCTAATTTTAGAGTTGCGGCCGTCGTTGTGTTCTTGTTTGGTTGTGGCAGACAGACTGCTTTGTAGGCATCGTGAATTGGTTCACCACTGTATACTGGCACCTCCATTGTGATTAACAGTCCTTGTGGATTGGAAAAACAATTCTCACTAAGGGCAGGCTAAAAAGAAAACTTGAGTGGTCGTATGGAATTGAACCTTTTTTTATCTCCTAACTTCAGAGTTGTAATTACTTTCCGTAAATCTTCGTAGGATACTAGTGCGGCTGGCAGTATTCCCTTGGATAGCACTCCAATGCTTGTAATAAACATGTTTCTCTGTTCCGTCAAATATAGTGTTTGTACTTGCAACTCGCTGTGCATAGCATTGAGAGTCCATGATACGTTGTTAATTGCACTTTGTTGGCAAAAAGGCATACATAAAAACATCAGACCTTCGATGATCACAGGCTTGGGCTTATTGTATTTCTCCCATTGTTATTTGAAGCACCTCCAGGTTTGTTTGCAGAATCTCAAAGTTATCCTCTGAGTAGTTTAGCACTTTTCGTGTGTCTTCATGAAGCTTCAAACTACTGCTGGTCATGACTTGAATAGACTCTCTGTCTTCGTTGTGCAGGTGAACCATTCTTGATTCCAAATAGTGCAATCGTCCTTCCAATTCTTCCATCTTTCGCTTAGAACTTTCGCACAGACCAAAAATTGAGAGTAGTCTACAGCCTGTTTTTTCCAGTAAAGGTTCTAAAGTTATCACCTTCGCAGCTCCCATTGCAAACAGCAGTGGTGATCGTCTCTGTCGCTGAAGAGTGATAGTCTGGTTTACAAAAGATCCTACTTCTTTGACAAGCTTTGTCCTCTCTTTCTCTGCTTTTTCGTATTCTATCTGAATAGATGAGATTATTCCGTCAAGGTGGTGCTGTGATAATGCGCTTATTTCTGGGTTGTTGCAAAACTTGGAGCTCTTTCACAATTTCTGTTCCAATTGCTGAAGTATTGAAGAGAATTTATTAATTGATCGGACATCCACGTTCAACAACTTTGGAAGTGGGACTGCGATATCCACATCCAGATATGAGTCGGCCAATGAAACTGGTGTTTGAGGTTGAAAGAGAACATGCGCAGTAGTTCGTGCACTCTCCGCTGTTTTCTGTCGTACCGCAAGTTTTAAAATAAATATCACAAAGTTGTACATCTAAACATTATTATGGTTAATTACTGCAATAAATCTAGGTAGCGTTTGTTCTGTTTTAGAAAGAGTGCTACATTCTCTAATAATTCCCCCTAAATTCGCTGAAACTTAATTGAGCTAATTAGCTCTTTTCATAATACCGGTGATATTTTAACTTGCAATATAGTTTTTTTTAATAGTGCTATTTAAATGTTTCACGATCGTCCTCATCTTTAATAAAAATTTCGGCTCAGTTTTTGATCTTTACAATTTTTTTAGGCAATGTTATATAGAAAAACTTAATCAAGTTCCTTTTTTGATTTTTTTTAAAATACATCTATATATATATATATATATATATATATATATATATATTCTTCTTTTTTATTCGTCGTCGATTCCGAATCGTTTTGGGTACTTCACTGCGCGTTTTTCTCGTGTTTTAGCGATGGAGTTTACTGTTTCGTCAATTTTGGTTCCCAAATGTTCTGCAAATGTTTTTGGTTTGCAGATTTCTCTCTTGGCGCTTGAAGGTGTTGACTGTGTTTCACTGAGGTCCCTCAAGTCAATTTTTGGCTTTTGTGGTCGTTGGGGCAGTGGTGTACAGTCAATCTCTTTGGCTGAGTTTACAAAAGGGGTGTGGCTCTCCTGGGTTTTGTCTTGTTCCCGAGTGATCCGTTCTGCTGGTATGTTAGTCTTAGTGGGCCTTTTAGTTGAATGTTCTCGCTCTGCAAAGAGATCATAGAAAAATTCTTTATCCTCGTCCATCCATTTGAAGGGACGCTCTTGTATGGGTCGTCTTGGTGTAACTTCTGGGGTAAAAGTTTGATAGTTTTCTTCAATGTGAACTTCCTGGTCATACGTATTTTGGCCACTGGGCCATTTCTCCTGATGAGATGATCTTGTTTCCATTTTGGGTAACTCGTCTTCCTCCTTCACAGGCTTCAATCGATTGTAGTGGACTATCTGCCATTTCTTGAAGTTTGTGTCTTTTGAGATTTTATAGTTGACTTCTGAGGTCCTTTCGATGATGTTATATGGTCCGATCCAGGGGAGAAAAATTACCTTGATTTTGGTTTTTGGGGTGCGAAAAACCAAACTTTCTCTCCTGGCTTTAGTTCCTCTCCAAAGACGTTTTTCTGGTGCAAATCTTTTTGTATTTCTTGTCTGTAGCAAGTGTCTCTCTGGCATTCATATGTGCTTCCCTGAACTGTTCATTGAGCCATCTTTTGAATTCGTAGTTGGCAATTTCGTGACAAGGTGCTTTCGGGAGTTGCAGGTCAATCGGGTTTTTGCATTCTTGTCCAAACACGAGTGAGAGTGGAGTCTTTCGTGTTGTTTTGTGCACGGTCGTATTATAGACGAAGTTGAGATAGAGAATCAATTGATCCCAGCTACTTGGATTGTTGGAGCAATATTTGGAAATAACGTCCAGAACAACTCTGTTGTGACGTTCTACCATACCATTTCCCTGCGGGTGATATCAAGATGTTCTTGTCTTCTCTATTCCAAAAATTTTGCACACTTCTAATAGTAGTTGGCTGCAGAAGTTTGATCCTCGGTCGCTGTGAAGGCAATCAGGCGCTCCAAACGTCAAAACCCAGTTCTCCACAATTGCTCTAGCAACATCTTCGGCCGTAGTTTTTTCTAAGGGAACGCAAACCACGTATTTCGTGAAATAATCCGTCAATACGAGTATATATTTTGCACCGCTTGTCTTTGCTCAGTTAACAGGTCCCAGGTTATCTGCTGACACTTTGCTGAAACGGATCCCAACGTTGTTTTTTTGGAGAGGGGCTATTCTTTTCTTTCCAGCGGTACTTCGTGCTTGACACAGGGTGCAGTTTTCACATTTTGGTTCAATGTCTTTTCTCATATTTGGCCACCAAAACTTCTGTCTTGCCCTGTCCAAGGTCTTTTGAAAATCAAAATGGCCTCCACTGAGTTTTGAATCGTGAAGTTGTTCCAAAACTGTCTCTCTGAGTCCCTGCGGTACTGCAAGTTGTTTTTGGTTTGTATTGCTTCCTTCCACATGCCACTTCCTGTTCAGCACGCCATCAGTCAGTTCTATTTGGTCCCAGAGGCCCCACATCGCTACTGCATCTTCTCCTTGTGCTATTGCGTTTGCCTTTTTGATTTTTAAGTCTTTCAGCGGATTTTGTTCTGGATGTTTCTCATTGTAAGCTTTGCCCATTGCAAGATGAGACGTAAGCAGGGATCGTTTCTTTGAGCCAGCCTAAGTGAGTTTACGTCTTCTTGAAATTGGATACTCATTGGTTCGTTCGCGTCCTCGGCTGTAACTCAGTTAATTCTTCCGAGGGTTAATTCTTCAAAAGAGTTAGCTGACGGACAACTTCAAAGCATAACCAGTCTCTCAGCTTCAGTTAGGTCAGGTGTGATGCTGCACTGTCTTGACAGTCCATCTGCATTCCCGTGCTTGTTTCCTGGTCTAGATACTACTTGAAAATCGAATTCTTGCACTCTTTGAAGCATCCCGAATATCATCCCGTCATTGTTTTGTCTAAATAACCACTGTAGCGATGCATGATCTGCTCTGAGGACAAATTGAGTTCCTCAAATGTAAGGCTTAAACCATTTCATCGCCTGAATGACTGCTAACGCTTCTTTTTTTGTTGTTGAGTAACGATATTCTGCTGGCGTCAAAACTCTGCCTTGAAAGCCACTGGGTATTCTGTTCCATCGACAATATTCGAGAGTACTGCCCCTAGACTGTTGTCACTTGCATCCGTGTCCACGATAAAAGGAGAGTTGTAGTCCGGATGCTTGAGTACTGAGCTATCAATCAAAATCTCTTTCAGTTTCTCGAACGCATTATGGCATTCAGGGTTCCAAGTGAAACGGCTGTTCTTTTTTGTTATCTGGTGAAGAGGTTTCGCTATCCCAGCAAAGTCTTCGATGAAACGTCTGTAGTAACTGCAAAACCCAATAAAAGACCTCACTTCGGTAACGTTTTCTTGTCGTTTGCAGTCCCGTACTGCAACGAGTTTGTCTTCATCTGGTGCATTTCCATCTGGGCTCAGTTTGTATCCTAGATACGTTACGGATTCTTGAAAGAGGCGACATTTCTTGGGTTTGAGTTTAAGATTGGCCTGGCGAAGAGCTTGAAAAACAAGGCGCATGTGTTTTCGTGTTCCTCCACATTCCTACTAAACACCAGAACGTCGTCCAAGAAGATGAGGACAAACGGGAAGAGATATTCATTGAAGATGCTTGTCAAAAGTCGCTGGAAGGTTCCCGGTGCATTGCAAAGTCCAAATGGAAGTCTGAGGTACTTGTAGTGTTCACATTCGGGAGTGACTAACAAAGTTTTTGGTATAGCACTCTCAGCTAATGGGACTTACCAATATCCAGAGGCTAAGTCGAGGCTTGAGAAAATTGTTGCTGCGTGAAGATGATCCAGTATCTGGGCAATTCGCGGAAGGGGAAAAGCGTCCTCCTTTACTCCTTTGTTACTTCGTTTAGTCGTCTGAAGTCTGTGCACATTTGATTGCTACCATCCGTCTTGTTAACGAGAACGATTGGTGCACTGTACGGGCTGTTTGATAGAATGTTTTGTGCCAGCAGTTCCTCAATCGCCTTCTTAACCACTGTGATCTTTCCAGGTGCAAGTCTATGGGGTGCAAGCTTGATGGGCAGCATATCACCTGTGTCAATTTCATGCTGAACCAAGTGTGTCTGACCAAGTTCGTTGTCGTTCATTGCAAACAAATCTCTGAACTCTCGTAGCGGTGTTCTTCTGTCGTCTGTTTGTTGGTTTCTGTCTGGAATTGCTAAAGCACAAATCTGTTCTAACTCTTCATCCCATGATAGGGTTAGGTTTGTTTATGCAGTTACCCCGTGCTGTGTTTCTTGCGTTGTTTCGATTTGATCAAGACCAGATTCTGCTTCCGCCTCACAAAAATGTGCGTGCCTGGGGACTTCAGACTTATAGGAAAATTGCAAATTTACAACATTGTTTTCTTTCTCCATCATCAGCTGCTTAGAAAGGAAGTCACTTGATACTTTATTCTCCTCCATCACCTGAGTTCCAAGTATCAAAGGCACGTCTGTGTTTGGGGTCACCAAGAGATCGGCTTTCACTTTAACCCCCGTGTCAAACGTTATTTCGCCAGTAAAACGCCAAGTATTTCGAAGGATCATTGGTGGCCGAATGAACTTGTTCTCGGAAAGGTCTGAGTTTGGAACGCTGTTCGTACTGTGAGTAAGCATTTTCTGATAGAATGTTCACAGTGCTCCCAGTATCCACTAATGCTTTGTGTTTTTGTCCGTCAAGATCAACCATCACGTAGACTGTAGGTCCAAAGACTGCTTCAGCTTGAACTTTGTTGATACTGCTCAATTGCTCTCTGTAGAGTTCGCTCTCTGTAAAATATTTTAACGATTGGTTGTCTATTGGTGTCCAAGTTTGCGGATATACCCGGATGTATTGTTTCTTTCTGTGGACACTGATTTGACAGGTGCCCAAACTTGCGGCAATTATAGCACTGCATCGCAGACGTTCTGGGTGAAAAGCGTTCCCGTCTTCCCAGACTTCTACTCTGATATCTGGTTTGACTTGATTCGGATGGAAATATTGTTTGGGTCTCAAGAACCTTCTCCATGATCTGTGTATTTCGCTCTTGCTGCTCTAGCAACTTATTGAAGTTTCTGGTCTGTAATTCGATCATTTGATTGAAACCCGATGATGGACTGGTGTTAAGTGCTCTAAGGTCAGCTGTTACTGACTCATCATGATTTTGTTCACCCTTTGTCCATCTCACATGTCCGTTTCTTAATCCTCGCAGTCGACTGGATTCCACTTTACTGATGGCGTCTAGAGCAATGGTTCGTTGTGTAGCTGCATTGAAGCTTCCCGGTTCTTACTTCAGGAGTGTATATCTGATTCCGCTGTCTAACAGTCCGTCCATAAAGGCATCTTTCTTAGCTTCCTGTCGTCCCGCAACATCAAGATGAGCATTGGTTGCCTCTCCTAACTAACCAACTGGCCTTGAGAACTCTTGGATTGACTCTTATTCCAATTATTGAAGATTTTTGAATTCGGTGCGAGCACTCCTTGTGTTCGGAAAGTCGCCGAATCTGTTGTTAAGAGCGTTCAGAACTCTCGCTATGGTCGGGGCTGGTTGTCCTGGCAATTGTTGAAAGTAATGATTGTGGAGATTGTAATACTCATCTAACGCATAACTGTTCAAACACGTGGGTAGGACCTCGCGTTGTCTCTGGTCATCCCAATTATTGGCATTTGACATGGATTCGAAGTGTCGAACCCATCTTTCGAAACTCTCGAAGTCGCGGCTAGGGTATCGGAGGGGGGATGAGAAGGGGTGGTGCTATGACTATTTGCTGCTAATTTTACGCCTGGTTCTGTTGTTGCTGTTGCTGGTTGTTTGGTGCGTTGTTCATTTTCGGTAATTGAAGTAATTTGCGATGCGAAAAAGTGACACGGAAAAAAATATAGATGAGTTTTACCTTTGGAACGTATTCCAAAGATATAATTCATCGGTTCTCTCAAATTCTAATTTTTCGTTTTTGTTTTGTAAAATGCAAAACCGCCTTCCAATCAGAAGAATCTCTCTGTGGTCGCCAATATAGAATCTGAATATTTAGGGTAGAGGTTTTACACTATTCACATTTCCACAATTGGTCCTAGAATCTATCTTTAGAGAAAACGGCTAGACTGGATAGTAACTTCACAAACCTACTACTCTAAGATTGAGAATTATACCAGGTCCACAATTCACTTTCTAATTAATCGACCAACCAATATACTTGAAACAAAAAAGTAGATGACGTGAAGAGCTCGTCGGTTTTCACTCCACAACCCAAACAGACGAGTATTAACCAACTTGATAGAACGTTAAGACATTGCCCATCAGGTACTTCAGGTTACTGCAGACCGCTTTAATTGTCTACTTGGTTCACCATTCCATACTACATGGGTTGTCTTAACTTGCAAAGTCTTCTACGAGCAGGCAGGCCTACCCTAAGAGTGGCTTCTCTATGTGGTCTCCTTGAAGGAGCTTGGCCGATTAATATCTCAGAAATCAATTGTCTTGATGTTGTCCTAGACTCGGTGCTTCCCTCCAATTCGTTAACCTAACTTAACCTAATTATTGATTGGTTGATCACTACTTTACTAGTCACCAAACTAATTTAAATCTTATAAATTGAAGCTAGATTGAGTATGATTTCAGATCCTTGGAGATATATTGTGAAGTTACTAAAGTTGTACAATTACGCTGCTGATGAACAGAAAACCGAAAGAAACGATTAAGTTTTACCCAATCTTAATTATTACAAGTCTATGGTTCCTTCAAAACCACTAGTTACAAATGCCTATGAGTGCCAAGTATCGAAGCGTTTAGCAAATACCTACTAGATACCAGTTTAAGCTCTACTAAGTTATAGGAAAAGGTCTAAAAAGAGAAAGTAGTGGAAAATTTGCTAAGTTAATTTAACGAAAAGTATAGTTACCAGAGTATACTAGTTCAAACAATTATTACAATTTTCAGTACCACGACAGAGACCTGTTAACTCACTCGTCGACTCAAATTTACTCCGCAATTTCGATTATCACGACAATATAATTATTTTCAGACTGATTTTGGTTTAAAAAATTGGCTTAAATTGAGCTGTATATATACTGCTTATCTATATTTGGTTATGATAATTAAATCCTATTTTTCCAAATGTTCCGAATCTTTGTGTGAAAAATACCTTTTTGGGAAAAGTTTTCAGAAGATCATTCCTGACTTTGATAACCTAGGCCTCTAATTTGGGTTTCTAATCCAATATTACGTGGGTGAGAATTTTGGTGTTCAATCTATGATATAATCGTTATCAGAGTCAATATTTACTTATTCAACCGTTCTCATCAGTTTTAATTTCTTCACCATTATTATCTTTGTACAGTTTCAAATTTTGAATTGGCTTTTGTGTTGGGAATAATTTAAGGTCAGTACTAATTTGGTTCTTTTCCGAAAACCGTTTAAGTTTCCATTTCTACAAATATTATCAAATACATAACGCAGTTTCGCTTAGAGTTCACATTACTCTTTGTTCCCATATTTTTCAGAGAAACGTTGACGCGGGAAATAAAACTCCAAACAATCCAAATTACGCATACCCGATATTACAACTTAATGTTATTCAATTATATAGGAATGTGTTGTGACGATCAAGTTGACCAATACGAAAGAAGGGCCTACAGAAAGGGTGTCACTGCTCATGAGTTCGCCACCAAAGCAACTGACTTCTCATTAACAACCCATAAACATCTCAACTGGTTATATGTGAGTTTTTCTTTAGTTTTTTTTATCAGTGGATCTAAGATTTCTGAAACTTTTCACCTAGTCCCTGGCTCTGCTCAGCTCAGCATCATTTTAATTAAACGATTGTGAACAGCATTTATATACATAGTATTATGTAAGAATTTGCTTGAACGAATATTAACTAAAATATTAACTACTTGTTGTTATACTTGAAAATTTTAAAAGTTTCCGGCAGATTGCCGGTGAAAGCATTTTTTTGTATCTCTGACATTATGTTTGTCATTCATTGAGTTCATTCTTGCTTGATTCAGTATTTGTTTAAATTTAGTCTATGCTTGAGCTCTCCTATTTTTCCCACATAGCTTCCTTTTTTGTTGCAAAAAGAAAATTAAAATTAACCATAAACCATGGTTAAATACACTTGAAACAAATAATATTTCAAATCATTCGAGCAAAATTATAAACAACAATCGATTTTCTTAAAAAAATCACATAAAATTTTCTTCCGATTGTTTTCTTCCTAGAAATAAGAATAATTTTTCCTTGTCTTCGCCGTATACTAACTTTTAGATCACCAAGACGTATATTAAAGACAGGGGTGCGGGAGGAGCGTAGAAGATTATTGCGTTGCATTTGCTACCTTACTAAGAAAACAAATTTTTTGCGGAAAATGTAATTTGTTTTCAGGTCAGGTACGTCCCCTATCTGTGCAGCAACTTGATATCTGAAGTTGGTTTTGGTTATGGACCACTTCGCATACGAGGCGACTTTCAAACCGCTCCATTTATCTACCCCGTCAAACTGGGGGCTGAATGGATCCGATTTAATGCCGAGAACTTAACTTCTTTTCTGACTTTTGACTGGTTCCGGGAAGAAATTGTGTGTGGTAAAAACACTTGGATTTGCGATGATTATGACAATCATTTACAAGATGGGCCGCTAGATTTATTGTCATCAGATGATAGCAATGACGTCACGAGCAGGGATAGCTTTCGATTACGAAGAGATTGAATGCCGTTTCCTCGTAAAGTCAGCATAAAAACAATTTTACAAAACTGTCACAATTTTCTCTGTAATGAATAAAAGAGTACAGCATTTAGTTCAGCATTTTATGTGCGTACAGACAATACAATTTTCAGTGGTTGTTATGCCTTAATATCTTGATTATTATGTTATGATGATGATGTAACATTATAAAATTTATAAAAAATTAAAGAGAAGCTTATTTAGAGACTTTATGAATATCCTGGATTTTTGCTCGACTCAAATTTTGTTACGCTGGAGAATTGCTGGGTCCAAAAAGTTGGATTGGATATTTAATTGATCCAAAAAGTTAATCTAGATTTTTTGGTCGGCCAGACTTGGGCTCTGGACTTTTCCTCGACCAAAATTCTTGAGGAGTAAAATTCGCCTGGAGCAAAAGTCAAATTAAAAGCCAAGAAATAATCTTTTCATGGTTCTTTCTGGACCAGATCAAATCTATTGTCGAATCATGAGTTGAGCAAAAGTCTTTTCATGAGTCTGCATTTTGCCACAAAAAATTAGTGCATTTTTGTTGCCCACTATTGCTTGTCAGCATGTATGCTCCTGCATTTCTTGCGATTCTGAAGAACAACAAATTTGCCAAAAAAATTGCATTTTTTTTAAAAAAAACGATAATTTGTATTTTTGGATAAGAAAGCTACTGAAAAACGCTACATTTTCAACAAGGATAATGGGAAGAAGCTCATTACAATTAAACTACTTAGTTTAATTCAATCAGGTATTTTTGCAATATAGTCCGGCTGCGATACTGCTTTATCATAAGAATTGCAAATTTTCCAAAGCCTTGCCAGTTTTCCAACTGAGTTTTAAGTCCTATGAAAAGACTTTTGATCGACTTTAAATAAGAAGCTCGACTGTGTAACTTTGGTCAATGCTGACAAACTAGACTATTTGGATCTTTTCTAGCTTTGGATTAGGGAAGGTTTTACTTTTGTTATCATCGATAGCAGTTGCTTATGCTCACTAATAATCAATGATATAGCCACTACCTAGAACTGCCAGAACCCCTCTCCACGCCAAACAATCTTGCATCAATCCACATCCCGCTAGGACAGTCCACCAGTACCTCCAAACAAGGCGTACCAATACCTCCATGCAATAGCGATAAGAAAGGTCAAAAGCCAACCTTCAATCATATTTAGGCCTAAAATAAGGTCTAAATCAAGCTCAAATGAGCCATTCGACTATTTTTAAGTAATTTTAAATTTTCATTTGAAATAATATGCGTTTTTTAATGAAAAAGCTTTGATCAATCGATGGCTTTATGAAGTTACTGTGTTTCAGCAATGGAATTGCATTTATGGTCAAATATCTATGATCCATTGAAGGATTTATTGAAACTCAATAGTTTCTTGCTTAAAAATGAAGAAATAAAGAAATGATTTCTGCACCTATGCAAAATTATTAATGAAGTAACGTTGATATAAGAGCCGCCTCTATCTGCTCAGTTGTTACATATCATTATTTTATGTTCAAAAAACGATAATGAAAATTTCCTTTGAAACTTTTTTATAACACTTCAATTCGAATAAATTATTATCTTTCAAAAAAATCACCATAAGGCACGAAAAATCATTGCAAAATTCCATTGTATTTTTAGCCTATTAATTTTTGCGAACAAAAATTTGGAAACTCTCAATCCCATTAATTGTTCCTGCGGCATATCTAACCAGCTGGTTCATAAAAATACCGCATTATTTTCAATAAGGCAAAATTTAGTTTAGAGAGCGTACTTATTACTTTTGGAAACAACGTAATACGCTAACTCGTGGCTCTACTTCAAAATTTGACTTGTCATTTTTATAAGAGCTTATTGATAACTTTAAAATAACAAACACTTCGTCAATTGAAAAAGAGGTTTGATTTTTCCATTCAGTGTTTCTGGCATACTTCATTGGACTGGTTCTATTGAACAAAAAAACATATTTGTTGAAAATGTTAGTTCGTTCTTTTGATCAATTGGTCTCAATCAAAAATTCCAACCAAAACTGTCTATATTTTCACTTCTAGTAAGACACTGGACCATATAAACAAAAAGAGTAAAAAAAAGTGTCAAAGGAAAATGCGTGATTGATTTTGTCTAGTAAGACAGAATAATTACGGATAATAAATACTCCTAATAAGACAAAAAGACTAATAGGAACCCAAAATTTCTATTAAAACAATTGTTTTAGTTTGTTATCCATTAAACAGCGAGTAACAATTGCTGACAGTCAAAAATCAAAATGGCGATCTTTTTCAACACTAATCAAATTGAAAGTAACTTCAAAAAATGTTTTGAAACAGTCCCAGAAAAAAATACTTTGAAACAGTCACACCCGTAAAATGCTTCCAAAAGTAGAACACAAAAAGTACTTAGCAAAGTCTACATATTGCATTAGGAATGATGCTTAAATTAATAATTATTGATAATAATAATAAGATGTCGTCTTCCTAATTTTCTGCTAGGCTCAACAGTGAGGAGACTCTGTAGCCCAGAAGATCGATCAATTAAAATAAACCAAAGGTTTTGAATTGGTGAAGCAAGCGTTACTTTGTTACTCTGCGATTTCCCCTCTTCCACTCTTGTAAGTTGTTGCAAATTAGATTGCCTTGAAGTAAGTTAATTCACAATGGGGCTCGTGGTATCAATTCTAGTTATATGGATAACAAAGGTAAGAGAATTAGTTGCACATCAATAGAAGAGTCAAATTTAGGACAATTTATAATAGTAATTAAAATAACAATACCAATAACCGTGATTCACTTCTCAAATGAGCTAAATCAAAAACGCTCACAGTATCCCGACTGGTCTTGCGGTAACAAACTTCCAGAGTTCAGTCTCAATGTCAATCTCCTCCTTGCTTTTCACACTATCTTTTAAAGCTTAGTCCCACTAAACCAACTGCTTTTTATCACTTGTGCGAATCCAAACTTCTGAAGTTCTCCCAAAATCTCCAAAGTCTGCCTCGGCCAAAATTTCTCTGTGTCACTTCAATTTATACTCAACCAATATGCTCTTATCTTAAGCAAACAAACCTTAATCTCTTAAGTAAACATTGCAAGTTACACTTTAAATCTGTCACATTCTGTAGGAGGGGTTTGCAAACAAACCAATAGCAAATTTTGCTCTGTCGTTCAACTGCTACCAACCATTGTTCAACTTTCTCCTTATCTTAAGTAAACGACCTTTGTACTCTTATGTAATCAAATCCACTCCGCTTTATCTCAAATATGCGCTTGACATGTCAATCAGTGTTTGCTTAGTAAACATTGAACGTTAATCTGTAAATATCTTATTTCTCTATTTCCGCTATCTATTTAAATAGCTGCAATCAATCACTGTCAAAAATCATGTGTTGAATGAATAAATATTCTCAACCCCAAAGCTAAGACCAATTGTAACTTCCAATTTTCTCAACATTTTATGCAGTTCAAAATCTCGAAACTAATCGAAACTGCCGCAAAGTTTAATTTTCCTAAAAACCTCAATTTGACCTCTAGGGGTCAATCATCCAACATGAAGGGTCAAGTTGATAAAAAATAAGTATTGTCACGGAAAACTTCTCTCATATTTGCACCTACCTACAAATTTTCACTACCTAACTCCCAATAGAAAACGAGCAATAACCGCGCACACTTTTCATCGACCTCCCGGATGACCCCAAATTTCAGAACTCAATATCTCGCAAAGTAGTGGTCAAAACGTCTTTGGGTAAAAAATTCCATTACATATAGGGTGCCACCAACTTGCCTGCCAAGTTTCATGACCAACGGATCAGCCGTTGCGAGTCGCTTGAAATTCGAAAATTTGTTATGGAGTCGTGGATTCCGAAAGCCGAAATATCCGAGTTCGCCAAAATTGGCCGGGGTTGGTATTTTTGTCACTAACTGTCCTGGGTTATCATATTATTACCATTTCAAAGTCATTCAGCCGCTCAAAAAGGCCCATTTCCGGTTTTCGGCACTCGGGTTATCCGCAGCAACGACTTCCGGTCAAAATCTGGGGTTAAGGATATAACCAATCAAAAGCCCTTGAAAATATACACTAACCCTCCAAAAATCATAGGGCTACTACCAGTACTCCACGAGCAATTCAAATTTTACATTCCGAAGCACGGGTGTGCGCTAGTTCCGTGCACGTTGGTGTGGCGTCAAATCTGACCTCAACATCGGATTCCTTGTACCCAAATTAGTCTATCCCCCAAATTTCAGGTCAATCCAACTTCAACTTTTAGAAAAAACACTATTTCAATTTAGGTGCTAACTACATTGTTAGCTAGAGGGTGGGTAGTCTGATTGGCCTGAAAACTATACTCGCAATAGAGGACCATTAGGGGTTCCTCCCATCATTGACTGGTTATCAACCAATAACTCCTTCTCATCCCGGGAGGGGTCGAACAAATTATGTACCCAGGGTATTTCGAAAAACTGATAAATTGCCTTTTCTTATTACAAAATTCCAATAAGTTTCTCACACAACTTTTTAAGCCATTCCCATGATTACTCAATACATTACTGCACCAGTACATGCTAGTACGACTAGTTTATATGTTAATTCATCCAGAAACTATCAAATTTATACTGCAAAGTATCAAAAACTGTCGAATAACACCACTTCCGGTGCTAATAACTCGGATCAAAAAGGTGCAATTGACTCATTCCTATTATATACGGACAATCATTAGGAGAACATCCTCACAAATCTTCAGAGTCCAACGATAAATATAACTTAAATAGTTGAGGGGTACGAGGTTTGGGGTTTCCAATTATTTTGCAAATTCAAAATCGCACTTTTATAAACTTCAAATTGAAATTCCACTTCTGTTCAAATTATCTAGTTCATTTCAAATCTTCGCTCTCTAGTTTACTTCAAAATTTAAATCACTCAGTTCGACTTTGGCCTTTTAAATCACTCAGTTCGGCTTTGATAATTATTCAAAATATATTGACAGCTCATAATTCTTTTGTTCATTAGTTTGTTTGTTTAAGATATATCGTTCAACTCGCCTCTCTGGCGCCTTCAAAACAATAACCCTTTAAGAACGAAAGCTAAACTCAAATACTTAGATTTAATAACTTGACTTAACACATCTAACTTAATCTCCCTCTCCCATGTCATTTTAACGAAAATTAAGGACTACTACATAAGATAATGACATTGAAGTCCTAGCAAGCACAAATAAAATATAAACGACGATTGGTTTCTTTTTTTTTGCTTCCCAATTATATTTTTTTGAAAAATTGTAGATACCGAAATTGGAGGAGATAGAAAATCTTTTTCAGATTAAAGTGATCCATGAAAACAAATTTTATGTACATTTTTAATCATCACAATTCTGTTTAGTGTAGTACAAATTTATGATATGAAATCAGAAAATTGGATTTTTAAATATTTTTGTTGCAAAATGAAATCCTTTTCATTAGTATGTCAAAAGTTTTGTTTTAAATTTGGTCTTGTCTCTTGCTGTGAATTTTAATTTTGAAAAGCAATTGATATAATTTATTTAAATCTTTGTATACAGCATTCGTGTAATTTCTTCAAAAATGAAAATGACTGAAGGAGAAAACTATTGTGAAAGTGTTTTTTTGTTTTCGAACATTTATGAAGATATAGGCAATTAAATTTAGATTTTCAAGAGATATACGGAACATTTTTGTATTTCTCTGCACAAATGACATGAAGTTCCCGTACTAACTAAAACTGTGTCTAGAATGAAAGACATTTCGGGTATTGAAAAACAGCCTAGCCTTTACTGTTTTTGCCAGTTTAAACGGATTTCTTAAAGCTGTTTCATGGAAGTTCCATACGGAATTTCTCTGTAATCACTTTCATATTTTCTTTAAATTTGTCATCTGGGGTATCTGGAAATTGTTTTTATCGCAATATGAACAGAATTATTGCAGGAATAACAAATTTTCTTGCTCCAGCAACTCTATTCCTTAATCTCACTCTCTTTCTTACGAAATATGCAGTTCGCCTTTTTATTCTTGGCAACAAAATGGATCTCCAGGACATTTAACTGATGTACCGCAGCAGCAAAACTGTGGCTTTAAACTTTTTCAATTTGTAAAGATAATTGTTCAAATCTAAATTTAAAAATGTGCTCTGTTTCATTCCACAAAATGTTTCCCACTTGGGTCTTTCCTAAGCCAACCAAAAGGGGTCTATCCCGGGAGAATGGGGGGGGGTTAGAAGAGCAGTTTTGTTTTCTGAGTTGGTATGTCGAGGATGACGTCATCGTCTGGCCTGCAGACTGTAGTGGCTCTGAACAGTTGTGGAAATATGACTGATCGGACATTGGAGGTGGGTTTGTTCATTCTCTCTTTAATCTCCTTTTTCATTTGTTTCGTCTCTCTTTCCAGCAAACGGCATTCCAGTCTTAATTTCTCTATGTTATACCTGAAAAATTGCTATATCATTACTCTTGTAACTTCTGAAGACAATAGTTGAAAAACTGTTCTACCAAGCAAAGAAATTTTTCAACCAAGAAGTTCAACGCTCCCCTCATCTCTCTTTTGTGATTTTGATCTCTAACTGTTACCAAAGGAGAAGATTAAAAAGGAAAACTCTGTCCGCCTAAAAACAAAAATTGGATGCCTGATTTGAAATTGATCCGATCTAGACCAACTTCTTCACTCAAAGCCAGCAAAGACTGACAAAATACAGTTTTTTTGTTGCTTTTATGCTCTAGCAAGCAGTGTGCTCTGTCAAAAATGAACAGGAAAATTTCCTGCTTGCTAAACTGATGGGGCATCACAAAAAAATTTACTGAAACTTGCCCTTTTAGTTTTGAATTTTCAACCAACTTTCTTATGGAAATTGGAATATTGACAAAATTCAGACGAGCGAAAGTTTTAGGTGTCACTGAGTTACACAGATCTAATCCCTCATTGACTTTGCCGGGAAAAATTTGGGAGCACAAATCCCATTAAAAAAACAAATTAAACTTCGCAGGTTAACAGTATCATTCACACAATGTCAAAGATGACGTAGTCAAAAACTTTACTTAAAACTAAAGTGATCAAGTTTCAATGTAAAAATCTTAGCGTAAAAATTGTTTTGTACACTTCTTTGAGTACTCATATAAAGGACGGCAAAGTCATTAGAGTACCATTAGAGCTGTGTCCTGTTTCGTTAGAGTACTAAAAAATCTTGTGTATATGTGGTCTAATATCAATCGCTTCTCCAATCCATCGGAACTTTCACAATCTTGTGCGGTTTACACTCGTATTACCAAAGGTGCACTTAGATTTTTTCACGGCTATGTAGACAATCGGCTATCTGACGCTAATCTGTAATCGGACAAAAGATTTTGACAAAAAAAGAACAACAAAAACAAAGAGTATTGAATGCATAAAATAACGCAATTTGTTGTTTTGATCGAAACCATTCAAAGCTAATGTCTTCAAAAAATCAGAGACAAAGGAGTGAACCTAAATTTAAACTAAATTGTGAAAATGATCAAAATTACAAAATATGAGTAAACATACATGTTTTTATGCACTATTTGCTTGGACATAGTGAAATATGATGACTACATTGAGCCAAGTGGCGCAAGTAAATTGAACGTTTTAATTGTTATTCAGGTATTCTCCTGATATCTTACGCTCTCATTTGAAACTGTTTTATGCAACTAAGGGACGACCATTGGCAAAGGTGCGTGATTTTGCTTCCATAAGCAAGCTCGTAGTTTTTCTAAAAACGAGGTAATGAGGCCTATCAATTTTCAGGGGATTAACTTGAAATGAAAAACAAAGAAAATCAATAATAATAACAATAACAATTGGATTCCGGAGATGCAGAGAAAAAATATCCTAATTAGGACAATCTTCATCGAGACCAAATTGAAGTCACTCTGGGAGAGCACTATTAGGCCGTGAAAGCCTGTTTTTAAGTGTCTGTTTTTAAGCCTGTTTTTCTTCAAGGTGAAGAAAAAGGATTGTGATAATTGCTGGTAAAATAGGAAAGAAACCGTGAAAGAAACAAAGAGTTGATTAAATAGTATTCAACTTAGATCGTAACTCACAATGGTCTATGATGAAACTATCAAGGAATTTAGTGCAAAAAGC
This sequence comes from Convolutriloba macropyga, assembly GCF_964194025.1. NCBI lineage: Eukaryota > Metazoa > Xenacoelomorpha > Acoela > Convolutidae > Convolutriloba > Convolutriloba macropyga. Next base: position 58,654,674 of record NC_134470.1, on the reverse strand, counting down.
TTTAACCTGAAGGTTTGATTTAGTAAAAAAGTTATTACCAAAGTTTGGAAAATATACTAGCAAGCAGTTTATCATCTGCCTGATATTAAGTCGTATAGAAAAATTGTCTTATTTTTTTGAGTAGGCAATTTTCCTACATCTCGTTCAACCATTCGTAATTTTTCGTAATTTTGAAAAACTTATTTTCGGAAATCTAATTCTCTAGACATGAAACTGCGTTTTTGCTCCTTGCCGTTTTTGTTGCTTTTTAAAATTCCATAGAAGTTTAGCTCTGATACATTGTAAATGGGCAGCTTTTTCCTGGTTGTTGACATGGATTCATACTTCCTTTTAAAGTTCAACTTCACGAAATTCTTTTTATCATCATACATACTTTGCACATCTCTCTTTTAGAATTCCATGCTGAGCAACTGGCTGCACATATGCTTTATAAAAAGTTAAAAGCTACTTAGTGTTAATGCATTTTCTCAACCAGTAGAATAGCAAACAACAGTTTGTTAGTTTTTTACCACGGACACAGCAATTTGTTGGAAACTAGGGTGTTTGTCAAGTAGGATAACAGGATACCTGTTTACGGCAACACTGTGTATTTTCATTTTCTCAGTCCTATGATTTTCATGGTGATTGGTGTCTTTCTGGTTGCAGAACGTAAACGTTTTGGATTTATCAGCATTCATTGTGAGGCGATTCTTTAAGGAAATTGCAGATCTTTCTAGAGCTCTTTGGTGCGCATCACTTTTGGTTTTCACGTCTTCTTTGATATATATTACAGAATCTTCTGAATACATGAAATCAACATGAAATAAATTTAACAATTAACAAAGGTCCCAAGATCGAACCCTGGGGAACTCCAAATGTGATATTCTTTGTTCTTGATTTTTTTACCCCAATTTGAGTAAACTGCACTGTATTACTGAGATAGGACTTTGGTAAATCTGTGAAAAAAGCGATTAATCCGCAATTGAAGCGTTTTTTATTAAAAAAAATTGATTGGCAACGGTGTCAAAAGCTTGTAAAAGATAATGGAATGTGCATGAAGTTCACACGGTATTATTTTTCCAGATTGATCTCAGGATTTCAAAAAGTCTACCAGTGCATCAATTTTACTTCGCTGGTCTCTGAAACCGAAATAATTTGGGTTTAAGACAGCTTCTTTTTCACTTAAGAGAAAATTCGGCTGTATATTATTTCCTCGATGACTTTCTCAATAGCTGATAATACACATATTGGCCGGTAAATTGTTGGTCCAGATGTGTCGCCATCTTTGAAGACTGGAAATATTTTCCCTATTTTCAAGAATTTGAGGTAGTACACTATTTCCATGCAATTTGACTAACAATTTTGCACAGTAAAGAACATTAGGAGGAGCCGACGCTTTTAGAAACTAGATGTTAGGATTAAAAGCATCAGCGCTGTATTTCATTTTAATTGGCTAATAATTTTGTTCATTTCAGGTGTTTTTGTTTTAGAGAGAAAAATGCTTTATACAAGTATTCTATTTTAGCTTGTTGATACGAAAGTGTCAAAATTAGCAGGCAGTCTTTCGCCTATTTCCTAAAAAATATATTGAAATTTGCCAAGTTTGCATCAGAAGGACACGGTTGTATTGATTTTGGCTTACCTGACATCGACCTCAAAAAAATTTGCATTACCACTGCTGGCATTCTTATGTATTTCTTGTTAATAAAATTGTCTCAATTTTGTTCATGCTAATTGTTTGACTAAAACTGTTAAAAATAACGGTTTCTGCTTCTATCAGATTTTTCAATGAGGCACAATTTTCCTTAATGATTTTCTGGGCAGATGCGTTTTTAACTCCGATGCCAATTCAAATTTTTGGTAGTTTAGACCTCAAAAATATTTGCATTAACACTGCAGGCATTCTTTTGCATTTGTTTTTGATAAAAATGTCTCGATTTTGTTCATACTAATTGCTTGACTAACTATAATTTTTCGTTATAACGGTTTTTGCTTCTATCAGATTTTTCAATGATAAGTTGTCCGCTAAAACTTTATAACATAGAAACCAACGTGTGTTCTTAATTTTACAATGATTCTGGGGTTTTGCAGTTCTGACCATAAGCGAAATCTGCTGGATGCTTTGCTAATAACCCCAGCATTCGTTTCCACTGTCGTCAAATCAATGGATATTGAGCACTCAGATAATTTTTTAAACCAATTTTTATGGAAAGGGATTTATTTAAATAAAGATTAGTAATCGTTTGTTTTGTTTTTTTCCTCCCGAGTTGTAATATCAGGTCTCGCAAGTGTTATTCCATTTTCTTGCAAAGTTGGATGTTAGTTGTTTGATTTTTTTCGTTAATAAATTTGACGTTGAGGTCACCACAGGGTATATTTCATCTCTGGTTTCATAACAATTTTGTCCAAAAATTTCCCAAATATGAAACATTCTCATTAGATCAAATTGGGTGATGTAAATGCAGTTTGTAACAGCTTCGGAAATTTTATGTTTGAGAAGTATAATGATAGCTTGTACAGAGTTTTTCTCAGTTCTCCAAGGAAACTCGCCTTCTCATTACACTTTACATAAATGGCAACATTGCTACCTCTTTCCTTCCTCTCAGCGCTTATGATGGTATTATAGCTCGGTAGGTTAAACAGTTCTTTTCTATCAGTGTTCTTTGAAAGTGTTCCGGTTATACATAAAACTAAAGGTTGTTTTTCGGTGCTCATAAATTCCTCATAGTTATGGATAGAGATCTAGTAATTTGTAGATCAACAGTTTTGTGTTCATTTTTTTTCAGTTTATCATTTTCTATCACCTATGAAAGAAAATTTTAAAAGCGCGACCGCAAACAAACATGGCCAATTTTCTTCATTTTTTTCATACCATTGTTTTTATTCCTCACACATTCATAAAACACAATAAGAAGCAGAAATATAAAAAATTTTTCCATAAAAATGTTAAAAATAAAAAAAAACTTTCGAAAAACGGTTTAGGGAAAAAAATTCAAGCATAGTACAGAGTTACAGCTCACTCTGCAGAAGTCACAGAACTTTTATTTTTAGTGTCCATGAGGAAAACCATAGAACGTCAATAGCGAAATGCGAATATTACTGTTCACCAATGACTACTTGCGGAAATCACAAGCAGGTCAGTAATTGTATTTGAGTAATTTTTTCCCCTCCGCTTTTATCAAATCAAAAATAATTGATCACTTAAAAACTGTTTGAAGATATCAAAACTATCATTAGAATAGAAAATATACAGTTTTTATACGATTTGTTCTCATTGTCATGTGATTAAGCATTTATTAGTTGGCACTTTGTTAGTTGGCCGTTGATTTATGTCGTTCTTTTTGATAGCTTTTACATTGTTCAGATCATCAATCTCATTGATTTTTCTGTACGTTGGCGGTTATTTGCCGCTGTCCACCAGCACAGACACAGCACAGTTGTGAGTGCTTACAATCATATTTTGGTTAACGCTTCGGCTTTGATTTGGAGCTACTTCAGGCAGCGTTTAATTCAAATTTAGGTTTCTGCGTTGATATGGTTTTTTACTATTTGTACCCTCTTTTTTTTATTTTTCCAACTTGTCGTCAAAAACATGATTTTGATGGTGACTGTGGGAAGTTGGAACTCGGTTTCAGTATTTAATAAAATATAAAATGCTTTAATGCCATCTCTCGGTAACTTCTTGCCCAAAAAGTTTTCAAAAAAATTCAACGTTTCATATGTAACATTCCTGCTGGTACGGGCATTAAACAGTGCATTTGCTACAAGCATGCCATCTTTTCGGGTTTATTTTTCATCTGCTCCTAGTCTATCGTTTATGTTTTTCTGGTGTGCGAAGTTTTTGCCACTCAATATCTTGCTCTTCATTTTTTCCCTAAAAGCTTTAACCTCCTGGTAAAGTGTTTCAATTGTTTTTGGTGGTTTGTTGTTACCCACAACCTCTAATATTACACTGGATGCTGGGTACTCATTGCCCTCTAGTGTAGTTGTCAAATAAAAAAACATAAAACAATCTTGAGATAAAAAGAATCTTTAACGCGCAGTATTTTGTTTAGAAGATTTTTACGCTCAAAAACAGCAACTGTTTCAAATGCTGTTCAAGTGAAGGAAAATCGAACATGGGCAGTTTGCCGTCTAAAACGGCACTTTGAGTGATTGCTTTTGCCAATTCTGTTGCTTTTGCATTAAAGGTTACTTCTATAGATCTGTTTTAGTTTTCTAAAACCAACCGTGGTGTACAAACCTCATTGTTCCATTCTCTTCCGCCATTTGCTTCCATGAATAATGAACATCTTCCATAAATTCCTGAGCTGTCTCAGCTACCATTTTCATTTCACTCTCCTTCCGCCCTATCTTCATCTTTTCACGCTCTATCACCATCAATTGTTCAATGTCCTTCACGTGTTTTTCATGCTTTTCTGCTGAATGGATCAACTCTTGTTCAAGGTCAGCAATTTCGGCATTGTTTTTAAAAAATGCATCTTCTTTGTACGTCAGCAAGATTTCATATTGTTTTTTGGCATCAGCAAGTTGTTTGTCAACAATTTCCACATCTTTCTGCTCTTTTTCCAATTGTTTTTGTACGTATATTTTTGTTTCCGCAACTTCACGATCTAGCTCACGTTTTTGAAGTTCGAATAGTTTTTGCCCACTTTCAGCAGCGCCTCGAAACTTCCCGTATTTCACAATTAAATTATAAACATCTTTATGGACATTTTCCTCGTCTCTCATTATTTGTTCCTGCTCCTTCATATTTGATTCCAGAAGTTGATCACGTCTTTCCCTGATTTCGTTCAGGTGTTTTTGGGCAATTTTGATCTGAGTTCTGAGCAGGCTTAATTCACCCTGTACTTTCTGAGCCTGGATTTCGTCTGCCCGCATTTTGGTTCTGGGCAGCCAGGGGTGTTGGCAGGCACTGCTGCATGCTGTCTCGGGTCTTCCATATTTTGCACCAAATCTAAACAGATGAAATTTAATATGATTTCCTCTGAAATGACACTTGATACAACCCGCTACCCAATGAACACTTATATTATGTACTATTAAATTCCAAGGCAATAAATGAAACAAGTTTAAAATAGCTATTCATTTTTCTGATTTTTCAAACCACTAAGTTTGTACGAATAAGCTTTAATATTTATAGATGAAGCTCAATCTGATTAATTTGAAGTTGGTCCAATTGAGGTTTAGTGCGGCCAATTCTACCAGCTGGTAGTACAACCTTGGCCGAGATACAAGACCATTTTCAAAGCCAAGTTATGTTACAAATGCGCAGTGAAATTTTGTCACTGAAATTTCAAATATGCCGAATGCACTGAACTAAAACTTTTTTACGCTATTTCAGCAAATTTTCACCTCATTTCAGGTGATAATAATATGAAGATTATGTGAAGCATTTGATCATATGAAGCATTTCAGCGCACTTATATAATTTCATTCCAGAAAAGTTATAAGAACACTCCTGGGCCCCGGAAATAAAGGAGACTCTTACTTGTCTAGCAATACATTGGGTTTTTCCCGTATAAATCTCCGAATAACAGTCTTTTCTCCGGGCTTCCTCCGTGTCGTAATGCTACTCTGCTCGGGCTGTTGAGTCCGAGACCAAACATCGTAATTAGTGTTGTCCACATACGGCTGTGGCACTGGCGGCAATGTTGAACCCTGCTGGCGATCCTGATTGGTTATCTCAGAGCCTTCTGTCTTGTGATTGGCTCGTTTCTGGGATTGGCTGTCTTTTGGACTGCTTTGACTTCCGTTATTTTCGGACAATATGTCGATGTTGGTCGTTTCTGGGGCAAATGAAATTTGCTTTTCTAGTTTTGGCTTGCTGCTCATTATAGCCCAGAGTTTTTATTATAATAATTATAATTATAAAAAGTTTTTATTATAATTTGTTAAATTTATTGTGTTAATTTTGCAATGAGGCTCGGAGTTGTTGCAGAACAAGGTAATGTGAACAACAACAGCTTGAGATATGAATATCAAAGTATTGTTTAAAAGCATTTTTGAAAATTTTTGATACCATTGAGAATTGTTACAGTATAAAAACGCGCAAGCTTGCGTGTATTTGCTGGAAAATGTGCGTGCGTTTTTAATCTAGCGTGCTTACATACCATTAGAATGTACACTACTAAAATGTGTGACGCAAGTGTTTTCTTATGCAGCCGACCAGGTGTTTATTCAAAAGATTTCCCTAAATCAAAGGGAGTTTTTCACTCAACCGCGTGATTGATTTATGAACACATTCTTAGTGGTTAGTCTTCACAATAAAAACAAATACAAACAAAATATGCTTATTAAGAGAAACAGATGGCATTAAGTGTTCGTTTGCTTTTCCTTCTCCTTCAATTATAGTCGTCACAATCAAAGTTATTAGAGATAATCTATGTGCTTCCCAGTTGAGAAAAATCTGAGAAGGTATAAATTTTTGTCAACATTAGTACAAAAATGCTAACTTGATGCAATTCCGCATAAAAATACTTGCAATCCGGTACCTAAATTTCAGAGTAATTCAGCACTGAATCCGAATGATTCTCAGAAATATAGCAGTACTGATTCAGAATCTGTTCATGTCACATTTAGCTCTGAAATCCTCTGATTCACACTTTGATTCAGACTCTGAATCAGACTTTGATTTTTTTCTGATTAACACTGAATCAGACTCTGTAATATTTTGATTCACACTCTGACTCGGACTCTGAATAAGACACTAAATTATTCTGAATTAAATCCTGAATCAGTCTCTGACTTTTGTCTAAATAATGTTAACTTCATAACTATGTTCGTGAGCGAAGCTAGATTTTATTATTGCTTTCCCTCTCAGGTCCTTAAAAGTAATGAATGAATGCATACAATACCCGAAGAAGTTGAAGAAATTATATAATAGGTTGTCGGAAATTTTCTCAAGTAAAGTCAAAAACTGTATGTGTGGTTTATACCCTCCTCCTTTTTCATTCCGGGCTGGGGACCGGCAGTGGCGGAGCTACTGAAATAGACTATAGGAAAAATGGCATAGCATGCTAAAAAAACTCTGCTTGTACAGTTTTCCAAAACAAAAACAAGATAAAAATAAAAATATATCAAGACAAAATTAGGCAAAAATACAATGACCCCTTTTTTCAATTAAACGAATAATTTTCAATTCAACGTATTTGAACCAAATCTGATCTATATGATTATTCATCATACTGGAAAGTCTATCATCAGAGTTCTAGCAAATAAACATTTCTATTGCAAAGTTATGCCAACTGTTAATCGCTAACGAAACCACTTTGGTCTGAAAGCAAATGTCGCTCATGGTTAAGATTTGGATTGAGCATGCAAGTTTCTGGTAATTTTTGCATTAATATCTGAACAGTGGGTCCAAAAACAAGAACCAATCTAACAAGATTCTTGCAAGATTATTTTTCCTAGAGCAAAAAACGGCTCGAGCAATGGCAAAAACATTCAAAAAACCAAAATTTCCTGTTCTACCAATCTCTTCCTAGAAGAGCAAATATGTTTGAAAGAGCGCACCTAGCCTACGCCCTGTGTTATGCTATATCCTATCCTGTCCTAGAAGCAGAACAATGTGTAACCGTCAAAAGTTGAATGTAAAAAAAAACATAGAAATACACTCCATAAAAATATGAAATAAAACGAAACTTAAAAATACAATCCGAAGCATAGAAGGATAAACAATAACTTTTATTTTATCAGCAGGCCAATTGAATATTACGAGCCAAAGAGCCAAAAAAAGTCCTACAAAATTAAAAGGCGAAATTAAGAACTATTGGCATTTATATAGTAAATTTTTTTGTTATCAAAACGTTGAATGCCAAAGTTTTCAATTAACAGAGCAAAATTCAGAACAAAAAACTTAAAATCTAGGAGAAATCTTGATTGCATATACCAGGCAAGCTGAGACAAAGTAAAATAAAAAAATCAAATAAAAAATGAAATCAGCAATAATTACTAAAGATTCGCTGAAGACTCTTGTTTCTGTCGTCAACATTAACACGGTGATGATAAGCACAAAGAGGTTCGCTTGGTCATCTTATTCGTCTGAAATTTAAAAAAAAAATGAACAAAAGCAAGAATCTTTAACAATTTCTTCCTTTTCTACATTTGAGTTTGAAACATTTGAAACCTATTTAACCGTAACGAATCCCTCAAAAAACTTGCGGGTGATCAAAAAGTTGATCGAACACATTTTGGACAGACAGTGGCAAAAATGACAAAGCAAACGAATAATTGTTTAAAAACTTGGCATGCAAAAAGATAAATGTGTTGAACTTATCGAACGAAACCTCAATTTTATGCTGCCAAAAGAGTTCTAACACATATGCGTACGTCAAAAATTTATTGGCCTCAAAGATTGCAAAAAATGACAACATCTATTGAAAAATTCTCAAAAAATAGCAAAATTTAATTCGGATTTTTGTTTTTAAATTGGATTTACCAATACATATTACCCAAAAAACAGACTTTAACAAACATATAGCCTGCTCAAGGCTCCCCTGGACGCCCACACCCTTTCAGCGACAAAAAGTAAAAAAAAACTTGTCGGGATTCAATTATGGGGCTGAAATTTAAAAACAGAGCACAATATGCAGCTCAAAAATTGAACAAAATTGTCATCTTTTTTACGTTGAGTTTAGTCTTTCCCCGCAACTTCGAGACTATATAAAGACTTCTAAATTCTGCTTATGGACTCTAACGGAATTAGTGCTCACTGGGAACTTTTGTTCATCCCGTTTCAAAATTTTAAAAAAAAACGAAAACTGTGTGATCACATAGAAAAAATCGCGCAATAAATAAAAAATCGCGCTACTTTTTCTATTTTCTTCCCTATATTTTGTAATGTTTTGGACATATCTCTGTTCTTTTCTCGAAACATTTCCCCCTTCCTCGGTGTCGTATCCTCGTCAAGAATTTTTGAACACAACAAAAACCTGAATAATACAGAACTGCAGAGTTTTTTCCGTGCTCAACAACACAAGGAGGACAACGCAAAACAGGTCAAGCGTAGAGCATAACCTAAATATATCACATAACACTTACGCGAAGGGAGAGAAAAACAGAGAACAGAAAAGAAACGGAACATTTAAAATTTCGCCAGCAGAAAAACATAAAAAAATAAGCGCACCAGAAAAAAAATCGGACACTTTCAAGAATTTTATGGTAATGTGCAAAATGGTAATTTGCAAAATTAATTTTTAAACATCATGAAAACAAAATTATTTCACAAAGTTTCTAGGTGTATAAATCTCAGTCACCAACATCTATGCCAGGAATTGTTTTGTGCCGTAGTGCCCATCATAAGGCCACTGCCGAGCAACAATTGAAACTTGAATTGCTTTTGTGAGATATAATTATGAGTTTAATTATTATTAAATTTGACACATAAGTATTATGCTTAAAATGCACATAAGAGTTTGCGACATTTTGTTAAAATTACTGTTTATCTAATTTCGTTGAATTATTTTTCAAAAAGTGACTGTTGTCAGCCAATATCCGGTGGGGCGGGGCGGGGTGGAAACGACTAGTACTCTGTCACATATGAAACGAGGACTATGTGTCATATAGAGCGGAGCAATTTTGATCAATTTTAAGCCAATCAGTTTTTGCAATGCTCTAATAGAACGCGAAAAATGCAAAGAGCAAACGATGAACAGGATGCACGTTCCAATCATAGCGATTGATGTGCACGCCAAAAAAAAGAAAATACAATGTTGAGTGGGTTAAAAACTAGTCAAGTACCAATTTTCTAATTATTTAGGCATTTATATGGTTTTCTTAGATTCTGTCACACCAAGTATTATAACAGTTTGTTGAGTTGGGGATGTATTTTCATGGAGAGCTTCTCTTCATGAGTTAAAATTTAAATCAATGTAAAGGAAGAGAGAAGAAAACAAAAAACATAACACTATATAAGTGATCACCGAAAAATATGAATGGATGACAGGTACTGTACAACTTTTACAAATCACTTTTTATACAGTTGAATGCAGATTTTGATTTGCCTCCATCAAAAACGGATCATCATTTAGTTTGGTTTTCTAAAAAAGACCGAAATTTATTAATATTAGTTAATAAAGAAATCACGCTTAAACCTCCCGTACCTATCACAAAGTGTAAATCAGCTCTGAATCAGCAGCAAAATCATTATGTTTTTTTTTCATGACCCTTACTATGTTCATGTCACATTTAAGAATTCGCAGTCTGCGTTTTGGAGTGATTCATTCGAGCATGATTTCTTTGTTATGAACTCCTTCTGAAGTGTTAGGACAAGCGGCTGGTATTATCCGGAGCATAATTAATTAGCATCTGAATTTCATCTTAGCATCAAAAAAGCCGGCTGATTTTATCCGGTGCATAACTAATTGGCGTCTGAATTTTAGCTCAGCCTGATCGATAATAAGCATAATTATTTTGTTCACGCTCTTCTCGCTCTTCTATCTCGCTCAGCTACCTCACTTAAGTGGGGCAATTAAATTGCACCCACATTTCTTTCGCCTACCTTATTTTGCAAAACAATGTGCAAATGCATGAATTCAATTGATTCAATGAAATAGAGGATTAAATAGATGAAATAGTTCATGATATATTTGCAGGTTCATGATAAGTTTGCAGGTTCTCAAGTTCATTTCCCAGTACTTTTCCCATTTATCCAGTCATTTCCCATTTCTCCAGTACATTTGGGAGTTCGGCGGAGGTCGGTCCGTGTTCACCTTTCAGTCGCCCGGTGGTGCGCACGATCCACAATGTTCACGGAAGTCGTCGACCTCCCAACATCAAGGTCGGGACGTCCCATCTTTTTCAGAACAGCACCCCAGTTTGAATAAACGTTCCTACAGTGCGACAGATCTGAAAGAAAGCACAAAGGCGAAACCAAACCCAAATCAAGTTCAAAAAACAAATTATATTGTTTCGACTTTATTGATAATAACTTGCAGTGATTGGAAAGCTGAGAGTTGCTGTGGATCTATTTTTATAACCATTTGTGCGAATATTTACGAGAAGTCGTGAGAAAAAACTAGTCTGAATTTCAGGTGGATAATTATCTTCATCAACTCTCAACGACTTTGATTCCTCGTCTTTCATGTTAAGAAAACGCACTCACAAATAGTGTTAATTTTTGAAGATGCCTTATCGATAAATTGGAAGAACGCAGAACAATTTTCACTTTGAAATAGGGCAAAAAAATGCTCCGAAAAAATTAGCGATGAAAAATTATAGACATTAAATGAATGACCTCCGAAGTTTTGTTATTGTTGATTTTTTATTACGTTTCTTTGGTTGAAATAACTCAGTTTACATAAGTTTTTAGTAGATTGGTCAAATCCGTTTCGGATCCCCAACTAACAAACTTTAGTATTAACTTTAGGTTTAAATCATTTTTCTTTAAGAATTGAGCAGAACTATCTGCTAATTTTAAAACAATTTCATCCCCAGATATCTTAATTTTCTGCTTGCTTTTCGAACCAGCCTACCCCTCAAATCTCATGTAATGATTATCATGCTGCTCCACGACAAGATCAAACTCATAGCCTCATCTAAGTACCGCAAGTTTAAGTTATTACACTGGACTTCCATGCGGCTTATCTTTCCATCAATTCGGAAGTCGTACTACTGGAAGTAATAGCTAAAGACGTCTTACAACAAGCTGCAGGTCACACACACTTTCTTGCGGGATCGGAAGCTAGTTTGATTATGTATTAGCATGTTTGTTAACCTCTTGTAACTAAAAGTTTTAATTATAAACCCAGAAAACACAAGATGCAACAGAAATGAGCTGCTTGAATCCCAGGTTGTGGTCGAGCTCGAAATTGCCTCTGATCAGACCGTCCCAGACAAGTGGGACCTCTGATCAGACCGTCCCAGACCGAAGTGATCTCTGATCAGACGAGTGTGCGCTCGAATATCGTTGTGCGCTCGAATACGCCTCTGATCAGACTGAAGTGCGCTCGAAATAGCCTCTGATCAGACTGAAGTGCGCTCGAAATCACCTCTGATCAGACAAAAGTGCGCTCAAAATCACCTCTGATCAGACAAAAGTGCGCTCGAAGTTGCCTCTGTTTAGACTAAAGTGCGTTCAAAATAGTCCGATCAGAGAATGATTTTGAACATGAACAAATCTCTCAATATCGTTATAATATATTCATTTCATGAAAATTGATGTTTTAATTTTATATTCAATTAACAGAAAAAATCCTAAAAGTATTGCTAATGAAATAAAAACCAAAAAATGCTCAGAAAATTATTGAGTATGCCATTTATTTATGTTATTAACTGAATAAATGAATTTAGACAGCTTTGCATAAGAACGTCTTGATCTACTTTGACTCAAAATTTCTTCTTGAGGGGACCGGCAGTTGTTATCAGCTGGACCCCTTGGTTCTGATCAAACCCATCAGATTTTCAGATGGAGTTCTGATCAGAATGGTGTTTTATTGTTGACTCTTACCAGAGACAACAAATGTCGGTAAAAAAAAACAAAAAAAAATTGAAAAAAAATTCGCTCGACTTGGTTTCTTGTCAGACTAGTGTGCGCTCGAATCGGCCTCTGATCAGACTAGTGTGCGCTTCAAACTGCCTCGAAGCCTTTTCCAGACCATGTAATTCGAGCGCACCGAGAACATGTGTGCGCTCGAAGATGGTCTGATCAGAGCTCAATTCGGTCTGGCAGCCTCGACCTGGGAATCCAATGATTTTGCTAACACGTGCTCTACTAAGCAACGAGATATCTTCAACGAGAGTCATTTTAACAAAAATAATTCCCAAAAGTCTTCAGTTTGTCTCTAAGGCTGGGAATATTACCGAGAAGTTTGAAATTAGCAAAACTTGTGTCACTTCGAAAAACGAATAGACCTTTATCGCCTGGCGCATTCAATTTGAACTTAATTGCAAACAAAACAGTTGGCAAAAAAATCCCTTTGTTATCTTTACGAATGAGTAAGCGATCCTCAATCATGTAATACGTATCGTAGTCAACAGCAACGTATAATAGCATTGGCATGGTGATAGCAGCAAGTGTTTTAGACGGCAAAGTTTTTTTCGATGCTCTTTTTTGCCCATTTTATGTCTGACATTATTGATTTCAATTTCAGTTCTCAATCGGTCAACAGACGTCTGGAAAGCCTAAAACATAAAGCCGAAACTCCCTTCATCTTTGCATATCGTCTTATAATTACATAAAGTTAGTACAAATCAACTTTTCCTGACATTTCTACATATATTAGATGCAATTCTATACGCAGATTAAATACTTGCTTGCAGCTGATTGCATAATGTTCTTGCCCGCATTTTTTTCCTTAGTAACATCTTTGCCCCAAAAGAAGATATTGACAGAATGTGTACCATTTTTACAAGTGAACGGACGATTGATCCGATAGACCTAGGCAACTGTCGGAACCGTAACGGAGTTCAGTGATTCAAGCAGTAGGGCAAAAACCCCTGGGGGTTCTCTTCAACTATACAAACCAAGTCATCAGTCATCAGTGCTCAGCAGGCGACTGCCGCTTAGAAGTTCGATTCAGTGCCGGGACTTACTAATTGATCCATTGTGACCAAATAGCGTTAGCGTAAGACCGTGCTTGGTGTTCAGTTTAGGTTATCAAACTCAACTACGCCAATGAAAGAAGGGATACTAATTGTTTGTTTACCGAGTAGAAAATGACAAGAAGTTTAAGCGCTCAGTTCGGACGAGTCGAAGCTTACGGGAGCTAACGGTCGTCAATAAAGCGATTAATCTGCCTGAAAAAAACTTGTTAAAGAGGCCATGTGTTCCCAGGGTGGTGTCTAGTACGTGGTTGAAACTCCCAGAAGCCAGTTTGGTGGAGCGCATTGGGCGAGTTCAATCTCCACTGAATGCTTTTGTGGACAAGTTCAGCATCAATATTGTTTGTCTTCCATTTTTCGATATTCTCTTGGAGTTCTCTTTTTGCACCAATGACAGAACACCATTTTTTAACCAGATCATGGCAAGAGTACCTCACGGGAGACAAACTGCTCTTTTCCCATAACATACGAATTAGCGTCCACGGATGGGATGATTTCCGCATGGACAGGACGAGTAGTGAACAAGTGAAGAGCAATCCGCGCCTCCTCTTGGTAGTCCGGTTATTGGTAATGTTAAATGGGCCAAAGTAGGGCGACGCTGTTGTTGGTAAAAAGACGAGATCGGAATGCAGGTATTTCCACTGGGAGGTCAGCCATGTTGGAATTAATAGTGGCAGCGCGGATAATTCTGCACGTAACACAGTTATATTAATTGAACGCAGTGAGAATCATAATTTGACGATAGCATAATACTCTTGTATTTTAGCTCGCAGATAGTCAACGCCTTGGTGTTGGTTTTCTTACACGGATATGCCGGAAAAACAGCTTTAAAAAACGTGGCGTGCGTCTGGGAAGATAGCATGTTTTACATCAAAATCAATTTTGCCCAGGCGTTTCATGCGACGGGCCAAAGGTATTAGACCAATAAGTCCGACAAAAGGAGAAAAAGTTTAACGGATTTGTTCTCGAGGTGATCTCTTCTCTTGGAAGTTAATATTGTCCTTCAACTAGATACTGAAAATGACGTTTATTCAAGCTCAGCGGGGTCTATTACACTACCATCGGATTGACGGTAGTTTTATTGAAGGTTAAAATCCGAAGTGCGTATGCCACTATCCGTAACAATTTTGATAAGAAACTAACTCGTTGAAGGCAAATAGTTGCGAGGGCCGTTCGTTAGCAGACTTACTTACGGATGCGGCTAATAATGTATTAGTTTCGTTATTTTCGTGAGATACTATATCCAGTTTGATGTTATTATATATATTTATTAGATACTTCAGTGCTTGGTTGGAATGGATATTGCTTCGTTCTTAATAACTCCGGGCACATTACTCAATTACTTCTTTGCAAAATTTCAAGTACTTCAATACCACGAGTACAAGCGACCGCCGGGTTATCGCTTGATGCAAGGTGGTTCTATTCCTCAACACTAATGTGTTCTGAAATCTGGCAAACGTGTGTTCCAAAAAATATTGGTTTCTTGATTGTAGACATTTTAAGACAGCCGTGCTGTTGACTTTCACTGAGAACTCGACAGATAGACTAGTGGCTTAGTGAACGTACTGGAGGTACCCCGACCCACAACTAGATTGCCATTTTTGTGATCCTATCCCATACAAAGGTTCTTCCTTGGTGGACACAATAATCATGATTTTGATAGATCAAGATAACTCGGTGAATGTCAATTTGATCAACCAGATCTGGTAGAATTTTTACCTTCTTAGCAAGTTAGAACCAAACTAAAACGAGAAGGTGCGCCAATTCCTTCAGTCTATTGACAGCCCTTCCAATGGACTCCACCGAAGCTAACTAATCGTCCATGTAAAAGTTTTCTAGGACGGGGTTGGTTGCTTCCCGGTTCCGAATAACTTTGTCAATGATCGTGCCTTGTAATAATTTTTTAGCGCAAATGGACGCGTCGTTGGACTTGAATGCATAGAGCGTGTATTGATACACTAAACAATTTTTCGCGGGGTTTTTTCGCAACAGAAAACGTAGTGATAATTAGTCACAGTCTGGGAAACCAACCTGTTAGAAAATACCCGCTTTATCTATCGACAGAGCGAACTAATATTGGCGGATATTAAGAAGCACTTTGATTGTAATTCGGATATCGGGGCCAGTGAGTCAGTGAGTTTTGCAGCATTATTAAACAACCTACGTACTCTCCCCGGTTTGCTCGAGTTGACTACGGCATGATGTGGTAGGTACGATTTTTTATCCGGCCGCTGTTTGACCATGTGGGCGTCAGAAAACGTTTTTGCGTAACATTTGCAGTGTCTTCGCTGACGTGTCTCTCGGGAGCCACTTTTGGAGCAACTTAAGTTGTACCAGCAACGAGAGGTAATGTTTAGGAGCTGGATGTTGTCTTCAGCCAACAACATAACAACATCGTAACTTTGGCCGTTATGAAAATTGTTTTTTCATGTTTTTCATGCGCACGAGCAGCCTTCTTGTACGCGCTGTACGATTTCATTAGGTAACGTGAGTTAACCTGACGAGCAAGTTCATAATTCATTATTGGCTTTCCAAAACGTTGAGCCAAATTGGGCCTCCCGACCAATGGGCATGTCAACTGCCAACAGTGAGCTCTTTTCATCGCTTTTAGAGTACTCTAAAAGACAGATGGCATATTAGACGTCCTCTCCAAGTACTATTCTAATGTCTCCATAGCTGTATCTTACTCTATCTAGGGCGGCCAGACGTGGGAAAGATTCTTGCATGGACTAAACGTCAATGATGTCGGAGCCTATGTTTCCCTCAAATAGTTAATGATTCCCTCACATAGTAACGCACAGAGAAATATCAGTCATTCGATCTTTTTGAGGTGTGTTAGTCAATTGAACCACTTTTGTGTCAATAAGTTCTTCCTTTTTATAGCCTCCTTAACGGTCAATTTTAATTGGATACTTTACAAACCCAGTCTACCTGCAACAATATTGGACACCCATGAGTTACTGCAAGCCTTATCGGAAACAACCAACGCCGTTATATTATTATCAGAAGAAATAGTAAGTTGCAATTCTGTCACATAAGGAAGCCTTCAACATCCATGACAGAAGTCAAGCTGGTTGTCTTGCTTGGTTGATGTTGACCAGTACATATTTTACTAACAACTGCATTTGACTATGAATTAATGATATTGTTTATTGACGCTTTCGCTTTCCCTCCATGGAGTAGAAAATTATATGGTCTGTTGCAGCCATCTTTAGTCCAACTTACATTTGGGTAACGGGTCATTCCTCTCGCTGGTTATGGCATCAGTCAAGGCCTTAAAAAATTTTGCGTTTTCCCCTGCTGGTTCGGCTAGGCATGCAGTGCTGTACCCAAACACAACAATGTCTGAGCTTTATTTGCGTATGTTGGAATATGAACGCTTGACAAAAAATCGATTGCTAAATGGAATGTCAGATGGCAGGATTAGCAGTGCTTGAAGGTGCTGCCGTTGATTGTTGTTTAAAGCGGCTGAAATGTTTGTCACATGATTGGTCTTTGGAGGGTTTTTCTGAGAAGAACACCCCAAGTTTGAATCAAGGATATCTTTAAGGGGAACTTTCGATGTTCTGAGACACTGTACTTGGCGGTTCTGATGTGAATAAACAGTGTTTTGCTTTGGGTTTTCTGGGAACCATTGGATAAGTTGTTGCGCTAGCTGGGAGAGGTGGCGGAGTCACGGAAATCTAAGGATTAGCTAATTTGTGGGGCCTGATTAAGGGCGGCGGGCTAGCGAGTGGGTTCCTAGGTTGAGGCATTTTACGCATGGATTGGGTACCACGGAGTTCTATTTGTAAAGTTAAATTGAGGTGGAATTTGTTGTTGTGCAAAATGAGGGTCGGGGACATGCATTTCACCAGGTGTATTCGAATTTTTCGGTCTCAATTGTACAGTGGATTGATCTGTGATTTGTTTTTTTTTGTAGATATGATATTAAAAATTGAGGTACAAAAATGGTCGGGTTCGGTGGCACTATAACAAGTGACGGTGGTGTGGGAGGTTGTTTTGGTGGCAGATGTGATGGAGTTGCGAAATTTTGCACAAAAGGTTGAACTTGATCCCGGGATTCTCAACGCCCAAAACAGTTTGACTATTTTTCTGTTCCACCCTTTGCTTATTGTCAGATTGCTGTTTAGAGTTGAGCATGGAGGTGTTCTTGATATTTTGACGCCTGCTGAGCAATAGTAATTGCTACTTCGCGCAGTGAAAACAGAGATCTCATTTTATGATTAATTAGGTTACCGGCAACATTTCTTAAGTTCTCTGGAGGATTATTAGGGAAAGTATCTTGAACGGGAGTGTCTGTGGTTACTGCAAAGCGACGCGACAAGTTTGATTCACCTGTGGCAGTCAATGACTCAAATGTAGGTGAGCGATTATCAGTCAATTTTAGCTGCGGCAAGAATTTCGTGCTATTATTCCTCCAGTTCCTAATTTTTCATCTGCTTCAGTTTTTTTCAACTTTTTTGATGGTCTACTTCATGCTTTTGGGTTGGGGCTTTTTGCTCTTATTTTTCAGCCTCTTTCCGTTTTAGCTTTGCTATGATAAACTCAATTGTGTGCTTGCTAGACAGTTTTAGTTTTGAGGTTGCTAAGAGTGAACTTCCTATAAAATTACCTTGAGAATTGATGCCCTGCATACAGTGTCTCAGTTCAGAACTGTGTCAATATAGCCTATAGCTGCATGCAAGATTTTTTCATTGTTCTTAGCTACATCATCCATTCATTGCTCAAGAACAGGACAAATTGAATCGGGGTTCTCGGTTTTACTTGCCTCGTCAAAGTTTTCTTAGAATCCAAACGTTCAACTTCAACCATCTTGTTCTAGGTTCTACGGCATAAGTTGTGTTTTTGCGGATCTTACTTAACTCGGACTTAAAATTAGATCTTGCATTATGGAGATAAAGACTTTTTCTCATGTAATTCGGCCATAATGATCTCGAAAAGCTGATTTCTCTTTTAAATTAACTTCTAAACTGAGTTAGGGTTATACCTAACCCAAGTAACGAAGACCTGATGATCAGGTCGCTGAAGAGCAGGAAACAGGTCACCAAGTAGCCTATTTCTCGGCAAGAGAAATTATTGAAAAGGGGAGGAGATTTAGGCGAGACTAACAGGGAGATAGTCAATGGAGAGCCCGGAATTTGACACATGACAGAACAAGAACGCCATGGGAAGGGCTCACGTCGAAACGAAAAACAAAACAGACGGGATTAAGAGGTCGGGTTACCGACGCACAACGAAGCAGCAAACGAAAAGGCAGAAACGAAACGCAGGATAAAGAGACTGAAAACAAAAAGCACGTAAGGACGGATACGGCGGGCAAGCGACGCACGACGGAACGACAAACGAAATGGACTGAACGGAATTGCCTAGTAAACAACGCACGAAGCGGTGAGAAAAATTGCAAAATGAACTGGAATGTCGAGCGAGACACGTTCAATACGCAACAGGAAGACGGGAAAGAATGTGGAAAACCGAGCAAGCAACGAGCGGTGAGGCGGGGAACAACTATGCTACCAGACGGCAGCAACAATTGCAACCAAACAAACTAGTCGTAACTACAAAACAAATTTCATTCACGCCCTAGCAAAACCCAGACCAGTCAACCAATCATCATACAAACATTTTTAAACAAACTCCAGCAAAAGCTGAATAAACTGTGTATTTGAGACTCGTTTTGGTATTCATTATCTAATTTTTTGCTGCATCGCAATAGAGCTCTTTTTTGCTCCATGCGAAAGAAAATTAACGAATTAACTGAAGAAGAGCATAGCACAAAAAGAAAAAAAAATCCATCGTTTTTATAATTTCAAAGTAATTATTCTAAATCGCAGATTAATACCGAGGGCCATTAAAAAAATACTAGTATTGAAGTCGGAGAAAACTACATATTTTCACAGAGTCATTTCTAAAAAGTTAAAATTCGTAAATATTAATTGATTACGCACATTTTTCTGAGTTCTTCTTTCTTTTTATTATCCTTATTGTCAATTAATAAGTGCAAGGAGGATTTATGTTCTAAGGAGGGCAATTTGGTAGTGTTCGTGACTACCCCAGAATCACACACGCAAAAGCTGATTAAAAAAAATTAAAATCTTACAAAAACAGGTTTTTTTTTAAATTTTATTCGTTATCTTCTGTTGAAAAAAAGACAACTCAAAAATACGAGCCAACACCAACGCGGATCAACTAAAGGAGATAAAATTGCGGGAAAATAAATTCGTTACAGGAACAATTTAATGAACTGCAAGAGCAACTACATGTTCTAAAGGGCAAAAACACTTGCTAAAAAAATGTGGATAGAAAAACTTGAAACTGAATAAAAAATATAGCAAAACCGATTTCGTTCTCAAGAGCAATACAATAGAAAAGACACGTTGGAGCTTTAGTCCACCCTTTAAACCGCAAAGACACGTAATCAACCATTTGATGCGCAACGAAGCAACAAAGTACTTCTCGACACCCTCGGATTCTTTGAAAACATCTCAGAATCAGACAACTTGAGAAGAGAATAAAAACTTGCCGTATACTCCCTGGGACTGGAATTGATTATGTCTTGCCATCAGTTATGATCAAATGCATTTCTTTTGGCGATTTCAACAAATTTTACAAGTCACGTAAATTATTAAAGAAATGGAAAAACGAGAAAAACGACCGACACATTTTCCAAAAATTTCCAAAAATTGATGCTGAATTGAAAAACAAAGCTGACAAACAAGGTTTCATAACTTCAAGAAACAACTGCAAAGTTTCTGTTCTGTTATCGAAGGCCAACAACACGATCAGTTATCATCGTATCAATTATACGGGTGATCTTGCAACGGTTGCAAATGCTATCAAACGTAAAAATGCCAGTAAAAAACGCAAATCTGAAAAAGACAACGATGGAAAATCAATTTGTTCTCCAGACATAAAGCGAGTCAACCAACAGTAAACTAGAGCAGTGATCCAAAAACAAAATCATGAGTGTGTACTTATTTGTAGAGACCACTTCGAAAAATGTTTGTTTTGTGTTTGTAATAAACTAAGTTACTAAAAATAAGGTGCGACTTGACAAAATAACAATATACAGATTTTAACAGACGAGAAATCTCGAGCCATTGCTATCTATATAAAGGCTGTTTACATGAAACCTAAAGCTCTTGTAAACGATTCCTTGATTGCGCTCGAAAACCATCTTAGTGCTTTCTACTTAAAACCAGATGACATAAAGAATCTATCTGGCGACGTTAACCTTGATTACAGCAGGGAATCATGCGGAAAAACTAAGCTTCATTACAGTCGCAGCTGTTTTGGATTGCAATGTTTGAACTCAATTAAACCAACGAGAGAAACTGAGCAGAATAGTTCAGTTATTGATGTCGTCTACTCTAACAAAGAAACTAAATAGAGGTTTTGGAGATATTAACTACTGACCATTATACTCTAACGGTAACGAGAGTTGCAGTCGGAACACAAGAAGATAGAAAAGCAATCCGATATCGAAACTGAAATTTGCTGTAAAACCGCTTCAAACGAAAAATTGAAATTTTAAACGCTTACTCAGCTGCAAAAGTCCAAAAAAAGAACTGAAACGAAAGATATACACCGATGCGTTGAACGCTTTAACATTAAAAATCAGACTAATGGATACAGTAGAACTAAAAAACAAAAAAACAAAAGATAAAAATTATTTTGGGAAAAACCAATCACCACATTCTTTGCAACAAACAACGAGTTCTTCAACACAAAGTCTCATTAATCAAAACATAAGCTCCCTAAGAAAAAGTTTTGTTGAGCTGCAAATTCTAATAAATTCGTAGAATTCGCAGCCATCTTTTCTTTGCTGGACTGAAACTTGGTTATCGGACAATCATACGAATCAACTGTTTAAAGTTGACGAATATTATGAAACGTTAACATGCAGCCGTTAACAGATAAGGAATGATGTCGCTATTAACTCAAAGAAGGGAGTAATGATGGAAATGCACGAAAAACACAAAAAAACAATATACAGATTTTAAAAGACAAGAAATCTCGAGCCATTGCTATCTATATAAAGGCTGTTTACATGAAACCTAAAGCTCTTGTAAACGATTCCTTGATTGCGCTCGAAAACCATCTTAGTGCTTTCTACTTAAAACCAGATGACATATAGAATCTATCTGGCGACGTTAACCTTGATTGCAGCAGGGAATCATGCGGAAAACTTAAGCTTCAAAGCAGTCGCAGCTGTTTTGGATTGCAATGTTTGAACTCAAATAAACCAACGAGAGAAACTGAGCAGAATAGTTCAGTTATTGATGTCGTCTACTGTAACAAAAAAACTAAATAGAGGTTTTGGAGACGTTAACTACTGACCATTATACTCTAACGGTAACGAGAATTGCAGTCGGAACACAAGAAGATAGAAAAGCAATCCGATATCGAAACTGAAATTTGCTGTAAAACCGCTTCAAAAGAAAAACTGAAATTTTAAACGCTTACTCAGCTGCAAAAGTCCAAAAAAGGAACTGAAACGAAAGATATACACCGACGCCTTGAACGCTTTAACATAAAAATTCAGGACAAAGTAAAAAAATTTATGTCACAAAAAGTTATAACACCAGTAGAAAAGAATAATAAAAGAAAAATACAAAATTGAGAGTTTTGTGGAAAATTGGTAGCGTTATTGCGCTGTAAAAATACGGCCAAGGAAAATTGTATTGTTATTGTTTCTTTTGGATTGTCGTCCAAAAGAAACAATTACATTTTCGAACACTAACTGCTGCCGAAAGAAAGTAAAATAGTAATTTTTTTCAAACATTTAATCTTTTAATCGGGAAAGAATCTGGATCAAAGCAAATTTGACTGTCAAGCAGTGTCATGAGTTTAATCAGTTTTTTATTTCTGTCGCAGAGAAATTGAACGGAAAATGTAATGGCAAATGCAATCTTAACAGAAATGTGCAAGTGTGCTGTTCAATGTATCTTCCAATTAAATGTTGCTAATGATGAGGTTGAAAAAATTGTATTGATCCTGATAACAAAATGCACAAGTGATTGTTTTGAGATTGTTTTGTGATTGTTTTGTGATTGTTTTTGAAACACAGTTTTTACTTTTTTTTGGATTTTAAGCACACTGACATTTCTCAAAAACAAAACATTGAAATCACAAACATTCCGAGACTGCTTGAAGAGGGCGGTTGTTGTCCCAATTTTTCAGATCTAGAAATGTTTCTGAAGCTAATAATTACTTACCCATTTCAGTATTACCTGCCATATCAAAAGTATTCAAAAAGATTATCTACATGAGAATGGCCAGTCGCCTCAAACATACAAATCAGCTGCACAACAGTCAATTTAATTTTCGATCGAAACTAGGCGCCATAGATGCCTTGATATAAATTGTAGACCCAATCAGATACAATTTGAACCAAACAGCAACTTCAACACATTCAATCTTTCAGGACTTAAGAAAGCTTTTGATACAGTACACCCTTGAATTCTCGTAGACAGGTTGTGGAGAACGGGATTCCGTGGACTTGTCAATACCTTTCTAAAAAATTTTCAAATAAACAGATGACAAAAAACACGTTGCGGAGATACTGAATCCTCATTTTAACATTTAAGATTAGGTTACTTCAAGGCTCAATTTTGTGACCATTACTGCTTATCTTGTATGTAAACGATCTTCCGGAGGCTACAACAAACCTAGCAATGACCCTTTACGCCGATGACACAGCTTTGATACAACTCAGTCAAACAGATGTTAGTCAGCTTGTCTTAGGCATGAAACAAACCAATGATTGGTGGGTCAGAAATAAGTAAACCTTGAACTTCGATAAAACTTTTTTATTCAGTTCTTAAAAAAGGGTGAAAACAAGAGCAATCAAATAAGAATTGAAAAAAAATCACATTAAAAACAAAAAATTGGTGGGGTATGCTGGAACCCTGATTGAAGAGCAA
Source organism: Convolutriloba macropyga (assembly GCF_964194025.1). Lineage (NCBI taxonomy): Eukaryota > Metazoa > Xenacoelomorpha > Acoela > Convolutidae > Convolutriloba > Convolutriloba macropyga. Next base: position 58,631,227 of record NC_134470.1, on the reverse strand, counting down.
CTAGATTATAAAGATCACATTCAGTATTTGATTCATAAAATGGATGTTTTTGTACTACATTCTATAAGCTGACTTTTGTCTTACGTAAGATTCAAATATTTTTTGCTTATAAAACTTATGTGCAACCGATCTTACAGTATGGAGTTTTAATCTTTGGTACAACTGCAAAGAGTGACATCAAGAAACTAAATAACAAATTCATACATCCAGTGAGAATTATGTACGGGAAACGTAAATGTGAGTCAATTGAGGACTTTAGAATTGCAGCAAAAATGTATAAGATAGAAAAGTTACATTTATATTAGCTATTGAAATTAGTTTTTAAAAAAGAAAGGGAGTTATTGGGAGCAGGAAAAAAAGCATTTTTGAGAATGAATGATTTAAACAAAATCAAACTACAGAGAATATGCACAAAACACTTAAATTTTTTATATGAAGGACCAATTAACAGTACAATCATTTCAACAAGAGCAAGAATACTGTTGTTAAAAATACTAAAAATTCAACCTCGTTTAACTAAAGAAATTGCAAAATTGTCTATAATTGGTCGTAAAGATTTTTCTAATCGGTACCGTGATTGCGTTATATTAGGCAGTGCTGATTTGCTAGAATGTTTCTACTACTGAGCTTTTTTTCTCTTTATATTTTTCCGAACCAATTAATTGAAATGTACCAAGACGCTAAATTTTCTGCTTCATGAGGCACCACGTGACGAGGCAACACTGACTTTTGGTGTTCTCTCGGTTCAGTATGTGTGTATCCAAAAAGTGTAAAAATATTTACATTTTTTGTTTGTCTGTTCCGGAAGTAATTTATTATCATTATTTTTATTAATTGACTACAAATTTCCAAAATTAAACAATTTGACATAATGTTCTCTGTTATCTCGTTTTTTTTCCAGATCAGATGTTAACTTCTGCCTTATGACCCAATTTGACCAACTTTTTAAGCATTCCTGAAATTGGACCAAAGCACTTTAATAACGATTTTGTTTGTAAATTATATTTGGAGTGGTTAAGTGTAACCGTAAGGGGGTACTAGATTGCAGTCTAGATAATAATTTTATGATGAATTTACTGCGAAAGATAATGAGCGCATGGTTCTCTCTTACAGCATGGTTCTATCTTTCGTTCTTATCCAGGCCAGTTGATTTCTCTGCACAAAGTGACGTCACTCATCTTTGATGATGTCAATCTGTCATCTCTCGGCAATAGATATTGGTCATTTCCCGACTGGTTGAAAAACTCCTCTTTTAAGAGATGTAAATATGAACTGAAAAAGATCAATGTGGCTGCAAGCAAATGAGCTCCGCTTAGTAGAGTCGTAGTACAAATTAATCCATCCGCTTGTGGGAAGTTTTCTCGCAGTTAGCGTCAAATGTTACCCAGGTTTAGGTGCGCGACCCTAGACCGCTCTGATCAGACCATTGTTTATAAACGAACTCGCGCTCAAAACTCCCGGTCTTCTGCAATGTTGAGAGCTTTTGAGAGAAAATTTGGGTATATTGCGGCGTCTCTGTGTGCACTCACTGTCCCTTGCACAGATATTCTGAAATGGATAACCGGTTTTTCAAAGCAACATATGACCCATAACAATTCGGTTGAAAGTGCCCCGTATTCATAATTGGGTTGGATGGATCATTAAAATAAAGCTGACAAGGCAGACTTTCGTACGATATCTTTGCGAATGAATAAGCAACCTTCAATTATGTAGTACGTATGGTATTCAGCAGCAACCTATAAGCAGCAGTAGCATGGTGATAGCAATAAGTGTTTTAGACGTCAAAGTATTTTTCGATGCTCTTTTACTGTTTTTTTTGTCTGATATTATTGACTTCAACCTCGGTTTATAATCGGCCAACCATCGTCTGGAAAACCTGTTAAGCCGAAAACCCCCTTAATCGGTACATATCGTAGTTATAATTACATAAAATTAGTTTGAACGAATTTTTTCTGACATTTCTACCTATATTAGACGCAATTCTATACGCATTTTAAATACTTCAATCTGATTGGTTAATATTCCTGCTTGCGTTTATTCAGTTAGCAAGATACAAAGATACAATTTGTCAAGATATCGTGAATGTCTGGTATCAAAACGGTCTATGTGTAAAGGTTTCCGAACGCTTTTTAAATGTTGATGGCGAAACTATAAAGTGAGACAAAAGGCTATTGAAATATTTGGATGAGAGTACTTTGCTTGTGCGTCAACTCTCAGAACGCGCAGTTTCAAGGATCATGATCTCAATTCCTTGGTGATGTCAGGAGAACCAATTAAAATTCACAGTTGTAAAAAAAACAACAAAAACTTTTGCTCTTTCAATTTCATTTTCGACGAAAACAAAGTACTCTCACAACTGAGCAAGTGAAATAAGGAAAAAATTAGATGCAATTTTTAAAAGCAATTGAAGCGTATTTTTTTGTGTAAATGCAGCAAGTGGACGAAAAAACTTTTTACTTGTTGAAATTGTTTTTTGGTTTTGACAAGGGCTCAAAAACAACAAAATTCCTAAAACTGGGAATCAAAGCAAAAAAACGTCGTCTCTTCAAAATAATCTCGATCAGACATGAATGCAAACTCAAAAAAGTATGAAAAATATGTCAAGTTGGGTTTTACAAAGCAACAAGGAGGCTCAGTAAAGTCCGTTCGAACAATATTCTGATCACACTCATCTACGTTTTTACTTAATAGTCCGTCAAATGAGGAAGAGATAGGAAACTAATTCACATATCGTTCAACAAACAACTAAGTGAAAAAAGTGCTGGATTAGAGGGTCGAGGAGAATTGCCATTAATGAGAGTACTAGACAAGACGTAAAAAGTACTAACAAATAAAAATAATAGCAAACGTTATTTACGACCAAAACTCGATGTCTATAATTAAAAAAAACACTTAATAGCAAAATGTATAGGGAAACAGATTAAAACTGAACTTTGAAAACAATCAACTTCAAATTGAATTAAAACAAATACTTATCGACTGGGATTGTTAAAAAGGTCAACTTATTTATATTTCATAGGAAGCAATCGGGACCTGTCATTATCCATAATATATCGACAACTACAATTTGAACAGCAAAACCAAAAGAAAGTAAAACAAAATAAACAAAAAGGCCTTGTTGCAACCGCTAAAACCATAGGCTATTTAAAAAAAACAATAAATATCTTCCGTTGAGCACTTTTACAACAGCAATTGGCAAATGCAATAGTTTACAATATGACAAGGAAACAAAAAAAACTCAGAACTGGGCAAATACCCAAAAAACACTTTTCTGCTTATGAAAATGAGTAGTGCCATAGCAAAGAAACCATTAGTTGAGATTGAAATCTTTACAGAAGTTGCATGACGAAACAGAAGATGATCTTGATACATTAAAAGGAATTGTGAGTTGTCAATAGAGAGACCAATCTACAGAAGTGACAGAAATAAGATAAAAGTCAGAAATCTGAAAAATCCACTGATTTTTTTAGAATAAATATTTTCAACAATTCAAAAAATTCATAAACTTCCAAAAGAAAACCAGAATACCTTGTAGCCACTCAGAAAACCAGTTGTTGTTGTTATTAACTTGACTGAATAATAAAACGTCAAAAAACAACAAAAAAGCATAGAACTCAAAAAATTGACAAATATTTATCGGAACCACAGTGTTGAATCCATTAAAACTATAAATCAAAAACTAACAAAAAATTTTATGTTTATAAAAAATGAGATTTTTTGCTTTGGTCACCCTTGATTCTAATGAATCTTTTTTGTAAACGTCTTTGTTAAAAAGACAACAAAAAGAACCATAATTTTCGAACCGTATCAAAAACTCGCAGTAATCTTATGAAAACTTAGTTGCAGGTTTAAAGACATCAGCTGAAAATTATTATCGATACCAGAAATACATGGAGCGACAACAAGTTATTGAACCCTGTCAGTAATGAGTATAAGTTGCTTGCTGACGACAATGAGTAATTAATTGAAAGTCATTAAACTTTTCTAGCTGTAGAATGAAATCAATAATTACATTTAATCAACCATTCTTAGAAGCTTTTATGGCTTTTGATTTTCAAGAAGATGCCGTATGAAAAAAAAGAATGGCAACTATATGTAAAATAATAAAGAAATATATAATTTGCGAGAGGACGGTTTTGCTGCCGTTTAAACTGAAAACTATTTAATTAAATCCTTAAACAGGCTCCTTTACAGCTCCTTTCATTGCCAATTGAAGCTGTCCATACTGCAATAGTTTGAATAGGAAACAAAAAACAACCTGAAATATTGGCAAATACAAAAAAACGCAAACATTTTATGATATCTTGTAGTAAGAAATCCGAGATACCATTGATTATAAGTAAAATCATTAAAAAAGTGTTCTCAAATTCACTTGAAATAATTTTTGTTTTGTGTGTTTTGAGACTCAGCTAGATGTGGACAGAAAAAAGACTAAAAATTTAGCAAAATTTTGATCTTAACTGACATTTTTTTCTAAAAAAAACAAATAGAATAAAAGTAATAAAAGGCAATAGATACCAACTGAAAGCAATTTATAGGTTCACCTAAAGCTCCTAAAAACCAATTGAATTTTTGATAAATAACAGAAAGAGTCATGAGGCAGCAGACAGAATGGCAAATATTGGCAAAACAAAAGAAAGCGGTAAAATTTATCGAAAGCACATATTCAAAGCCACAAATTACGAGCTTTCTCCGGAAACGTATTGTTTATTATCAGGCCTAATTATGCTATAAATAGGGGTTGTCATTAATATGCGGAAATATTGTGAAAAAGACCAAGCCCAATTAAAATCCCAATAAATTTTGTTTGTAAGTATCCAAGATGAGTCCAAACGCAGCCCTAATTTTCTGCGCGTCCAACAAAATCAAATTTTTTCTTCCATTTATTTGAAAATTAGTCCAAATAGCTACTGAAATACCTACCAAATTAACCAAAAAAAAATCACCAGAAGTTTAGTCTCTATTTACCGCATATTTAAACAAAGTGGCAGAAAAATGCGTATTTGGTGCCATTTCTGATTGAAAAAGACCGAAATTAGAAAAAAGGAAAACTTTTTAACACAAAAATTAAGATAAAACTAATCTGCAAACTTCCTATATCTCTAACGGTAAAATAAACAATATTGTTGCCAACAATTTTAACAAACTTTTAGCAAAATTGACAAAAATTAGGTCAAGAAAAACGGAAACTCTGATTAAAAGCAACGCAATTACGACTCCTTCACAAAAGTTAAAACCTCGATAACTCCTCGAAAAAATCAAAATCAAAAAAATCTTTTTTATTCAATATTCTACTGTGGATGGACTTGCCAATGATACCAGTCTCAATTCTCAACGATCAAAATATCGATCAGCCAATATTGCCTGAACAGAAAAAAAACATTTGAGTATATAGATCCTCCCCGCACAAGTGGGACGGAACAAAATAAGCGTTATAAAGTCCGCTTGTTTTAATAATATCCACTGTCATCTTTACCGATGATCAGGGATGTGCCCGTCAATCTCACCGTCTTTGAGAAACTTACTTTAATTGGTGTGTCCATACAAAAAAGTAATCGTTTTAAACTAATAATTTTAACCGTAATGCTTTCACCGCATCATTTTCTCGCGAACAAACAAATTGGAATAAAAGTTTCTAATACAACTCCTACTATTCTTTAATAGTGTAAAAGGGTACGGTTTTCCACTAACAGATCAAAAATTTGAATTCACTTGTTGAGAGCCTGTTGGTTCTCAATGATCATGGCATTCTGGTTGAGTTTAAACAATGCCCCCCGATTTCTAACACGCATTGCGGAACGTCAATGTTGTTTACTTTTCATACCAATAGTGCTATTGTTCCCGTTTGTTTGTGAGGGGAGAAGAAAACGAAGACAAATTTTTGAGGGCAACAATACATCCCAGCTTTTGGCTGCTACATTTTAATGATTTATCAGAGTTTGATAGCTCATGATGAAATTTGTTCCAAGATCTTTGCCACGTAAGACTTTTAACGCTTACACCAAATAATTTTTATAGCTATTCACAATACCATCATGAAGATATCACTAATGTTGTATCAAACTTTGTATCTTTTCATTGACTAATTTGGTTATCGGCCAGAGTGCCAGAGCAAAAAGAAGAGAACCTAATGGGTGCTATGCCTTGCTTTACTCTGTATTTACTAGCTATAAATGCAGTTTCAAAAAACAGATTAGGTTGCTTTGAAGTAACAAAAACTGGATCCGGCTGTATCAAAATGAACCTACTAAAGTAAATTTGATTAATAAAAACTAACTTCTGTTAAAGAGTAGACGTAATTTAAAGTTATGTAAACAATACTCGCGAGTTTTATTACTCACTGAACAATATCTGCCCCTAAAAATTTTGAAAAACTGAACTCAAAATTTTTTCTATGATATAATTGATGAAAAGTATTAAAACTCAAGCGTAAGGTGTGCAGTTTTAACGCGCAATTATTTGCTATGTAACTACCACAACTTCCGTAATTCGAACATATAATTTGAATTGACGCATATTTCACAAAAACATGATTTTAAACGTAAAAACTCATAATACCGTTAGGTGTGCGCATATGGGAAAAATTGAGTTGAACTATAGTTCCTCGTCGGGATCAGAACGTGTTTTAATTGAATATTTAAATATGCTTGCACCAAAGGGAGGAAATAACCCGACAAATCTCTCCTACTCTGTTTTTCACTAAACTTTGTAGGATTAAAATACGCTCTGAAAAACCTACCTTTTTTCTCTTACTGAAACAGCAAAACAACAGTGAATGAATTGAGCAATTTCTCTATTTGTTAGAACCGTAGAGTAAAAAAATTCTTCTATTTTTGTTTTTTTTTTAAATCTCGTAAGTCAGCTTATCAACCTCTCTTAACGTTTTTCTTTAATTATCGCTTCTTCTATCAACTTAGAGTACCCATACCGAACTCCAAGCACGATTCAGTACTGGGCACCTATAAAAGCAAGCCTTTCTAATAAAATCAGAACTGAAGCATTTCAAATTCATTTTTTTGTCGAATCAGACTTAAATAGCTCTTGGCAAGTGATTCTCAACACTAAGCTAACATTCCAACAAAATTTGAGTGAAATTTTGAATTCCAGGAAGTTTTGTAAAGTACCATGAGTTTTGCATTTTTTTGTTGGCCAATTTCCTGGGGTGCTAAAAAATGATGATAGGGCATACCAAATATGTTTCGTGTAATTTACATGATACTTCAAAAAATTTTTACATAAAATCACACGAATTTTCGTTGGTTGGCATATGATGTTTGTGCTAATTCACATGAGTTTTCTTTTTATTAACACACGAGATTTTTTACATGAGTGGTTTTGCAAAAGAACTCAGATGAGGTTTCATGTGAAACAAATGAAATTTTGATGCCCTACACGAAAAATTCTTGTAGATTGAAAATTCAAGTAATAGCCAGATTTATCGAGTGTCACTTTTTTCCCGAAAAGTCTTGTGACGACACACTTTTTTCCATGTGATCTCACACGAATGAGTTTAAGAGTGCATTAAGTTAGCACCCCGGGGGGTCTAATTGGCTCAAATTGGTCCAATTTGAGGGTATTTCAGGTGATGTGGGCCGTTTTGTAGCCATTTCAGCCACCTTTTGGCCAGATTTTCACAAACTTTTCAATTTCAGATAGATGAAATGCCTGAACTTGAAAGGAGTCAGAATGAAATTCATGGTGAATTGGCTATTGTATCTGTTTTTGACGTTTTTGGTCTTTTTGACGTTTTCTCGGCTATTTTTGAAGATTTTTCTGCTTGTTTTGACGTTTTTGGCAACTTTTTTTGGCTTTTTTACGTTTTATTGGCTATTTTTGACAATTTTTTGGCTATTTTTAACGTTTTTGACTTTTTCCCGACTGCTTCTGACGTCTGATTTCGCTCAATTATGACTTTTTTATGGACTACTTTTGACGTTTCTGCGGACTATTTTGGGACTATGTTTGAGTTTAAAAAAATCAGAATTGGGTCCAGTCTGGCAAATGAAAAATCAGAATTGGCCCATTCTAGCAAAAAATCAGAATATGCGAAAGTCTGACCATTGTAAAATCAGTATGAACTCACGTCTGGCAAATAAAAATAGTGATATGATTCAGTACTGACGACGAATTGCATTTAGTAGTGCCCAGTACTGGTTCATACTTGGAGTTCGGTACGGGTACTTTGATTTTGCCGCTGTTTAAATTCATTCTTATCAAGTCTATTCATTCCTTATCAAATTACGTAAATACATAGGAGCTCCGAGTCTGTGTCCACGTTTTTCCACTAGATGCGTTGTACACACTCGTGTTTAACTTCTTTTGCATTAAAAAAGCAGCCCAAGTTCACTTTTCATGTCAGAAAACGCTTAAATGTTTCGAATCTTGAATTTGTTTTAAATTTATTAAATTTCGTCTCATAATTACTTCCATTTCATGGCTTAACTCGTAGGCAACCAATTTTATGTCATTTAAATATAGTTCGTTGAAAATATAAATGAATTATTCTGTCTTTACATTCCTTTGCAGTTGTGCTAAGGGTAATAAAGTTTTTTTTAATGTAAATAGTCAAGGTATGCTCTCAGATATATTTGATTATCATTGTCTAGTTTATAATTTTTGGTGAACTAGTTGGAGTAATCGTTGTTGAGGAATGCCTCCCACATGATGTAAGCAGCCATGGGTTTGTACTCTGGAACAGTGTGGCCAGCCCCCCTCACTGTCGTGAATTGGAAGTTGTCCCCGAAGCTCTTCCACCAGCCACCGATTTGGTTATCAGGCGTGAACCAGGGCTGAAACAGATCCATGTTTCATACAGAATCAATTACCAGACTTCTGATATCCTGATGTATCTAATACAGTTAAACTTTATTTTAAAAAAGATTGAATTATTAATTACTTGTAGTTATTGGCTAATACCTAGTTGTTTTTCCCTAAATCTTTTGCTTCAGAACATGCAGCAACAATACAAAAATTTAAAATTCAGTTGAATGTAACAGGCAATAACTTACTCTACGAAGTGTCAATTCACTCTAATTGAACCTAGGGTTTACCATATAAAGCCGATTTCTGTACTGTTGTGTCTCTTGAGTGAGCGTAGGGCATGAATATAGTATTCTGGTATCAACCTTTTTTGCTATATTTTTTAGGCTAATAGGCAAAATTGACAGTTTTCGCAGAAAATTAGATGCAGCTGACCATCAGCTCAACACTTACCAGATCTGAAAAATGCACTTCGACAAAGAGAATAAAGATTGCAAAAAAATTAACTGAAATCTTATTCAGAATTTAGACAAACTATAATAGCAGTTTATTTGATCAACTGACACCCGGTAGAGTATGTTCCTCTATTCATTTAAATTTTGCTGCAGATTTTAAAGACAAATCAAGATGTTGGGACAAATTTTTGCGAGCAACAAATCTATTATCCATTGAGCAAAAATAGACAACAGCCGAAATTCTGACAACGGAAGTTCTGCAAATGCTGAAAATTGAATGTTTGACAGTAGTCAGGCAACGTATCTTGAATGCCGTTCATGGCCAAGCGGAGCTCAAGTTAAGCCAGCATATAGGCGCCAACATCTTGAAAACTCTTGATCGCAGAATTACTTGAAACATAGCTTTCCTCACAATCAATTAACGAGAGTCAAGTTCAATATATACAAGGCTGTTTTATCTGTTTTATGGGGATACCCCATCTTGGTTCGCCAATTTTATTTATCTTCACAACTATTGAATCTTGGTATGAAAAGGTTTCTCCCCAATGCTAAAATTAAACAGTGCAAGTGCTATAAAGATGTAAGTATGGCTAATTGATGGTCAATGAGCGGGAGCAGTTGATTCTGTCAAATCCATTTTTGGGTTTGCAAATAAGAGTGACACTGACCAATTCAAAAGGCTTTTTATTCTGACATAGCAATAGAGTTCTGATAAAATGCCTCAAAAACAATTAGTGAGTGCTTCAAAATCATTACTCTCGACTCTCCGAAAATGAAGGGGCGCAACCATAGTCGAGGATTCCGCTCAAGTACCGCTCAAAAGTGCAATAGGGCCGGTATGACTGGAATTTGACCGGAATGAGCGGAATCGTAGAAATCAGATGGAAGAAATGAGCGGAATTTGAGAAAAAATGCATGAGTTGAGCGGAATTTGACAAGAACAGAAAATTTAAGCAATGTACGGATGAAAAAATGATTATTTAGCATATTATTTTCAAAATTCAAGCGTATTCGTTTTCGCATAGGACAAGATAGGTTTCTAGGCTCCATAGTTTTCTAGGCTCTATAAGATAGGTTTTTAGGCTCTACAATATAGCTATCTATAAATATAGCTATCTATAAACACTATAAACTTTTCTTGGCATCCATATCCAAGTCATATGTGGAGTTTATGGTGACTTTGCAACCATATAGCTGGCCATGGTAAAAATCGACTTCGCTCAAATTGCTCTTAAAACATCCATGCATTGCATTCTGAGTGGAGAAAAACTCATCAAGACAATGGAAAAAATGAAGTTCAGGGTGTCTTTGGAAGAATATCCAAGACCATACACAATTATGGTGCCATGTAAGAAATCACTGGATCATAGAAAAACTATAGAACTGATCTGGAGCCTATTCTCAAAACAAAACAGGAGAAACGCAAAATGTGAATGTATGCATACATAGCGCATCCACAAATAGCAAAAAAAAACATTACATCGAATGAATTAAAGTATCAATGAAACCTGCTGTTTTTTCAGTTTTATCATTTTAGTACAGCTAATGCAATAATTTCATAGCCCCATGCTCATTTTAGTCACACGTTAGTGAAAACAACAAAAAGATGGAAATATGGATTTTCTATGATCCATCGATGGAAAGTTAGGTTTTATGAAATTACACTAACCCATCGATGAATCTAGAAGTTACTATGAAATAACAATGATCCATCGATGAGATGCACTGGGACTCCAACCCGGTAGGCACTTTAAGGGTTAAATGGAAACTACTTGAACTTTTCGAAATTTTTACTTAACGAAAACCTTAAAGCTAATTTAACCTTCTTTTACAGTGAATCAATATATCTCTAAAAACTTCTCCTGAAAAGAATTAATCGCCATTCTACCTTGTAAAGCGTGGTTGCTCTGTATCCCAGATTCTTCACGAAGTATTCATCCCCAATGAAGTTGCAAGCTCCGTCGACATCACCATTATAAACCAGACCCTGTACTCCCCCGCTGATCAAAGTCGTGAACTGTGTCACCATATCATCGTAGATCCTGCCGTAAGGCAAATCGGCACAAATAGCCCATTCGGGTAAACCCGATTTGATGTGAAGAGCTGTTTTGACGTCGTCTCTGTTGAGCCAGTTGGTAGCACCTACTGAGTCAACGCAGGGAACATCCACCCCGCTCTCGATTAGGGTTCTGGAGAGTTTGTGCAGCCCCATGTTGCTGAAAGGAGCCATCAACGTCTCTTTGGCCAAGCGGGCTTTGATTTTGTCTCCTGAAGAATATTTTAGAGTTTTGGGCGAACTTGTTAAGGCTCTTGTACCAAACTGCTTAATATCACAAGACGGTAAACGTGAAGTAACTGGAAGTCAAAATAAGCCGACGTAAAAGCAACAGTCGGTATTCCAGAGCAAAAAATAAACAAAACAAGTCTGTGTCATTTTCAAGAATCCTGACAGGCCTCTATTAATGGCCAGGCTTCCGTGGGATGTAATCCGGAAACTGCAGGCCAGTTATGACGGCAAAATTGCCAAGCGCTCACCGGCGCGCCCTTAATAATTTATAGTACCGCTATCTCTCTTATAGCTTACTTGCTCTTAGAAAAACTTTCAGCTTACTTGATCTCAGAGTTCGACTTGCTTGTCGATTGGTTTTCCTCGCCACTACCAACCGGAATGAACGTCAAGTCTTAATCAGTACTGATTCAGAAAAATTGCGTGTCTTGGATCAGTACTGTATCAGAGCTCTGATCATGTCATTTTTTAGACTGGGCACGTTTCAAGCCAAGTCCTAAGTCTTGACAAGTCTTGATTCAAGTCTTGGCCAAGACTTGACAAGTCTTGGGTCAAGTACGGAACAGAATTTTTTTTGTTCGTTTGCTTTCATTAAGTAACGAAAGAAAAAGGCAGCCATTGACAATGGCTTGTCTTTAAAACTCTCCAAAGTGAAAAAAGAAGCACAAGAAAAAGCGAGCACTTCAACAAGTTTGAAATGAAAGATTGAAAAAATTCTGATATCGCTCAAAGATACAAATCAAGGCCACTCTTTTCTACCCAATGAAAAAAGTGTGGTTGCGGAGTGAATAATTGGGATATTATTTACTAGTCTATGCGCAAATCAAAAGTAGCTTGATCAGATTGACAAATTTCTCGTGAAAAATTTTCAGGCATTTAAGCCAGTTCTGAAACTCATTAATTATAAATATTTTCTTCTCAAAACTGTCGTGCTTATTAACTTCGCGATAACCAAAACTTGTCAGGTCTTGGTCAAGACTTGACTCGAGGCTTCGGATGTCTTGGTCAACACTTGACTTTGACTTAACAAGTTTTAAGAAAGTCTTGGCATGTTGCTTCCACAAGTCTCCAGACTTTAAAAAAGACGTAAAAAGTACTGATTTATAAACAAAAGACATGTTTTTCACCGGAGAAGTACTGATCAAGACTTGAACCTCTTTCCGGGAACTTCAAATTCTGTGCAACATCAAATTCTGTGCTTACATGAAATATTAACTTTTATGGATGACAATTACGAGTAGAGTAAAAATTTGCTTAGGTCATTTAGCAGCAAAAAGATAGGGAAAAAAGTTGTCTCTAAACATTGTGGACGCATGTCATTAGACTATTGGTTTCTGACGTCCATCATTAATTTTAGTCGTCCCATCGGCTTCGTTTCAATCCATCAATTAATCGATACATCAGAACAAAGTTTTCTGATTTGCATCTACTGAACACTTTTGACCGAGACTCTTAAGGAGACTTTTAATTGGAATGGTTTTTTCCTGAATCTCCAAAATATTGAGAAATTTATGTTTATGTTTGTTTTTGTTATAATCTTTAAACAAGCAGGCTCTGTAATATGCTCTCTGACATAATGTTTTGACTCCACTTTGTCGCAGTCTTGGCTTAATTATCTCAATCAATTGAACAATAACAAGGAAACTTTTAGAAAAAGTGATTAGTTAATGCTTCACGGAATCGCTTTCGTAATATAAAGCTTTCACTGATAATAATGAATTCTATGCTAAGTAAGTCTTCAAGAAAAGAAAAGCAAATGTATTCTGTAAAAATTTAAATTTGCTAGACTACGGAAAACGATATTTTGAACTTGACTGAGGTCATTATTTCAAGTCAACTAGGAGCACTGCAAATTCAGATAAAAGGACAAGTTGACAATTACAATCCTGGGAGCCAATAATTAGAAAACAAAATAACAGTTTTCAAATTTATTTTACAGCTCATACCTACCAATCTTAGAAAGCTATTATTATTTATTGTTTCCACAAGGTGACAACTGCAACAAGATATGCAGCAAGGGAAGTGAATAAAAAATAGGCACGATTAAAAAACAATTGTCAAAATCAAACAATATCTCCTAATCGACAACTTTGGCTAGAAAATAGAGGTCTCATAACTGGAGTCAAGATACCAGATAACAAAAAAAACGACAATTACAGGCAAGACTATCAGCATAATAAAGCTGTTATTTTTACAAGTATAACTAATATTTTTGCGTTACTAGAATATCTTACTGTAAGTGTCACCATGCTGCAAGACTAAAAGACAAGCCAGCTGAAAGGACAGCTGAGAAGGCAAACATTGAATTTCAATTAGTTTTTTCGATAATAGATAATCTTAAAGCCATGAGTACCATGAAAGAACAAATGTCTTCTTTTAGGACTTCATAGAAACATCGCGAATCTTTTCATTAACGACGCTTAGTTCTAAGAGTGCAAGAAAATTAGGAAACAAAATCGGACAAGAACTAGAATGACAAGTACCCGTGAATTGCAAAAACTCCAATGATTTAGGTCATTTCTAATAGTGTCAGAGTTAATTGTGAGCTATTAAACCCTTTAACATATTACTGACGCCCCACTGGAACACTCATTAGTCCTGCCCCCATTACTGAGCCTTTGTGACAACCGATCTATAAGAGCCAAATTCATGCAACGCTCAACAATTGCCTAATATTTTTTGAAAACATTTACAACAGAAACAATAAATAGATTTTTAGGAGATCATTTTGGATGGTGAAAAATTATAACACAGCCAACAATATTCGCACTATATCGGCATATATACGCAATTATTCAGAACGCCCATACTAATTCAGTCAAAAATATCTAAAAATTGAACTAAAATGGCACTTAAAATGGATGAAATCACGGTAAAAAATCTCGCCGAATTTTGAACCTTAAAAACTCCATATAAGAGAAACAAACCAATCAAATTTTGACAAAAACCAAGAAACAAAACAAGTCTCAGCCATTAAATTATAGATATACCAAAATTTTCAGACTGAATCTAATTTCTCAAGCAAAATAGGTTGCAACCTGACAAAAAATGCAGTTGAGAATATAGTTTCTCCCCCTTCTCAACCTCCGCCTTACCAAAAAAGTGGGGTCAGAAAACTAAGTAGGGTTCGTATGATACGTTACCCAAGATCAAATCATCACAAGGCAAGGTCTATCACCACATATTATATCGAAACTTGCAATCAAATATCAGCTTTTCAAGAACAGCGGGCAAAATATTATTACTATGCTAGTCAAATAAACCTGATCTTTTCCATTTGTGCCCACCAAGTACGTTATGCTCCCCCCAGTTACACAGCATGTGTCCTAACCTAGTAAATCATCATGTAAAAATGTGGCATGGGCTCCTGGTGGGTGCAAATAATATGAATCCACTAGGCGAGGGGGGGGGCACAAACGGAAAAGATCCAAAAACCATAATATTTTTTGCCATTTGTACACAGGTCAACAGTAGTGATATTTGATTTTTTTAACAACGTAAATAATATCATGTTCAGGAAATGAATGAAATTTGGCGGCTAAGAGGCACATTTTGTGTGGCTTTATTGAGGCACATATGTGACCTCTGGTTATGTTCTAGTCGGAACCTATCTGGTTGAAATCGAACTCATCTAATATCAAAAACTCTGCGTCAAATTTTCCAAGAACTTGTTTTGAATTTTCTTTCAATAAAAAATGACATTGCTTAACTAATCAGACTCCTGTTTGTCTCCTAAAAGAACAACATCTTTGACAATAAGGCGAAAGTGACAAATTAATATTCAACAAAAAAATAAAGATCTGTGTACCAATCATGATATCAGCTTCGCAACTCAGATCTTCAGTGACGCAGAAGCTTTCTATTGGCAAACTTTTTCGGACGAAATCTTAATAACAGTAACGGTTCAAACCGTTCGGCTTGTTGTAAACTAAGCATTCTCAGCAAACTGAGTTTCTCTTAAAAAAATTGCCCAACCTTTGCATTGGCAGGAACTAATGACCAGCAGTTCCCGGTTGTAGTATAAAATTGCTTGCAAAAAAAAATAAAGTTTTTGGCAGAGTTGAAAGTATTTTGAAAATCAGATTGAAAAATTTCAGAAAGAGCCCGTCTGAAGAATTTCCTTTTTTAAATTTTCAGATCGACCTTTTGCCAAAGCTTCTGCAGTTAAGCGTCTCAGCACGTCTCTGAGTGCAATTGAACGAATACTTTCTTTCTTTCCTGCTACAGTTGCCAAAAAATCTCTGCCACATGCTCAAATAAACATGTGTTTACCAATTTAGTCAGTGTATGCAATGCAGCCTAGAGGAATTTGAGCAGAGGGCTAGAACCAAATGGCCAGGAAACAACTTAGAAGGGCCGGCACCAGTGATTTTGGGGAAGGTTCTGGGCTTGTCGAATACTGTTAGTTCGGTAAACTCATATGCTTGAGAAGACACGATACTTAAAAAGCACTGCTTTTCGTCCATACCTTGTGGTAACAATATAATAAATTCCTGCAAGCGATGCTGTTTAGAACAGGTGACGTCAACAAATAATTTTTCAGATACAAGAGATTTGCTATAAGATTGCTGAAAAAAGTGAGCCTCTGAGCTCCTTTGAAATTAGACTATTCTTGTAAAATATTCCAGAATAATTCTTTTTTAGAATAAAAAGTTTGGCCCCAGGCGAAGTTTTCAAGTACGATCGGAAAAATTCAAAATCTGGAAGAGGTCAAGATTTTGGATCTCCATTGGATTTCTCCGATCAATTGGAGAGCGTAAGAAAACAGATTCATTTTGTGCCATATTTTGTATCATTGAAGCGTCTGAAATATGTCGTAAGTTTTGAACAATCCTGCAGAATTGTGGAAAAAATACTTAAATCCGCTCAGCACTAGCATAAATGTCGCAGCAGTGAGACGTTGCTGGTCAAATTTAGTCTTGCCTAAAGTTTGATATAGTTTTTAATTATCAGCACGACATTGAACCAATTAAACTAACCTTCTAGTGGTTTCTTGGCTGACGTTCCATAGAAGCAGGTGTCAATGACGTCATATATGTTAAGGTTCTTGGAGTAGATGGATTGAAGAGCATAGGCCAAGGGAGAGAGACAACTCACCTTCTTAGAGGCCAAAAAGTCACACTGCAGGTCACTGGCTGAAACACATGCAATTGGATACTTCATTGTTTGAACGCTGAATTAAGGCAAATTTTCCTCAACGATTCTCCTAGTGTGACACTTATTTTAAACCATAAAGCTTAAATGTTTAGAAAAATTACGTTATATGAACCCGCTATGATTTGTAAGTTTTCATAATGGTCCATTTAACATTAAGTAAGATTCCATAATAAAATTTCTGCACGTCCAATCAAGGGCTAAAATTTTTTACTCCTACATTATGGTCCCTTTTATGATTGATAGGTTACCAGTATGAAACTTTATATTAGAAAGTTTCCATTACGGCCTGTTTTATTATTGATAAGTTATAGTTCTTTTCATCTGAAAGCTGGTTGGTAATCTGAAAGCTTCTGCTGGTCACAAAGGCTGGTAGTGCATTCATTACTTAATCGTTAAACTAAAATTGTTTTGACCTTTGTATGGTTAGTTAATTTCCATAAAATCCATAAAACATACTAAGGGGACTATATATTTTAGCTGTTTGAGTTTTCTGATTGATTAGTTTCTTTTGCCGTGGTCAACTCAGTAGGTCTTAAAAAGTCAAGCTACGTCTTAGAATAATTTCTAAAAAAAATATTTTAAGTCTACATCAACTATATATGCTATTGGTTTTAACGTTGAAGGCAAATACTTTTGATAAAAAAAAGGAATACTTTTGTGTTCTTGTCGAACTAATCTCAGGTGCTTCCTGATAAACGTCACTTTCACGAGACTTCTGTGTGGCCTGTGAAATAGATGGCTCTCTTGCATGCTTGTGACCGCTTCTCTTGGAATTTTGAACAACAGATGTATTATATATCTGCAATGTTTTTGAAAAAATTATTACATCCTAAAATATATCCTGACAGAAAATTATTATTAATATTTAAAAATAAATTCCCATGAGACATCAACATATAACAAGTTCAAGTTATGAAAAAACTCGGACAGACCGAAAAAAATCACGATCCAGACTTTGCTCCGTTCGTGTTTAAAAAAAAGAACGATCTTAAAGAAACCCATGTTGAAGACCATGAACAACTTTTCTCAATTGATTAGGCTTTTGATTTATGTTTTAAGTTCTTGTGCTCTATTTTTATGAGTTCTCTCGGGTCCTTCTTTTACAGCTTAGAAGACTGCGAAGTCAAAACGTTCTTGGAGAGCCAAAAATTGCCAAAAGAATCGCCTGGAGAAAGGTGTAGGTCAAAAAGCAAAAGCTGTCTGTCTTATTGAAAAAGTTTGTCTTCTCTCAGTACAATTGGGCCAAGCGCACTCAAAGTGACTGAACAATTGTATTTTAAAATATGAATGGCTATAGTATAGTAAATATATAATGTAAAAGTAGTTACGATCCGTGATAATAATAATTTCAATTTTTGCAGTCTCATCAAATTTTTCCTCAAAAATTCGGCAGTTTTTCAAAAATATGATTAACTTTTCGGGTCAAAGAATTGTTGAATGTTGCCCAAACTTTTTTTGTAGCAGCTCTTATCCAAAAACATCGTAAAACATAAAGAATCTATGGTTTAGCCCATTTGGATAAATTTGGTTAAAAAATATTTTTTTCTCCAAAAAAAATCTGATTTTTTATTAACTATCCCTCCCTTTCTTTTGCATTAAAGGGATCATCTTCCATGTGCCTTATAATGATTGTGCTTTGTTTTGCTGGCTGTGCTTTTGTGATGTGCTTTGAATCCTGGTCTATCTGGGATTCCATTTTTAGATTTTTAAAAAATATATCATATAGTAAGAACCTCGGTTTTTCCTTGCGCTGCAGGAAAAATTCTCAAACACTTTTCTTGTGCTCTTGGACAGTAAAGAGAGCCTTTGAAATAATATTAACTGGATTAGACATTGAAATGGATTAAACTGTTGCACCCTATTATTTTTTTTTGGGTAACTACAGTTTGCGTGGTGAGTTCAATGGTGCGAAAAAATGTTTAAACAGTGTATGATGCAGATTTTATTTCGCCCATGATCAAGTTTTTTTGTTCATCTGGGGGAGCCGAACGGGGCTCGTGTAGTTGGCAGAGCTTGCCTAGTATATGTTGCAGAGTTGTTGTGTCTACGAGGCAGACTTTGGCTTGTCTATAGGGCGGACTTTGGCTCGACCGTAAGTACTGGTTCGTTTATGTTGCGCGTTAAAAAAATTGCCTCTGTATGTTTGAAGGCATCGTACCACCTGTATGCGTTCAAAAAGGGTCTGCATCATAGACGAGGACAGCCTTAAAATTCTGTTGAGCGCATTCTGTAGTTGTCAAAAAAGCCAAGGAGCCTTACATAGCAAGTCATATTTTTTGACGGTTTGGCTCAGCGATTATACTGCAAGAATCAGTGGAAGATTACCATGCAACAGTGTTATAATATGGTTGGTTCTGGGGGAGAGTTGGTAGAAACATAAATCGATATGTGTGCGGTGATTAAATAAACAATAAATATACCCTCCTATACGTTGGAGTATAAACAAACGGTTTGGAGTAAACTTTTTGTCGCGCTACTTTAGTCCACAATCTGAGTACACTATTTCGAATCATAAACCCGCGAATCTTGAGTCCATAAAGACGCTTTAATTCAATTCCATGGGAGTTATTTGTACAAAACTACCTTCAAAATGAGTATGAGTAGAATATGAATATGTTATTCGGTATCCTTTTGCGCTTGCATGGATTTGCCTTGTTTTCAAACCTGAGCAGTCGCAGTTTTTAAGGAGGTCTTCGTAGTCACCGGAAGAGACAATGCCATGTGAGTAGCCGAAGGTCACCAGTGAGTTAGTGTTGTTCGAGTTGCTCAGAAGTCCATTGCCAACAGCGAATCCTAAAAAAATAATACATCAACTGATCAATCAAAGCATTGAATTTATTCACTTTATAGTTTATACTCAGGTCGAATCTCATTACGGAACAACATCTGATAAGAGTGTAACTTGGTCTGGACGTTCCTATTCCTATCGGACTTCAACGGTAGCCACAGCTAGTTATGTGCAAGCTTAAGAATAGAATAAAAAATAATTTTGTTCAAGGTTTTTTTTTAATATACGCACATTTTTTTCATGTTCCTAGAATCTTCGGAAGGTATTTGAAAATTTAAACAATGTTAATGCAAACTGCATGAGCATCATGACAAAATATGTTATTAACGAAATCTCTAATATATCCAAGTTAATGCTACCAGGAACAAACTTAAATAAACTAACACGAATGAAATTTTGATTACGACAGTGTCCCCCTTTCATTTCATGCTGGGTTTACATATTTTTGGTCTCAATTTGACCGTTCGATAAATTTTACAAATTTTTATTGCTATTTTTTTCTCTACAGTTTTCAGGTGCCATTAAAAAACCCAGAAAACTATGTCAAATCAACGATTTTTCTGTTTTGTAAGTCAGAGGTTCCATATGGGATAAAATCTTTCTTTTTCAGTTCGAATATTGTGGTTGAGAGGGGTCTAACACTGTCGCCATCCCTCATTACTGAGCCTTGTTGTTCCGACCCCACTTGTGGGGGAAGGAACTATATACTCAAATGGGTTTTTTTTTTTTTGTTCAGTGAATTTTGGCCGATCGATATATTCGTCGTAGAGAAATGTGAGTGGTATCATTAAAAAGCTGGTCCAGCGTAGAATTCAAAAGTAAAAAGATTTTTTTGAATTTCGTTTTTTTCGAGGAGTTATCGAGGATTGAAGTTTTGTGTGAACAATGGGATCTTTAGCATGATTGTTCACTTTTAGTACAATTTTCTTCAAACTAAGATCTTTTTTACGAAAACATTAATTCAAATTTCTATAAAAAGAATAAATTTTGAGTTCGTAAAAGTTGAATGCAAGGCGATAGAAAGACTAGTTCTGGTCTCATAGGGAAGTTCACTATCAAAAAAAAATCGAACTCTAATTGAGAGCCCTTTTTTTAATAAAACTTTTCTCTTTTTTGCTTTTTTAAGTCACCTAGAGACAAGTCACATTTTATATCGACGTTCTATTAATGACAAAACTCCTTTATAGTCGAATGAAGCGCAATGAACAAAAAACGTCGTTTTCAAGGAATTGCTCATGTTTTTTTTTGCTTCGATTCTGAGTTTTCGTAATTTTGAATGAAATTTTGAATTTCTTTTTAAAGTTTTACTATTTTTTTTGGAGTCCTATGGTAGGGATTCATTGACTAACAGTGCAATATGTTCCATAATGAGCATTAAGTGAACATGTCTATTTCATTGAGGGGGCGGCTAATGGCTGTTAAGACTTAAAAAATAATTTTTCGAATTTTTTTTTGAATATTAAAGAATCATAATCTTATTATAGTGAATTGTAAGTCAGCCCAGGGGTGAGAGCACCCTCTTCCTTCCTACTGCAAACAAAATTAAACTGGTTAGCGGTTTTATCTTCTATCTATTGGTTATATGACTTCAATGACAAAAAATTTCAATTTTTAAAATTTTTTTTTGGATTTTTACGTATTATTGGTTACTTTTGAAATCTTATCACATTATCCAAATATTGACAGTTCCCATTAGCTTAAAAACGATGTTCTGTGGATGACCAATAAAAATTTTAAACAAAAATTTATGGTTTAAATGGCTTCGACACGTTCTTCTTGCACTTTTCTACTGATTTTTTGGTTTTCTCCTGTTTTTTTTTGTTGTTTTAATAGTCATTATACTTACTGTGATCTCATAATGAATACCTATGCATGACAAACATAAATGTACTGCCACCGGGGCATCTTTGAGCGTTTTTATTGACTTCCGTTGAAAGCTATTGAATTTAATGTCTGTTAAAATAAAAATCATTTTTCGAAAATTTTATTTGAACAATAACAATTCCTAAATTTTTCTTGAACTGTTAGTGAGTTTCAGTATTGACTGGACCCACTTGCTTTTTACTGCGACTAAAAATATTCTGTTTAGCTGTTTTATCTTCTAGCTATTGGTTATATGACTTCAATGACAAAGATATCAATTTTTTTTAATTTTTTTTTTGGATTTTTTGAATTATTGGTCACTTTTGAACTCTTTATCACATTATCCAAAGATTATTGTAATCCAATTGGCTTAGAGAGGACGTTCAGTGGATCACAGAGAAAGTTTTCAGAGAATAGCTAATGGTTTAATTGTCTTCGACACTTTCTTCTCGCATTTTTCTACTGAATTTTAGTTTTTGCTGTTTTTGTTATTGTTTTCTGTCATAAGACTTATTGTGATGTCTTTTTAACTATCTATGCATGACAGACATCATTTTCCTCCCTATGGGTTATATCTGAGCATCGTCATTGAGCTCCGATGAAAGATTGAGTTTACTGGCTGTTAAGGGTTTAAAAATAATTTTTCGAAACTTTTTTGAAATTCAACCATTCCTAATTTTTTTTCGTGAATACTCTTGGTCATTGTTGGTTCTAACAGAATCCATTTCCGTTCTACTATAGCCAAAATTAATCTGGTTAGCGGTTTTATCTTCTACCTATTAGTTTTAAAACATCAATGCCACGAGAATTCATATTTTTTTTGGGTACTTTATTTTGTTTTTCGATCCTTTTGAAATCTTATCACATCATCTTACTGCTGAGAGTCCCTATTGGTTTAGGGAAGAAGTTCAACGGATCATAAATAAAGTTTTCAGGGAAGAGCTTATGATTTGAGTTGCTTCGACATTTTCTTCAGGCACTTTTCTACTGAATTTGTGGTTTTTGCCTCTCTCTGTTGTTGTTTTCATAGTCATTAACTTGTTGTAAGGTCTTATTGATGAAATACGATTGGCGAAAAAACTTATTGTCCCCTTGAGGCATCATTTATTGTATATACTGGCTTCCTTTGAAGGCTAATGAATTTAATGGCCTTGATAATACGTGTTTTCCCGCAATTTTCGTGCGTCTAATGTATTTGTTTATATTTGTTGATTTTTTGAAATTATATTGATAAAAAAGGTTTTCCCATTGCTCCTGAAAAATTAATTTAAAATTGAAGAGTGTTTAGTGAAAAGTTCATTTTTTTAATGCCTTCGACCCTTTTGTCGCTCAATTTTTTTTCCTGAATTCGCTGTTTTTGTTCTTTAGGTAGCCGTAAATTGCTCACAGATCTCATAGGCTTGTAATTGAGGACTGAATGAATGATGCTGCTCGAAACATTCAGTATATAGCGAATAGGTTCCTTTCGTCAAATTTAACTTCTATTCATCAATCAGATGTCCCATCGAATTTCGTGTATTTCAAGAAATAACATATATATTGATATTATGTGCCACTGTTGTTTCGTTTTTCTGAACGTTTATTGAATGGCCATTTTTTGCGTTTCTTTTTCTCTTCCTTCAGAACAATCGCGTAATAACAGATCCCAATGGTTTTTAAATGTGGCCCAAGTAAACTTATTTAATCTTTCAGTATAAATCCTTCAACTGAAATAGCAGAAATAACAACTGAATTAAAAATACATATTCAGATGATAGCTATTGATTTTAATGGTAGCAAAGGTTTGTGTTTTCGCAAATCGTTTGTAATTTTTTGAGTTTCTCTTTAGTTTGTTTCTATGGCATAGTCTGACCACAGACGGGTGCTTTTGGTTTTGTAATGACTTTTTAGTAATTTATCAAGGATTTTTTTATTAAAAACCAATGTTTTTTAAGATTTTTGAATTTTCTTGGTGCAAAAAATGTTGATTAATTTTTAAGTTTCGCCTCATTGTTCGTTCTTTTTGTCGGCTTGTTACCTAGTCTCGTTAAGAAAACTTTTCATCTGCTGTATAGTTAGTAAAAGGTAAACTTGTGTAGTTAAGGTTTTATCTGACTGCATTTTGACGTTGTTACCAGGTGCTTTTAAATTTAGATATTCATTTTTTGCCGCCAAAATTTTGTTGGTGCTATTTTTTTTCTAGTCTCTTCAATGTCAGGTCACGTTGGTGCTGTAATGAAGCATGGCATTAGTAATTCAATTAGTAGATAGAATGTGTAACGATTGTTTTAAACTCAAACATCTATTTTTGTTATCTCTTGATTTGGTTGACATTTTAGTCAAAAATGTAGATGAGCTCGGGTCGGAACATCATGTGCGAACGCACATTAACGAGCCGCCTTGTTCTTTTTATTTTACGATTATGGTACATATAAAGTGTTGAGCTACAAGAGTTAGCTCAAAGGAAATGATAGTTATTTGGCTATGACAAAGATAGTTACTCCGGGTGAGAACGTACCTTTCAACATAGACTGGAGTGGGGAGCCAGTGGTGAATATCTTGTAGGTTAGGGTGGGAACATAGATTCCACCATAGCTCTCTCCAGTGATGTAGAGATCCCTGCCTTCGTACTCTGGGAACTTGTCCAGGAAGCTGAGGAGGGCCTGGAAATTCTCCTCTGCGGCAGAATCGTCATCAACTTGACAGTTTCCGTCCAATGCGTACGAGAAACCCACACAGGCGGGTGACTCTGGAAAACAGAATGATATGTTCTTAGGTTGGATAATATAGAACTCAAGCTGAATCAGCGGAGGATTTGCTGAGAACTATAAAAATTGATATCTGAGTCCAACGATTTTCTCTTTGAAATTAGACTCGACCTCATTCTGTCTAATATGTTCTGTCTGATTCAGTGCTGTATTGGAATTGAGTTATCTACATTCAAAAACCCAATCAGTCTGTTTGATAAAATTGTTTATTAATTTAAAGCACTAGCTATTAAGTTTTGTTTTATGTTTGATAACATTATTGTTTGATTATAATTGTTATATTTGACGTACAAATACCTGATTGGTATCGTTAAAAAACCCATTGTGCGTTGCAAATTGTAATTTAGTGAGAATTGTAATACTTTCAACAGAGGAGTTATCTAGGCTCAACTTTTTTTGAACATTACGCGGGTTACCGTAATTTTGGCAGAGTAAACGCGCAACTCAATAGCGATGCTGTTATTAGTCTCATTGTGGTTATTACAAACGAAAGGATGTGGAATACATCGTTTTATAGGATCATTTTTTCAATTTTTAAGAAAAAGGAGAAGGCAAACTGTAAAAAAAGATATCAGTATTGCAAGAATAATAAAGAGAGCAAAATGACGGACTGATTTTTAATCTTCTTTGGTTTTATAATTTTGCATAGATCGTTTGAGATATTAATTTTGTTTGATCCTTAATTGTTGTAACTTCTGCTTTCTTGTTTCGTATGTGTAGATGCACGGGTGAAACAATATGAGCAGCATTTTATTATGATTTTAAATGGAAGGTCTTGGCGCCTCAATTTTGGTGAATTTGTGAGTCCTTAAAATAAAAAAATCTTTTTGAGGTCCGATCGCTAAATTAGATTATAGAACCGAAAAATGGGTTTTCTAAGGAGGTAAAACTGAACTTTCACAGTGTCACCAACTTATGTTTTTGTGACTTTGACCTATGTATTTTTGTGAAAATTCAGTGATTTTTTGAGTTTTGCCTCTGAATAAACGTTTTATCATCATTATAAACCTGAACGATGAAATAATCTTATTTATTTTAGTTTCTGCTTAATTGTTTACGATTGTTATAATTTAGAAACGTTTCTATGCAAAATTTTTAGGGAATTCTCATTATTGCCTATTACTTCATCGTTTTCCTCTTTGAATTATAGATTATTCTCATTGATGGAAGTTGCTAAGTTGCTATTTTCTGTTTGCTAGTGAATTTGTTGTGAATTTGTTGTGAATTTGTTTATTAAAGTCATTTTTAATTGAAAATGGTTGATTTCAGACAGGTTTTTATAAAAAAGATTGGACTTTTGAGTTCTAACCTCATTTTTAATTGTTTTCTTTTACTCCAAATAATAACAGTTCTCACTAGATTTCTAAACAATCTAATTAGCTTAGGTTTCAATTTATAGCTAAATCTACTGACTAATAAACCATCTACTTAAATAATAAATTAAGAAATCTTTAAATCGTGTCTTTTGTTGTTTTTTCAAAATGCATATGAATTCCGAATGAGAAACAGTAATTCTTGTAGTTTTCTAATATTCAATACTATTAAGTGGTTACCAATATAAAACTGGGATCGAGCGTCTTAATATGAAGATGCTCAATTCTGAACTTTGGCGTTTTGCGATTTGTCCTTTTTGTGTTCTTTTTGTTATGTTTTCTCTTGGGTGATAAAAAAGATGTGATTTTTCAACATAAAACAATTTGTTTGGATTAATTTATAATCATTTCTTCCGAAAAAAAATAGATTTTCTCTATTTTATTTTTTTGTTTTGCTCACTATTGGCGGTTGACGTTACAATAATAAATCATGTTTTTGAAATGTCATCATTGGACCTCTGGTCGTATCTTTTCTCTTCAGCTTTCTTGCATGATTTTAGGTTCGACTATCAGATCATGCGATGACAATTGAAAAACCAAATTCTTCGGTTAACGTTGCTTTTTGGCACATGAATTTATGTATTTTGTGTAAATTGATTGAAAATTTTTTAGCGCACTAATTTTAAACTAAAAATACAAAATCTAAAAATTATAAACAGGGCTTAACAGAGCGGGATGTTGGTTAATTGAACGATTCAGTGATTGAAATATGGTTTGACAATTGGCGAGCAATTGATATCAGATTCTCATTTTAGTTGCATGGCCAAATTAGGCTTTCACTTGACCAAATGGTTGTTTTCTTGCTCGAGAATTTGTTTTGAGGTCGGATTATTTTTCAACTAAGTTTTAAATGTGTTATTCATTTCCATTTTTAATCATTCTAGTGAAGTAAGAACAACCAGTCTTCTAGTACATCACTGGTAAATATTCGGCGGTTACATCAATTAGTAAAATTGAAAGCGCAAATTTCCTAATAATTATATGACATTTCAAAACTCAGCTTGATTTGGTAGATAAAAATCATGCATTTGGATGAGCGAGAATGGAACATTATTGGCAATACCACATTACCGAACCTCCCGACTGTTTGTTTTGTCTTGTGGTAAATTCCTTTATTGAATTTCGTTTATTTTGCTTAATAGGTCATCAAAAGCCATCTTAAGGTTCATTTTCATTAAAATATAGGGTCTAGAACCGCGTTTGTGGTTTCAAGTGATTATCAATGTACTCTACTTTTTTGTAGGGCTACAGAATGCTTTTTAATCAAATTTTATTTTTCAACTATATTTTACCAACTTTTGAATTTTGATATGTTGAACTTTCGGTAGCATATCAAGTGGGACGAATTCGACCAATTAATATCTTTGTGAAATAACAAAAATAATTAAAATATTTAATCGATCTGTTAAATCGATTTGCGAAAAACTGATCATTTTTTAAGACAACAGAGGTTAATTTGTGTTGAGTTATCATTTTTCTTAGCTGTTGCTCCAATTTCAAGTATCATTAACACATCAAACTTCTCGAATTGCTACTGTTTTCGTGTTTTTTTTTGTAAATCTGAGGGTGCTTTCAGGATTTTTTGGATAAATGTAATCAATAAATATGTGCTGATAAATCTAGTAGTCAAAAAATTGTCTGAGTATTTTCAGAAATAGAGTTTTGAAGCTGCACATTGCATATGAAGAAGAATCGTTCAAAACTTCTAAACCAAAAGGGCAGTCAACGTGATTAGTGCCTCAATCAACCTGTCAATATAGTGTTCTAACGCAATTTGCATAATGATGGGAAATTTAAGAAAAACAAAATGTTTCATTTATCTGTCTTTCGTGACTTCTATTTGTTTTGATGCGGAATGTCGTAAAAAGGTGCAATTTTTACATTTTATTTCTAATTTTTGTCGAACAAGTGTGATTTCCGTGTATCAACTTCTGAAGTTTTGTTTAATGGAAATTTAAAATGGACAACGCCGACATTTTCAAATGATGTTTGTTTTTTTTTCAAAAAAGGTGAAAGACGAGATCTGACATTGGTATACACAACCTTTGCAAAAAATTTACATTTTTAATTTTCTCCATGCATAGATGTTCAATTTTAGTCTCAGAAATTCATTATTCAGACAAAAAATTTTACCCTGAATTACACCATGAAATGTCTACTAGATGACATGATCTCAACTCTGGGCAGTAAAAATCAGAATGAAAAAATAATGATTCCTTGCTGAAATATTACTCAGATCCGCGTGTTCCTTTGTCTGGTACGCTTTCCACTGTCCTAACTGTTTAAATTTTGATCAACTTTCAAGCTCATGCTTATGAAACCAATGATATGAGACTTTCTCACCCCATTAATCGGAGTTCTGGGAGAAAAAGCTCATTCTTGCTAGAAATATTTCTAAAAATATTCTTGCCGCCATTTAATTTGAGCTTTTTCTGATTACGACCGCAATTTTCATCAAATCACCGCTCGAAATTCCTTGGCGAGGTTAAGTTCTGATGACTCATAGCCCAATCACTACAAGTTTTTTAAATTTGTCAGATAGTTTTTAGTTTTATTGTTATTCAGCTCTGTTGCCAAAACTGCCGAAAAATTTACTGTTTGTTTTCAATTTATTTAAATGGTGAATCAAACAATTGAAAGATATGCTGAGTCATTCTTTTAGAAGAAAAAATAGTCCGAAAAACAACTCAAAGCTTGCTTTCTGTTTTTCTCTAAACTAATTTAACAAAAAGACCTTTTAGAGCCATTTTTGCTTTCTTATATTTCTCCACATGTTCTTTGCCTCTCAGAAAACTTTATATGGAGCGAAATCTATAGATTGCTCTTCACTCTTGCTTGAGAAAATCTCTTAGAATGATTGCATAAAACTATTTAACGTCCCGTTCAGTTCGAGTTTACCATTTGTAGAAACACACGCATGCAAATTGACTAGATGTGTGGACATATGACCCCATAGCTTTAGTTCATTTATCGTACTGACTTTTAAACAAAACTGACTGATGAAAGAAGCTCTTGTGACTGTTTAGAGTAATTAGCTGAGATTGGTAGCACGTTTGTATTATCACCATACAATATGACGTGAAACTAATTTGAAATCATCAATAGTTATATTGAGCGAACTGTCTTTATATTTTTGCGTACGCATTTACCAAAGTTTGTTCGAAAATGGATCATCGAGTTCCTACCGAACGGTGAACAAATCATCATAATCGAACTCAATTAATAAAAGATTAGAAGTGCAAATTGAGCATATTGTTCCATATAATCAAAATTTTTAACTCACATCATAAAATTTAATGACCTCATTTTTTCTGCTCAAAAATGGCTGACCTTCAATCGATTTTAGAAGTTCCAATAAATTTTTACTCTTTTTGCACTGACAAAGCAATAAACTAAGAAGTTGTTTGCTCTACACAAAAATCATCAACTGAAAATCATTTAGAATAACCATTGAGAATGGCACAAAAAACTTAAAATGAGAAAAATACGGTACATATCGTATTATATTAACTTAATTGTTCCGACCCCTCTCTGAGGGGGAGAATCTATGCACTCAAATGGGTTGTTTTTGTTCAAACAATTTTGGCCGATCGATATAATAATCGAAGAGAGTTGTGAGTCGTATCATTAGAAAGCCCGTCCGGCGTAGAATATGGAATTAAAAAAATTTTTCAATTTTTGCTTTTTATAGGGAGCTAACGAGGTTTAAAATTTTGTGAATATTAGACGTAATTCAGCTGTTTTTATTCACATTCTTGACCAAATTTTCGTCATTTTCGACCAAATTTTCGTCAATATTGTTTAAAAATGTTAAAATTGTCAACTGTAAAGTTATTGATTATATCTCTAAAGATAGAGGAGGGTTGCTTAATTGTTCGATTTGAGTTTTTTGGCTAGCATTTATGCTAAATTTTTCAAAAAATAGACTTTTTTGTTAAAAAATTGGCTTTTGGCCCGCTTGCTTCAAATTTGCTGGAAATAGAAACCTTTAAACGCGGCCATATCAAGTTTAAGCTCAAAAAAGAGCTAGTTGTGCTCCCGCTGGCTTTAGGAGTCTTCTGTAACTATAATTTTGTCAATTTTTTGCAGTCGGTAATTGTACAAAATACTTTATTTAATTTGACAACCTGAAAAATTTTGTATTAAACTGATCTATTTTGCAACCATTTCAACAATTGAGTTTTATGTTAGGAGCTCAGTTTTTTTAAAAAAAAAATCGCTGTGTAAATGTTTTTAATGTAAATTACGGACAAGAATTTCAAAACCAGGGGTTAATTAATGACAGATACTGTTTATAATAAAAGAGACCCAACGAGATTATATTAACGTTTCAGAATTAAGCTCATGGTTCTTATGGCTCTGACCAATTGTTTTCGCGAAAATTTTATGAACTTCTGTCGTTTGGTTTTCATTTTTAAATGATTTTTGTAGTTCAATGACTTACTGTCCTCAATCAAAAATCTAATTAGTTTTAAAAAGTATGAAAGAACCTAGATATTTTTTTCGGTTGTTATATAATGTCTGTTATGACTCTAATTATACATTTTTTGGGCGCGGTTTCAGCAACCACATGCATAAATCAAATTCCTGTGATTTTTAAATTAATGTTGGTAATGATTTTATGTTCAACTAATTGTTCTTTAATTTTGGTACTACGGTTGCTCAATCTTTCTTTTTTTATCATAATTGCATATTTTATGAGTTCATTTCTTTCCTTGTCAATTTATCACATAATTGACAGGTCCAATTAAAGGAAGGCGTTTTAGGGAAAACTCAGAACGTTAGAAAAAGTCGTATCTGGATATGTTAATTATTTTTGTTGAACAGCTATGCTTTTTGGGCTGAGACACAATTATCACGCAAAACTTTGTGTTTTTTTCCTAAGTTTGTCTTTCTTTTCGCTGTTGTACTCCATATACCCAATAACGACAGTTCAAAATTGCCTACCCAAGAGGTTTAATTAAACCTGGTCAAAGATTTCAGTTTATAGCTGTTTGTTCCCATGACTTTCAAATTAAATTAAAAATAAAACAGATTTTTTTCATCTGTCTCATTTTTTGCCTTTAGTTTCGTCACCATGTAATACAAGCTCACTAATTAGAAGTCTCCATTAATGTTTTCTATTCAAACATTTTTTAGCGCTTGTTTTTATGTTGCGACCGAATGCTTTGACCATTTATTTTCATAAAAAATTTAGAGATCTCAGTTCTAGTCAGTTTTTGGGTTTCTTTTTTGTCATGTCCTAGTTGCCCTTTTATAAAATAACCTCATTTATGTCAAGCTGAAAAGAAATTGATTATTAACAATTGTTGCAGGTAATATCTTGTAATTATAGTTCCTTGTACAGTGTCATGTCGTAAAATTGTTTGAAGTTTTATCTTCTTTATGAATTTGTTCTTTTTGTGGGCTCGTGATTAGTCTCTTTATTATTGGCTTCCTGAGGTGTTATGTTGTATCCATCGCTTTGTGCTGTAATCTTAATTCTATTTTGGCTTTGAAAAAAATATTTTTAAAAATAAATTTGGGTTTTTGAGCTAAGTCTTTCTTAAATAGTTTTTCGGTCGATTTGTAGCTCAGTCTCTGTAAACACAGGTAACAACCCGTTTCCATTGAGCTAATAATTATAACGGTTTTAGCATCATTTATTTGTTTCCTAGCTTTGTTACTACTGCTACTACCAGATCTCATAAAATGTTAGATTCTTATATATTTGTATAATTCAAAGGATTTTCTATTTCTTTTTAAATTATAACAAAAGTGGTTGATGCCATTGTCTTTAAAATTTTGCGCAATCAAAACTTGGATAAAGAAATGTCTCAAATGCTTCCAATGTAGCTTTAATGAACATTTTAGTGGCTTCCGTTGATATCTAAAGACATTTTTAACGGTGAAATTAGTTGTTTTAAAAAAAGGAAAAACATTTCTGAAGTTCGCATTTATTTGCTCTCTTTTGTCAACCTGTTAACCGGTCTCATTGGAGACAGGTCCCATATCTTTTCTAATGAAGTATAATGAAATAGTGTTTTTGTTTTTATCTGATGCGATTTTGATTTTGTTACGTTTTTTTGTTAAAGATTTGTTATTAAATTTTATTATAGAGATTATTATAGTTTTGGTCGTTAATAATGTTTGTTACTTGATTTTTATTTTTGTTTTTCTAGTAGTCCAACTATCAACAACTTTCATCGGAACTCTAGCGTGGCAATTTCATATTTCATTGGTTGTTTAGTGAATGATGTGTATGTTTTTGAAAGTTTTCTATCTCTTCATCATTTGGTAACCAATTAGGTGAAGAATGTGGATGAGCGGGGCCGGAACATTATGTGCGTACGCACATTACCGAGCCTCCTTGTTCAAGTTAACTTAATGCAAGTTCATTTTCCTGAATTAATATCAACTTAATTCAATTTCAATATAAGCATCTTGTTTTTGAATAACTTTCTTAAACAGCTGTCTGCGTTTGTGATTAAAGAATGTACAATTTTGGCGGTTAAGACATTCATGTTATCCAGTCTCAGTATATTAAATCATTTTCAACAAATCCACATCTTTTTGCGGGATGATATATATTTCTGTGTGAATAAAATTATCTTGGGATTTATTAAATTTTGTCGATCACTTTCCCGCTTTTATTTTTTTATCATATGTATTAATTTTATTGAAATCTAATTTCTAACTCAAGATTTCTCAGAAAAAGAGCTGTTGTCCCAATAAAAAAATGATTCAGTATCTTTTCAATGAAAGGGTAATTTTTATCAACAGAGGCTGAGAAATGTGTCCCCAGAAAACATCAATTTTGTCAAATATTATTGATTGCAGATATCAGAATATATACTACATACATGAAATTGAAATGTTCTTTAGTAAACCGCCAGATTCTTCGGATTAACGAAACAAAAAAAACTAGGCGTTACAGACTGGGCAGTCAAGACATATTAATATTTTGAAAAATTTTAAAGAGAAAATTAAAATTAATTTTCAAAAGATACCTAAAGTTTTGCTAGTTTCCGTCACTTTTGGCATTTCTTCATTGATTTGATCATCTGTTTCTTAACTTATTGCCGTTTTTTGCTATGAATTTAATTGCTCGTCGTTGCGTTGTTTAATGGAGAGCAATAGTTACAATATATATTTTTAATGCTAAACATTCATAGTTTTTGAATATTTTTTTCTAGAAAATTTTCCTTCTATTTATCTTTTTTTTCATTGATATGCAATTGTAATAACCCAACTTGTGGTATATCAAGCTAACAAAGTTGTTACGTCAGCATAGTATTGGTACAACGGTAGCATGTCTGGTCGCGGTTCTCGAAATATTAGATTCGAGTTGTCTAATTTCGTCAACTTTAGAGAAAATGTGCTGTTGCAAAATTTGAATTTGCAAAACAACAAATTTAGCGTGATAGCCGAGAGGTAAGGTGTGTGGTTCACACACCAATGATTGAGAGTTCAATCCCCTGCCTCCGTGAAGCTGACTGTGTGAGGATGAGCTCTTACTTAACCATAGCTTCAGGTTGACCATAGCCTGACCAATGTTGGCTGCAATGATGGTACCACGTGAAAGTTTCAGACGCAAAAAAGTGCTGCTCATAAAAAAGATCAGTCTGAAATGTGGGGAATAATAAAAAAGGCAGCTGAAAACAGGCTAATGGTAAACCTAATGCTGTTCCGCTGCGATTACGCAGAAACCACAATTATTAATTATTATTATTAAATTGCCAAAACATTTGAAAAAAAATTTAATTTCATATTGTTTTACAACGAAGCTTCTCAAAATAAATATCAACACATAAATCAGCCAGCATGTCCATCAAACTTCATTTTTTAGCCAAGGGAAGGCTTGAAAATTTATGTGCAATAGTAAATTATAAATTTTCCTAGTCTTTTATAAGTATGATTGAAACAAATGCCACAGTGGCCCAAAAAGTGTAGTTAACCCATCAGTTTGCATCACCGGTTTGATTAAAAAAACATCATTTTAGTAAAACGTCATACTATCTTATTGAATTGATCAAGCTCTAATTAAACTTTTATGGAACTTACTATTCTTTTACTTGCGAATGCAAATTAATTAATCAATATAATCTCTGCCGCATTTTTGCATCAAAAGAGGACAAAATATTCAATGATAAATTTGCAGAAGTACCATTTGAACCTTCATATTTTGAGTCATTAATTAAACTTCTGAAAGAATTTGGCCTCGCTGATGCGACAGTCTGCGCCATATAAAGTAAAAAAAAATTACAAAAGTTTTAACCGATCGACCAGATTAAACTCAAATACTTTGATTTCAATTCAACAATGGTTAGTAATATAACATTTCTCTCCCCTCATTAACATCAAAACAGACAAATATGGTCATTTATTTTTTTATAAAAAGAAAAAAAGATTAACGAAGTTTACGTTTTGTCTGCAACCGGTCATATATGTCAACATGGTATCGATTGAACTCCAATCATCAAAACTTTAGAAAACTAATTCGATTGTTTAAAACACAATGAATGAAGATTTAGGTTTGTCTATGTTTTATTTATCTTGAAGCCTCAAAAACGAAACATTTCGTCGAGTAGAAGGCCGCTTGGTCCCTTGTACCGCACCTAAAATGTAAATCAGTACTGCAAATTCCTAATCAGCACTGAATCATGTCATTATTGTCACGTGTCAGATGGGTGGGAAGTAAAATAAGTGAGCAAGAGTAGGGGTGCGTAAGTTGCTCAAAACATGGACTGGACATTTAGGTCGGCAATTAGCTGATATACCCGCGGTTACAGCTTGTGTATTGGATTTAAACATTTAGCACGCTAATTTCGAATTAGCGTTTGCCAAGCGAAAAAAAAACGAAGTACAATAAATTGCTTTTCGAGCATAATTTTTTTTCCAAATGTCCAGCATTAAGTTAAGTTCTGTACAACTCCTTCTTCTACGGGATAAAAGAAACTTATGTCTTCCGAAGCAATAGTAAAAATTTGTCAACATTTTTTTTAGTGTTTTGAAATTTTCAAGAAAAACTTTGTAGCATTCGTCTCGAACAGCGCCGATAATTTATACAACATTTCTGATAAAACCAAACAAAAACTAAACATTATTCAAATTCTAGACAGATTAATTGATATGTTTCTATAAAGCCAGTTAGTGGAGCTTGAGATGAAAGCGCTGATGTTATTTGAATACTTGCGTAAACTTAGCGGTGAAACTTTCACCTCATAATATGCCGTTATTTCAAAATTCACGCACCCGCAGATTTGAACACTTTCACTTCTCTCACTTTTAGAAGGCACATCTGTTTTTATTGCTTCACCTCCGATATTCCTTCGTGACACTTGTTTTGTCATTGACATCGAGATTCAGGCTGCTGTTTTTTGCGAGAATTGTGATCAATAGATTTAATTTTTTACCACTTTTACAGCATTCAGCATTTCACAGCATTGTTTTACTAGATTTTTAAGCGGCAATTTTCTGAAAGATTTGCGGCAAATTTAATGAAAGCATTGCGTTTTTCTGAAATTTTTATTAACTTTTATCAGATTCACTTCAATTTTCATCAGATTGACTTCAAAATGTCCCCGCTTCCCATTTATAGGAAAAAGCAACAATTTACCGAGGTATATCATGTTTGATATTTTGTTCCAACTCCATGGGTTGTCTGTCAATTTGGTCCCATCCTCATTCACCAGAAGGGGACCGTGTTCATACAGCATACCGTCCATGGAGCTAAAAAAACACAAACACAACATTTCTCCAATTGTAAATATGCCAAAATTACTCTGGACACATCCAGGATATCTTGAAAGCTTTTTCAATTAGATACTTCTAAAATAAAAATGTCGACGTTTCGATTGCATCAAGTATATTAAAACAAATGAAATTTATTTCTAACAGGAATTGTCTTGTTCAGTAGGATAAATCGAGGTATCATTCAGCCTTAAATCAACCCAGGTTTAGACCTCGACTTATGAAAAGGTCCAATAACTCTAGTGAAGGGCGTCAATAGTAGCCAAAATAACACAGTCGAGCTCGCGGCTAA
Organism: Convolutriloba macropyga; assembly: GCF_964194025.1. NCBI lineage: Eukaryota > Metazoa > Xenacoelomorpha > Acoela > Convolutidae > Convolutriloba > Convolutriloba macropyga. The sequence goes on along the minus strand of NC_134470.1, from coordinate 58,595,773 downwards.
AGCCGAGCAAAAGTATTTTTATGGGTCTTGTGAAAGTCCTTTTATAGGCATTTTGTATCAAGCATGGTCTTCTCATAGGTATTTTGGCTCGAGCTGGGTCTTTTCATGGGTTGAGAAATAGCATTTTAATCGTCCAGCCAATAAAAATTCATCGGTTGAGTATGGTCTTTTCATGGGTTGAGCAAAAGTGTTTTCATCAGTTTGAGTTATTGCAAGTTCAGGATTTTTAAAATTTGTTGTGCACGGTATACTCAATATGCAGAAAATTGGGTCGAGGTAAAATCGAAAAGCAGAAATTTGGGTTGATATAAAGTCGAAAAGACAATTAAAGTTGAGTTAAAGTAGCCGCGCAGCAAAGCTACACAGCAGTGCTCGACTTCAGCCAACTTAGAACACTATTGGAAATCTGCCAAGAAACTGCCTTTGCGAAAATTTTGCCACAAGAAATTTTACTATTCTAAAGACAAACTAGTTATCACAGCTGGACCATATTGCCCCTTTTGATGACTGAATGAAACCAGATAGTTTAATCTTGGAGGTCTTCTTCAAATAAGCCATGCTAAAAACGTGGCATTATTCAATTGTATTCTCTTCAAAAATTATGAAATACAGTTTTAAAAAATGACAGATTCGTTAATTCTTCTGAATCAAAGAAGATGAAGGTGAATGCTTGCCGACTACCTTTTCAAAATTAGGGAGAAAAAAACTGTTCGTAAAATTTCATGAAAAGATATTTGCTGGAATCTGGATTTGACAGTAGCTCAACCCAATTTTTGAAATTCATTGTTTCGAGAAGAAAAAAATTAAGCGCAATATTTGAGTCAAGCGACCGTCCAGTTTGGTTAATTTGAGTCCAGCAAAATTTTAGAAGACGTCATTTCGGTTAAGTTGAAGTCTATATGCAATAAAATGTGTCGAGATAAAACCCAGAAGCACAAAATTGACAAAAGAGAAAGTCGAGACGAGAAATAATGTCGATTTAGAGTCTTTTGATTTAAAAAATTTAGTTAAAGCATGGTCTTTACATGGCCATTTTGGGTCAAGCTCGGTCTTTTCAAAAGTCAAGACCTAGGCCTGAAAATTTTCGTTCTGTAAATTTTACATCTGCATTTGGGATATTTAACCTCGTTGATCGTTGTACGAAAACATGAAGAAAAAAATTCACTTACTTATCCCAATGTAATTCAGTACTGAATCACATTCTTGTTCATAGTAATTTTAGTCTATTTTTACCTTGAATTATAAAATGATCAGGCTAGAATACAGTATGATCAGGGTATTTTTCCATAGAAATATTCATTCTCTTATTGTTAGCACGATTTTGGTATTCTCACAATACAAAAACAGAATACAGTCAACTTTTACTATTATTATCGGTTCAGGTTGGGGTTGTTGAACAGTTTGGGGTTGAAGTGCATTCCCGGAGGTTGATGAAGGAGCAAATATGCTTTGAGTCAGTCTAGAGACATTCTGTTCTCTGTAGGTGGCATACCCTGTTCATGTTCCAATTTACACTGGCAAGTCTTGATATCCAATTAAAATTAATTATTTGAAGTATAAAGTTCGTTCAGCTTAACTCCCGCCGTAAAAGTTTTCTTCATCTGCTTGGGTACTTGTAACATTTAACTTTCGTAGCAAGTCATAACCAGTGAGCTAAAGCTTTTGTGGTAATTACATCAAAACTAGCTTATGTATAAAGAGGGTGTTTATTGCTACAGTAATTACCAGTGATAAGCTATAAAGGTATGACATTATGCTGCACTGACCTAATTTCGGCGCAGTAGTAACTTTTCAGACTGTACAGTATAAAGTTACTGGGTGAACTCAATGACTTCATTTTCAGAACAAATCACGCCAAAGTTTTCATTCATAATGTTGAAAATTTTTTCTTCTTGAGAGAGTTTAAATTATTTGCAAACACTACCAGTCGTTTTTGTTTGATACAACAAGTCATCAGGAAATCAAAGACAATCGTTGAAAAGTATTCAAAAATGCGCTCGAAGAACATGATTGTATTACATTTCTAATACATTATGGATATCTATATTTATCCATATCCATTTCTGTGGTATTTTGTGGTCGTATGTTTCTATGCATACCTGCATCCGGGTCCACCATTTAGCCAGAGTACGAGTGGATCGGTGTCTGGGTCATTCTGACTAGTGACGAACCAGTAGTGTAGCTGGATGTTGCCGTCATCTGACCCATTCAAGTAGCCAGAGTACTGGCTGTACGTTAGAGTGCCGTCATAACCAGGAAGTGACGTCACCAGATCCGGCGTATAGGCACTGTATCCTAGATTAGATACATTTCTCATAAGATCTGATTGAAAAAGTAGAAAAAAAATCGTAATTTAACAAATTACATAACACCTTCATGTATTCGTTACTTGACAATTTTCACTAAAAAAGGCCAGAAATAATCGTCTTTGATTGATTGCCCAGGTTGAGGTCCAGACCCAAAATTTCGTCTGATCAGACTTTCCAGACCGAAATAATCTCTGATCAGACTTTCGAGACGGAAATTATCCCTGATCAGACTTTCCAGACCCAAGTTACCTCTGATCAGTCTTTCCAGACACAGAGGGTCTCTGATCAGACTATTCAGACCGAAGGCGTTCTGATCAGACCATCTTCAGGTCATGGTCAGGAGTCAAATGAACAAATCTCTCAATTTTGCTATAATATATTCTTTTCATATAAACTTATGTTTGCAGTATTTAATTCATCTAAGGAAAAACAAATTATAAAAGTTTTGCTAAAGAAAACGAAACCCAGCTGTTAAAAACAAATTTTATTTAGTACACCGTTTTGTGTATTTTTCTGACTGAATGCATGAGTTTAGACAGCTTTCCATATGAAACATCGTCGTCTCCAGTTAATCCAAATTTCCTCTGAAGGGGACCGGCCTTTGCTATTAGCTGGACTCTTTATTTCTGATTAGAGCTATCGGTCTCTGCTCATAACGCTGCTTTATTGAAGCCTCTTGGCAGAGTCAACATCTCTGAGTTAAAAAAAACAATAAAATGAAAAAAAATAAGGCCCTCTAAATAGTCTCTGATCAGATCCAATTGCGTTTGAAAACTTTTTCAAAAACTTTTTCCGATTGCGCTCGAACTGTTTGAGATCAGACTCAAGTGCGCTCAAATGTGCTGCCGATCAGACCCAATTAAGCTTGAACCAATTATGATTAGACTCAAGTGTGCTCAAATACGCCTATGATCAGACTTTTCAGACTAAATTGACCTCTGACTGTAGTGCGCTCGAACTTCTGTCCAGACCTTGTAGTTTCGGTCTGGGAACACACGGGTGTGCGCTCGACTGGGTGTGATCATAAAGCGACTCGGGTCTGCACCTTAGCCTGTGTGATTGGTGTTTTTAAGGAAAAACTGACGGCTTTTTTACCGGTCGGATAATAGTGAAACCTCTATTAAACGTAGAAAATGACAGACTTCAAACTCAAGTTTTACAGATTGACTATTTTCGTTATAATAAATGAATGTCTGTTATGTCAAAAAAAGCATTTGGAAGCCGAAATAGCCTTTTTCTGATTTGATTTTATTCTCGAGCTTTTGATGAGTAATGCCAGAAAAAAGTGACAATCCAGCTATATCAGCTTCCATTTTACTATTATTTTATCGGGTCTTTTCTACAGGGATCCTAATCGTATTTCATTGGTTTTTCCCCTTAATTATTAAAAAAAAAACAATTTATCCATAATTAAATATTAAACCCCAACTTACCCAGTGCTACCAGGAAAGACAGAACAATAACCCTCTGCATTGTAAATCTACCAAATTGCAAAATGATGCTCAAAATTGTCTCCAAATAGTTCGCCCACTTTTATCTCAGCTTTTGTTTGTATAATTATGCAAATGCTCAAATTTACTCGAAGTGACACAACATTGACATTAACAGGACAAATCTCAGTTAAGATGTCTTAATTCAGTTGAAGATAACTAAACATGGTCTTTATAACAGAGCAATTCAAGTTTGAAAGTTCGCGATGCTAAATAAATTGCTTGTGAGTTCAATTGTGGGGCTGTCATTCAAGAAAAATTTGAGTAATTTTTGGCCGGGAAAATGTTTTCGAACATTGCGAACTTCCAGAAACTCCTACACTATTTACGGAGTAAATAAAAGAAAGTAATCGAGAAAACAAAACTTGCTAGCTGGTTCAAGTGTAAAAGAAACAAACCTCGCATAAAGTCAAAGGTAGGAAGCTGGATCTTTAATTGGCGACCAAGTAAAGGTAGAATTTTTCAGAAATTATTGTTCAATGAGTTGCTAAATAACATCACACGGTTGTTCTCGACACCGAGAGTTTATCAAATTCCAAGGATGAGCCTGATTGTTGAACAGCTTTGAGATGGAGAAATCAACCGTGTGGTAATGTTTCTAATCTACTCTTGTTGCGATCAAAACCGTTGCCATAGCTTAATGCCTTAGCTTAATGCCACAATTCAAAGGATCAAATTTATTCATAGATAATTTATAACGATATCTTATGCAACAGTTGTTTTCAAAACCACGGTTGATTTAAAAAAAACATTATAGATGCAGTGTCACAACAATCTGCCCAATGTGGCTTAGAAAATCCAATACCCGACAATATACATTACAGCTCAATTCAGTAGACGAAATTTTTAGTATCATCATAAGTAAGCGAGCTAATTTCTATATTTGCAACTCAATTCTCACACGGCATGGCGTGGTGTCCTGCGAGACTTCATATGAAAGTAGCGCAAGCGAGTATGAGATCAAAACAACTAGGGTAGGTGTTGCAATTGTGATGTAAAATGTAAAATGTAAAATGTAAAATGCTTGATATACCCGGAGGTTGGTGGCAGAGCAAATCAGAGTTGAATCAGTCGAGAGACATTCTGTTTTTTAGGCTGGTCAGAACTCTGATCATGTCACAATTTACACTGGTCAACCTTGATTTTTGGGTAAAATTTACTGCTTGAAAGAAATATGTTCAGCTTAACTCACTCCAACAAAGTTTGCTTAATCTACGATTCGAATGTAACATTTAATTGGCGTAGCAAAACGTAACCTTTAAGCCAAATGGGTTTTCTGATAACTGCTTTAAAGTTAGCTTATGTAAAAATAGTGTGTATACTACTATATTATTTGCCAGATATAAGCTACAAAAGTAGCACTTTATTCTGCTCAGATTTTATTTTGGGATATGAGTATTTTTAAGCTACAAAAGTTGCACTTTATTCTGCTCAGATTTTATTTTGGGATATGAGTACTTTTCAGACTATACAGACTATAACTATAGTCTGGGCGTACTCTATGACTTCAATATAACCATAATGAAGAAAAACTGCATATAGAGAAACTTAAAATATTCTGGAGATGCATTGTTTTCGAACATAATTACAAATTTACTCTTGTAATGTGCTGGTTTAGCGCTGAAATGATCTGAGACTCAAGTACGGGTAGTAAATTGCTTCGTATTAATGAAAATAATAATTTAGAGGACAAAATTTTGTTTATAATGCTTAATAGGGTGTTGTACTTTGTCATACAGGCTATTCTGAGGGTGGATAAACGAAACTTTCTGTTCCGACCCCGCTTCAACCTAATAATGACATTTTATCTGAAACATATATTTTTGTATGAGAGAAAGCCTATTCAGAGCAGTTTTTTCAATTTCTCTTGCGTTAGGTTTTTGGATACCTGTTCCTGTATTAGTGGTCAGAAAAAAACAGCGCCGATGATACGGTATTTGCAATAAAATATGACGAAAAAAAGATAATTGTTAAAACTTTATTGGAAGCGTAATTTCACATTTTATTAAACTTGTTACTGTAGTACAAAAATACTTAAATACAAAATATGTTATGAGGATGTCTATCGGTTCTTTTAATTGATCGTTAATACGAATAGACAACTTAAAGCTCTGTGGTACTTCTAAACGCAGCCTTAGATAATAATAACGTGAAATGCACGCAATGATTTATAATTTTTTCATTAGCTTGGTTTTCTTTTTGATAGAAGTACTTTTTGAATTGGCTTTTCTTTATTTGAATATATATTACTGCAACAATCAATTTTTAGGAAAAGAAAAATGAAAAAGTTGCAGTGGTGTCAGGAAATTTGTTCTTAATTAAAATCATTTTCTGATCAGACTATTTTAAGCGCACTTGAGTCTGATCAGGAGTGATCTCGTGCGCGCTTGATTTTGATCAGAGGCGATTGCGAGCGCCCTTGAATGTGTATATTACTAGAAAGTAGTTAGTTTAGAAAGTAGTTAGAAAGTAGTTAGCGAGAGAAAGTAGTTAGTTTAGTGGGACTAAACTTTAAAAGAATTGTAATTGCAAGACCAGTTGGGGCACTGTGAGCATTTTTCGTTTATATCATTTTGGGAAAGTGAATCACGGATATTGGTAATATTATTTTAACTACTGTTATAGATTGTGTTGAATATGTCTTTTCCATTGACGTGCACGTAATTATCTTTCCTTTGTTATCCATATAACTTGAATTGAAATTACGAGCCCCATTGTGAATTAACTTATTTCAAAGCAATCTAAGTTACAACAGCATACAAGAGTGGAAGAGGGGAAATAGCAGAGCAACAAAGTAACGCTTGCTTCACCATTTCAAAACCTTTTGTTTATTTTATTTGATCGATCTTCTGGGCGACAGAGTCCCCTCAATGTTGAGCCTAGCAGAAATTCAGAAGACGACAGTGGCGCTCCTGGGTGGGCTTCGTTTCTTTGCTACTTTTTGCTGTAGACTTTTTTCTGATAATTTGGAGATTCTGCGATATTTTTCGTTGGCGAAATTGCTGAGAGCACATCGAAAATTGAGTTACTTTTGCGGTTTGGGTTATCAATAGTTTGATTATGTTTGGTTATCATTTGGTGAAGCGTTTTCTTTCACCAAGCTACGAATTTTGGGAAGATTGGCGTGAACATTACTTGAGCACTGCCATGAAGCTGGGATGGACAGAAGAGATAATGAAGTGGTTGCCTACAAAATTGTGTGGGTGGGCCTTGAAAGCAGTAAGTGATTTTCCAAGAGATTATTGGCGGTCGACTCTAGAGAAGCAAGCAAGGACACTGACAGAGACGCTGTATCATATTGACATAGGATTGTCTGACAATCCACTTTTTTATGAGCGAAGCTACAATTTCTTTATTAGAGGGAAAGCGGGAGATGGGACGGAACTCAGAGAACCCAGTGATACTGCAGATCAGAGAACGCGACAGCAAAGTTCTCAAAGGCAGGCGATTGATACAAGAAGTAGCGCTGGCGTTTCTTTAATTGATCAATTTCGGCAACCAGGTGAAGTTCTGAAGGGTTTAACATTGGGTCCAGCTGTGGTGTATCAAGAAAAGGAGCTTTCGGTAAAGATCTCTTTGGAGAAGTGGAAGGTACGAGAATTGCTGAGAGTGGCAGTAGATTAAGATTCCCAGCTTACGGCGATGAAGTGGAAACAGGAACTGAGGTAGAGTTTACGGAGGATGTTTGTGGTCAAATGAATCAGGAAATTCATAGAGCAGTGCTAAGCAAACATAAATACAATGGCTTGAAGGAAATTCTGACAGAATAAGAAATCATTGAGCGCAAGGTTGAGTCTTGGGGACCAAACGAGCATTATGCTGTGGAAAAAGATTATGTACAGTCGCCAGAGTCTGATGAGCTAAGCGATGAACAGTCGGATGATGACAATTTGTTTGAAGATATTTCGGATACAGATTTTTCGGATGTAGAGGAATTTGATGTCAACGATGCGAGAAGCGAGACACGTTTTGCCACGAGTTTGAACTCAGTAGCATGCGACAACGTAACTGCAATAGCAAGCGATTTTGATGATGGTATCAAAGCTAACAGAAACAATATGTTGGGAGTCTGGGCCTTGATGGAGTTAAAGACCGGAGGTGTGGACCAGAAGTTCTACAAGGCAGCACACGTGGCTGAAGAGACACAAATGTGTACAACTGAGTGCACTGTGGACTTGTTGGAGAATTGGACAAGTCCAGGAGGAATTGATCGTCAGCTGGTATCTGAAACACAGAAGGGTCAAAGCAATATTGCAGCAGTTGACCGAAGTAATTTTGCACAGTTGGGAAAGGAGATTGAGGAATGGGTGCAATCGTAATTGAGTGAAAGTCAGCTTAATGGTAGTGTTTCGCTCGAAACAACGCATGATCATCAAGAGGACACTGCTGGAGTTGACAGAACAGGGAAATCTGATCACAATTCAATAACTACAGTGTTACATAGTTGGGTTTATGATGATCAACAGCCTAGGAGGGAGGACTCTAGCGGGTTTTCGATGGCAGTTAAGCGAAAAGTGGATAGAAGGATTGCATCACGATTTCCGGAGATTGCAAAGCTGTTGCTGGAGAACCGATCGTCGAGCCGGAAAGAGAGGTGGAGCCATTTGGAAGCATCAAGACAACAGTCATGGCAGGATTACAAGAGAAATGGCAGCTACAGTGGCAGAAGACGTAGACATCCATTCAAGCATCTGAGGAAGTAGGTTTTCGTGTACAATTGCACGAGCGTATGGTGAGAAGGACGATGACAGCTAAGTTATTCAAACCTTTTCAACAAATTTTTGCCTATATTATTATAATTTGACTTGTTAGGACAAGATGATCAAGCACTAAAGCCTTACGAAATTTTTTTCAAAAATTAAGATAATTTAGGGAAATGTGTAGTTCTGGTAGATCTATTTTTAGAGTTTCTTTTACTTTAGTGATTTAGGGTTCCCTGTGTAGATGTATGTCAGAGGCAATATAATTTGATCAAGAGTCAATTTTGATGAATTAGGTAGGATATGTTAATTTGTGAAAATGCGAAAGTTTTCAAATCTGATTTAATCAACCGCTATTCAAATTTTAGTGCAGTTAGTTCATATTAAACCGGAGCTAAAGCTAAATGGTTCACTTCACTAGGTCGACAGTTGTTAAAGTACGTAGGAGTAGGTCAATCGGGTCACAGGATAACGGCTTTGCAATTATTCGGGAGAATAATAATCTAGGAGGGAGGAGTGTAGAACGCATAAGAATAAACTCACTAGAAATTGTTACAACCAGATAATGTAGCTGAGATAAATTAGGTCAAGTTTGAAAATTTAATTGGGTGTCTGAAGTAAGCGTTCTTTCGTAAAAGGATGTTATTGTTTTGAAGGCGCCAGAGAGGAGAGTTGAGTGATATATCTTAAACAAACAAAGTGATGAACAAAAGCATACTGAGCTGCCGAAATAATTTGAATAATTAGCAAAGTTGTATTTGTGCATTAGGCCAAAGTCGAAGTGAGTGATATAAGTAAACTAGAGAGCGAAGATTTGAAGTGAACTAGATTCTTTGAACAGACTTGGAAATTCATTTTGAAGTAAACAAATGTGCTATTTTGAAGTGACAAAGATAAGGGGGTAGCAGAACTTGGTGCCCTGCAAAAGTGGGAGTCATATTAAGCGGACGCTTATGAAATTTTTATGTCAGGTACAACCAATGATCCTCTCAGGCTGGTATACCTTTTGGGCCAATCCGACCACCCAACTCCGAGTTATTAGCACCGGAAGTGGTTTGATTTGAAGGTTTTCGATATTTTGAACGGAGAAATGACTGTTTGAGAAGGATATAAGGGTAGTTAAGGGTTGCAATTGGTATCAAGCCTAGAGTAATGTAGCAGATGATCTTGGGATGAGTCTAGGAAGCATAATTATGATTTTTTATATGAAAATGCAGTTTTAGCGGAAAAGTAGTTAACACTTAAATTGAAATAGCAATTTCTCAAAAAGTTGAAGTCCAATTGACCTGAAAATTGGGAGATAGACTAATTTGGGTACGAGGAATCCGATTTGATCCCAGACCAACCCGCACGGAACTAGCGCACGCCGGTGCTGCGTGACGTAAAATTTAAATTGCTCGTGGAGTATTGGTAGTAGCCTAATGATTTTTGGAGGGTCTGTGTAACTTTTCAAGGGTGGTTGACTAACTACTTTCTCTCGCTTGTGTCGAAACCCTCGGAATTTTCGGGTTTCGACACCCACGACCCCTTAAACAATTTCAAATTGCAAACGACTCGCAACGACTAATCGGTAGGTCACGAAATTTGGCAGGCATGTTGGTGGCAAACTATATTTACTAGAAATTTTTACCCAAAGACGTTTTGACCACTACTTCCTGAGATATTGAATTCTGAAATTTGGGGTCATCCGGGAGGTCGATGAAAAATGTGCGCATTCATTGCTCGTGTTCTAGTGGGAGTTAGGCCATGAAATTTCGTGAATAGGTGCAATTATGAGAGAACTTTCCGTGACCATAAATAGTTTTCAACTTTATCCCTCATTTTGGTCGGGTGACCTTTGGATGACCCCTAGAGCTGGAATTTTGGACTTTTAGGAATATTAGACTTTTCGGCGGTTTTTAACTGTGGAATTGCATGAAATACTTTCAAAATCGGAAAAAAACAATTAGTCTTTGGTTTAGGGTTGAGTTTAGTTATTTATTCAACACGTGATTTTTGACAGGGATTGATTGCAGCTAATTAATTTTATAGCAGAAACAGAGGTATAAGAACTTTTCAGAGCAACGTTCAATGTTTTCTAAGCAAACACTGATTGACATGTCAAGTGCAAATATGAGATAAAGTGGAGTGGATTTGTTTACACAAGAGTCGAAAGGTCGTGTACTTAGGATAAGGAGAAAGTTGAACAAGTGTTGGTAGCAGTTGCAGGACAGAGCATAATTTCCTATTGGTTTGTTTGCATAGCAAACAAAGCCCTCCTACAGAATGTTAGAGATTTAAAGTGTAATTTGCGATGTTTATTTAAGAGATTAAGGTTTGTTTGCTTAAGATAAGAGCGTATTGGTTGAGTATAAATTGAAGTGACACAGAAGTTTTAGAGAGAGAGGGAGAAGCAGACTTTGGAGATTTTGGGAGAACTTCAGAAGTTTGGTTTCGAACAAGTGAGAGAAAGTAGTTAGTTTAGTGGGACTAAACTTTAAAAGAATTGTAATCGCAAGACCAGTTGGGACACTGTGAGCGTTTTTGGTTTATATCATTTTGGGAAAGTGAACCACGGATATTGGTAATATTATTTTAACTACTGTTATAAATTGTGTTGAATTTGTCTTTTCCATTGACGTGCACGTAATTATCTTACCTTTGTTATCCATATAACTTGAATTGATATTAGGAGCCCCATTGTGAATTAAACTTATTTCAAAGCAATCTAAGTTACAACAGCATACAAGAGTGGAAGAGGGGAAATAGCAGAGTAACAAAGTAACGCTTGCTTCACCATTTCAAAACCTTTTGTTTATTTTATTTGATCGACCTTCTGGGCAACAGAGTCCCCTCCTTGTTGAGCCTAGCAGAAATTCAGAAAACGACAATATATATATATATATATATATATATATATATTTTTATATGGCGTTTAATTATAAGGTATAGGTATGGCTAAATAAATCAGGGCGAAAAAAGCATTAAGGTCTCGATATATTTTCACCCCTCAGTTATATTAGTGTAAGTTTCTTTTCAGTCAGTTGTTTTATCAGATTGCATTGAAATTTGATTATCTTAAATTAACTGAAATAGTGTCTCTTTAAATTAGTCGATAAAACACAGTGGCTGCGCGATTTGCAATGGAGACGGCAGTGAAAGAAAAATCAGAGAAAACAGTTCTAAGCTATGGTAACCCAGTGAAACAAAACTACTGGATAGCTTTGATAGTTAACATATAACAACATGGACACAATGCGCACATTTTTCGATGGTACCTAGAACGAAAACAGAAAGATAAGTCATGAATATCTGATAGCCATGCATGTCTTGCCAAGATGTATCTAGTTTTAATTCAACGGGAGACATGGACAGTAATTTAAGACAAATGGTTTTGTTTTGGTAGCTTTCACAGGAATGATATCCATTTACTGTAGCTCAACGTCGAGTGCGTTCACAACTACTCCATTAAAATGTTTTATGGACAACAGACAGAGTCAATGTTGAATTAAATTCCAAGACCAAAAAAGCAATAAGTCACAAAATATAAACGAAAATTAGCCAAACTTCCATGTTTGTTTATTTTCTTGGCCTATTTCTGGCTTATACTAACTTGTGCCACCGAATTAGACAGCGATTCCGTTTGCGAGATTTTTGCTGAAGCAGAGAAAGTTGAAGTTTTGGAAAATAAGTTACTTTTGAATTTCGCGATACAATCTGGCATGCATCTCTGATTCAGACAAAAATAAAAACCGCATCTCAATGACTTTGAATCAGATCTAATTCGCTCAACGCCGCTAGTCTTCAAAAGCTGAATAAGCGACGAATTCCTGAAGAATTATCTGTTACGTAGACAAAGTCACCTTACCATCAAATGCTAAGAAAAAAATTGACTTCGCACGTTAAACTTTTGGTGGTGCACGGACAATTTTTTGTATATCATTTATGTCATTTTGACGCTGTCTAGTTGAATACTAAGTTAATGCAAACCAATTATCTTTCGAATTAAGAACCGTTTGATTAATTCGCGGCTGAGTTGACGTAACTGAGATCATCGATGAAGAACACTTTCATTGCCGCCAGTTGATACGAATTCTCTGTTGGAGAAAAGCAATGATAACATGTTAAAGAAAAGCAATGATGCGAAAAGTTGTGTGCTAATGACGCTTGCGTTCTCACGCAAGAATTGCTTCAAATTAAAGAAATAACGGTAACAAAGCATATTATGAGACTGTACAATCTCAGGGGCCCCGATAAGAGAGATACCGCAACGTGACCAGATTTGACGAGATTTGAAGGGGTGGATGGCCAGAAATTTTGCATTTGCCAGAAATTGGAACGAATATTGAGAAAATTGAATTTGACAACATAGCGATTTAAAATCCGCCAACGTGTGAAAACATTTATTTGACGTTTCATAGTTGAAAATTTTAGTTTGAAAACACGCGGTTTCTCAAGAAACTTCCGAATCAGTCGGTTAAAAAAATTTTCACAAAGCAGTTTTCGAATGCGCTAGTTTTTATTTAAAAGTGCCTTATATATTTGTCCCAAAGTCTCTTATATTTGCAACAATAGTTTTCATATGAAACATTTTTTTGGTGACATATCAGTTAATTTTGACTGTTTTAAATTCTCTGCTTAGAGGATCATGAACAGTGCTCGGAAGTCAAAACCGGTTATCCAAATCATAAACAATCCCTAGTTTTTTTAAAGATCTACTGCGTTCAATAACACGAAAAACGCCAAAAACATGCAATTGATCATGTAAATTAACAATGTGGACAGTGTTTTTGAAACGTCGATTATTTCAATTTTGTAGAAGACGCTATGAAACACAGTTTTAAACTGATTCACTTAATGCTCGGTTTTTTGGAGCCTCCGAAATATATCTTGTTACTTTACATTTTTGCCGAAAAACTAAAATACTAGGAATTTACCTACTTGCGTTCAGTTATTTGAGTCAGCAAAGACCTTAACTGACCAAAATGACCAATTTTTGAAGCTTGATTATAGAAATTTGTGGAAAAAGATTAAAGAATAATTTACCTGGAAATCAATTTGCTAAAGTTGAAAATAAGGTTAATAATTACAAACGTTATATATCGAAAGCTTGCTTAACCATAGAAAGCTTATCTAAATACGAAGCAAACATGGTTCTGGAAAATTTGGTTTTATTTTAAGTAAACGCATCAAGAAAAAGCTGCCAAAACGAAACAACGGGCTTCATTAGAACTCAATATATATAATTATCCACTACACCAGCGGTTATGCATTTATTAAGGTGATAGTCTCAAATTCTCGCTCAATTTATTGGGGATCCATTTGTGAGCAAAAATTGTTCATAACTTTTGATATATTTGCAATTTTATTTTTTATACCAATCGAACTAATAGCAGCATATTTTCCTAATTAAATATGAATTCGTCAAATCTTTCTCAGGAAAAAAATTGCAACTGAACGAATTAAAACTGTTTCCTGCTATTTCCTAAAGTTCATTTCAGATTTTTGGTCTTTGTTTTGGATCTAGATATAAGACATCTGATATGATATCACGATGTTTCGGAAGCTTTAACACATTTTTTCAAAAAGAAACCTAAAAATGTTTGACTGACATCTCAAGAACATGACTCAATTTAGCTTTAGAATTTAACTGACTATCAAAAAAACTGGCAGAAAAACGAAAAAAAAAATGAAGGAGACGTTTCCATCTACATATCACAAAAAATGAATATGCAGTAATTGAGTCACAAATATAACTTCAATATCTAACTTAATGATGAAACAAAAACCAAAAAATTGGGCCATATACCTTGCATAATTAGACCCCCTCTAAGTAAGTGTGACAACTTTCTAAAAAAAACTTGACAAACTTTTGATTTTTCTACCAAAAAATAATCAGAACTGGCTATGCGGTGACCTTAACACCAACATCATACTGACCAAAAATATAGTTTATCAATCTGAAGAAATCTTTTAACAACAATCTTTTGGTTCAAAATGCAACCAGAGAGACATCTTAATTGTCAACTTATCTATATCATAAGCTAAAACCAATGCAGCCTAAATTCATTTACCAAATATCAGCCATATAAATTTGATGGTGGTTATAACAATTTGAGAAATAATTTGAAAACTTAAAGTTACCATTTTGTATAAAAGTCTTGCACATTTTATTGTAAAAGTTTGCGCCAAACAAAAAACACAATAACCATTTAAAATCCAAAAAATCAAAACGATAAAAAGGACTATAATAAAACTTAAGCAGTTTTTAAAAAATTGGTTGAAGAGCCCAATGCGGAAACAAAAAATTATACAGTGGTCTATGAAACAAAGTAGCGAAAGAAATTCTGAAGGAACGCAAAACTTTTGTAAGGAATGAATTATTTGACCACCCTTCTATAAAGATCAATTTTCAATCATTAAAAAACCTGCCAGTAGGTGAGACAAAACAGCAAACATCATCAACAGCTGAAAAATTGAATTAGTTTTTTTAATGGAGAAAAGGTACTAGAAAACGTAGAAAGAAATCGGTACAATCAAGTTAGCTTAAATATCAATAGAACAGCTGAAACTTTTTTATTGCCAAAAAAAACGTTTTGTTAAACAAAAATTTTAAAAAGTTAAGTTTCGTAATCTGATGGCGTCTGGGTTGAGTTCGTTGAAAATCATGGGGCCCTGCAGTTCCTATCTGGTTGCAGAACGCTTTAATGGTATGCTACAGGTCAAAAGTTTTTCTTGACACCCCGAAGGTTGTCAGGGTAGTTCTGCTGCATAAAATGAAGATATTCAGGATCGACCAAACTTCCGGTCAATCAGTCCTCCTGCAGCTATTGCGAGATCTTTTGAAAAAGTTCTGTTAAAAATTAATATATTTTTTTTAAAAAAAACGTAACCTTTTGACACTGCAATAATTTGGTTCCCGCAAAAAATGTTCTGTGGAAGCTCAGCAGGAAAAAAAATATTTAAGAAAAACAATGAAAAAGTCTCAAATAGTGGTTACCAGCTACAGCTCTTTTAATTTACCTCAAAAAAATTTTAATTCAAAAGTTTTATCCTTTTATAATTTAATTGTTTAGAAAAAGATTTAACTCTATGATTATCGCCGTGCACAACTCGAAATTGTTTTTAAAATACCATAAAATTTGAAAAATCTACTATAATGACAAATACTTGTCGCTCTGCACTCGTCTCCTTGTGATCATTTCGTAGAAAATCTCCCGATTTATCTCATTAGTTTAGAGATTAGAAGAGACAAACAAACTTATCAGAATCCAGTGGTGCAGTTTATATTCACATTATTGTAGTTAATCTGAGAGTGTTTAAGAATCAATTGCGTCATTAGTGTTTCGATGCTTGATATGCGTCAGATCAGATAATTTTGTGCTTCTAACAAGGTTTCTATGGTTGGAGCTTGTTATTGTTCTCCAAATGATTTATCAATTGAGCAATTAATCAATACTTTTTTGTTTTGTAGTTATCGGATCAGTTATAGCGGTCTATAGTTGTAAGATGTCCGTTGAAGCGTATTAAGATGCCTAATTTCATCTCAACAATTGATTTCTAAATGAGTTTTCAGTCTCTAAATGAAAATATTGCTTTTCTTTTTTAAATAGGGTTCATTTATCTATGTTGGATTATTGATTCCTTTTAATTTGATTTAATTTGAAGTATTGCATTGAGGGCTATAAACAATTTTGATTAATGATTTACCTTGACGTAGACCTCAATAACGCAAAAGCATCGGCCAGCAAAATTGTTTTCTTTTAAAAAGAACTGGCATACTTAAATAGAACTGGCAATAGACTCGAGATGGTTATTTAGCCTCACGATCGAAAAAAAACTTAAAATATTTGACCTCTTTTATGTGGCACTTTGATCTGATTTAAAACAGTTGAAAAACTGTCTTAGTCTAGCAGATAGAAGACGGACAAACTGCTACCTCCAAATGATATGATTCGAGCTAAAATAACAATCTAATATTAGAAAAGACCATATGAGTTAGGAATTCACAAAAAACTGGGTGTTTGACATAAGGGTGCGTTTTGCAAATTTGCCGATAAGTTTTCTTTCTCCAGTCCCTGCTCAATCCCTCAGCAGCATTAATTTAATCTGGGAATTCACTCTATGGTTTTTTTTCTGTGATTTAAAAAAGTTTTGAAGGAGATACGGGAGAAAAGTCCAACCGCGGGCCCCTGATACACATTGAGTAAAATTATTTTAAAATATTGTCTGTACTTTCATTAACAAAACTATCTAAAAACTCCTGATCTGCTACTTCAGTCATATATTTAAAAGTAACAGCAACACGCAATATCATATTTCCTCCGTTTTGTGAAAGCGAGAGATGGAATTTTTTTAGGAGCTGAGGCACTTCGTGGTCCTCTGATACTTGCTTCTGCAATCCAAGTTCTCCAATTTTCTGCACAAAGTTTTGTTTTGGTGCAAAAACAGCCCGGTAATAATGATTCTGATTGTTGATTTTTCAGCAATTTACTCGAGGAAGTTCAAAATTGAGTGAAACATTGGAGTTAAGATCTGGAGAAATGGTTACCAAGGCTTTAAATGATAGACCGTACTTCTTCTGTTTTTTTTGGAAAAATAGCATTCAAACCAGCCGTACCAATACCGGGACAAATACATATGAGATTTGTATCTTTTTCAAAAGGGAGAATAAGATTGAGATGGTTTTATAAGTTTTGCAAAAAAATTTCTTATTAATCGCATTATGAAGCTCTTACGTAGCTCCGTAAGGACGCCAGGCTGATATATATTTTTAAAATACGTAAAATTGTAAAAAAAAATTGCTTTTTTTCATCAAAAACCTAAAATTTCAGCTTGCAAGCCAAAAGTCTGAAACGTATCTTCGTTTGGTAGAGGTTAGCTAATGGTTTTGTTTTCTACAATAAAACTGAAAAATCGAAATATCAAATATATGAAAGTTCTGGTCACCCGGTTCTTACGATGACACTGTTTGCCTTCTCTTTCCTAAACGCTGAGATGTTTGCGTTTAATTGAGTTCCATCTCTATGCATGCTTCTTTAAATGATGCTTTTCACTGTTTACGCAAGCCAAGCAGAATGGCTATATCGTGTAAATTCGGAAAACAAGGCACATCTGGAGGTTGTATTCAGTGCAATCGCAAGTAGTAGTATATTTGTTTAATATTTCAAAAAAAACTCATGGCCTTGTACGACTAAGTTTTCTTTGTTTTTGTAAGAGATGGTGAATTGCAAGTTGGCCAATCTAATGCTGCTTTCAAGATGCATGAACCAAGAAATGTTCTTAAGTTTTTTTTGCTTTTCAATTACATTTGTTGCCCTATTAAAAAATAATGAGCTAGCTAACTCGCTAATTGTCACAATTGCGGTTTTATTAACTGAGCAATCAGCTTCAATTTCCTGAAATCTTTTAGCCATTTCAAAGAATTTCTTCATTTAAAAAAGAGTGAAATCACAAGCAAATTACATCTACTGTTAAGATGTCATGCCGTGTTTTTTTGTAAAAAATGTCAGCAATTCATAACCAATGCCGATATGTATACGCGCAGCAATCAAAATTTTACTATTAGCAAATCAAACAGGTTTATTTTTTCAGACAATCAAAGAGCAAATACGAAGAAATGTTAAAAGAAAAAAACTCAGCGTGCCGAAATTGGGTTGTGTGTGTGCGTTCGGGCTTGAATGTGTGTCTGTGTGCATGGGCACGCGTACGAGTGTGTGTTTGTGTTTGTTTATATATATATATATATATATTTATATATAAATATATATTTAAATATATATATATAATATATATATATATATATAT
>NC_134470.1:58357229-58577288 GCF_964194025.1 Convolutriloba macropyga | reverse complement strand
GTGGGATTTGCTGAAAGAACTGGACAAATTTCTGAACAGACAGCGTGGGTACAGGCCCCTCCAGGCTAACTGGGAATCCACAACAACAACAACAACTTATATAAAATCCGAAACCCACTGTCGCAATTCGTGCAACATTGTTCGGGTGTTTTAAATATTTTGGTAATTATATTGATGAAATCAATTAAATCAAATGAGTGTTTGATTGTTGATTTGGCCACTGATTTTGTATTTGAGTCTTTCGTCAATTCTGTTCCAAGTGCAGAATTCGTAAAAATTGCGCAAAGCCAAAGAATGCGGCGGTTGTAAGCTCACGAAAAACTCCAAAAACATGACTCTTTGACATTAAAATTGATATGTAGCTTGCTAATTTACAGAATATTGATTGCTCAAAGAAAAATAGAGTATAAAATGACCAAGACAAGGATCAGTAGCGGATTAGAAAAATTAACGTGCGGTACTCTACCTTCAGAGTCGGTGCAGGGTGAAAGTTGTCTGTTTTTGGTTGTTAATCGGCGATTTGATTCTTAGTTTTCACTATTTTTGGCAGTTTTTTTCTTTCAAACGGTTTTCGACGTCCATTCCTACACAAGTCGTTTTTCGAAAACTTTTAACAAACAAAATTTTTGAGCTGTTAGTGGGGGCGTGTTCTATTTTGTTTTTTCGAATGTCGAAAGTTTTGTTTCATTTTACCTTTCAAAATCAAATATCAAAATCATTAGCAAATTCAAATAGGCAGCCTTTAGGAGCAAATTAACCCTTAATAATCGACATCAAGTCAGCAAATGCTGTCTGGATTTAATTTTTGGTCAATTTATTTAAGTAACAAATGTTCTCTGTCAAAAAGCGTTAGTAACAATAATAATGTTAGGCTGTGGTAACTAGAAAACCGTCGAGACTCAGTTTCAGTTTAAATATGATATACGGGGCAGCCGTGGTGGCCCCCTGACTTTTCTGATGATCATATTTGGAGCAAGTTCACTGCATCAACTTATTGTAGCGACACCAAAAGACACCCGAAAGAAGCTCAGACGTTGGGTATTCACGAAGCCTGGCCTGAGTCTCAATATCAGAGCAAACAATCAGAAGAAAGTTGTTCAAAATATCTGGCAATTAAACGTTTTTCGAAAAGAAAAAGCTGTTATTTGGCACGATACGATCAACAACTCAATATCCCCGCATTCCAGCAACAACTATCACCCCCTCACCACTGCTGAGCTCATTGCCGATCTCAAGATACTTAAGCCCCACCCCATCTTGACTCGGCAGTACCGACAACTGCACATTGGCCGTTTCTTGGAACAGAGACTCTCTGGAAAAGTCTTAGCCCATCTTCGACAACTCCAGGATCTTCGTCCCCGCCGAAACAGGAGGAGGAACAACCTGTCACTGAGACGACGGATTACAAGACAGAGACAACAATCGCCCGAAAACAGTGGACTCACAATCACTATTCAAAACCCCTGAAAAGTTTTAGCTGCTTAGTCTTTCACGTGACCGTCTCTTAAGTGAGTTCGTGTTACCGAAAGGCTTTTCTTTTCTTTTTGAGCAGTTTTTCACGTGACCGTCTCTTAAGTGAGTTCGTGAATTCTGTCCTGCGTCTGTTCTCTGAAAATTAAACTTTTCATGTGACCGTCTCTTAAGTGAGTTTGAGTTGTCAGAAAAGCTATATTTTTCAGAGTTAAGTTTTCAGTTTCACGTGACCGCCTCTTAAGTGAGTGTGTGTTACCGACACTGCCTATTAAGTTATTCATCAACAATCCGTTAAGACAAATCAAAATCTTTTGCATGTGCTAGCCAAAATGTCCTCAAGAGTTATCACGTGCCAATCTTGCAATCACAAGATTGCAAAGAAGGAAGCAAAATTCTCATGTGCCTACTGCAGCAAAGCAATGCACATGACACCCGACTGCACAGGCTTCGAACAGTCCAGTATTGAAGTCCTTGTCAAGTTAGAAGCAAATCTGCTTCACATCTGTAACGAATGCAGTGAAAATAAGACACATAAGTCCATCTTAAAACCTGCTGAACAGTCGAAATTGGAAGACGATCTAACAGACCTCCGAGAACAAATGAAAAAGTTCCAGCAAATCATTGAAAACTCAAATGCAATGATCGAAAATGTAAAGAAAGACTTGACCGAATTAAAGTCAACTGCTCCCAAGAGTTATGCACAAGCTGTTGGAAAACTGCCTGGTAGCACAATTCGCGACGTGTCAAATGCAAACAACATTCCTGGTCTGGGAATTCGAATAAGAGGTATACCTGAGAGTAGAACCAAAACACCAGACGAGCGTATGCATTCCGACATCGAATCGGTTGAGCAAATCCTAGACTTCTTGAAAATCAAAGACAAACGCATGAGCAAAATTCATCGTCTCGGTAAATTTGACCCTGACAAAAAAGGGGCACGCACTATACTTGTTTGCATGGAAAACATCATAAGTAAAGACCTGATTCTGAAATCAGCTCACCTGCTAAAGGCCTACGAACAACCAATCTTCATAAGTCCTGAGCTGTCTGCAACGGACGCGAAAAAAGAAAATGAATGTCTGCGCATTCGCCGTGATCTCATTGACAATCATAATTACAATAGCAGGCAAGTTCGTATTAGAAATCTCAAGGTGGAGCATAAAGTTGGAGACAACTGGGTTGTCTTTGAAAACGCACAAAAAGAGAATACTGGTATCAACTGGTGACTATACACACTCGAAATGCTTTCGTTCAATGTAAGGAGTCTGATGAAATTTGAGCGTCGCCTGAAGTTCTCAGACTGCTTGTCAACGCGAAGCTATGACATTTTATGCCTCACTGAAACATGGCTGACTCCTGATGTTCAAAACTATTCGCTCTTCCTACCTGCATACACGATCTACCGAAATGACAGAATACCATGCGAACACGAAACGAAACACGGTGGCGTACTTATAGCAATCAGATCGACTATTATGCACGAACAAATTTTGATTGACCTAAATCTTGAGGATTTTGTGGTGATTAGTGTACAAACAAAACCACAGCCGACTCTCATATGCTGTTTGTACAGTCCCCCATCAGACAGCGACTACACCTGGTCGCCGCAACAGTTAGAAATTCTGCTCTCCAAAATATCAAATCATGCTAAAAGAATAGGCTACCAAGGCGTGTTCATTTGTGGAGACATCAACTTCTCCAAAACAGACTGGAACAACATGAGCTCCAATTCCGAGTGTGAAAACGCTGTTCTGGATGCTCTTTCGGAATACAATTTCCTGAACTACTCAAATCTTCAGTTAGACGTCATTCTGGCCAACAACCCTGACCAGATTGTCAAAACTGATCTTGACACCAATCTTTACAACTGTTACGCACTAAACGGCAAGCCATGTGCTGATCATCTACCGGTCAGTGTTACAGTAAACGCATTCCATAGCGAACTATACATTCCTCATCAAGTCAAATATGCCTTTAAGAAAGCGGATTGGGACGAATTGAATAAGGCTATAGTAGACAGTCCTTTCAACCCTTACTGTTTCAGTAATCTCAATTTCCTTGTCAAAAAATGGTACGAATGGATCTTTAGCCTCATCGATCATTTCATTCCGAAAGTTACAAGACACAGGTCAACGCTTCCACCTTGGGTATCCAGCCGTACCTCACACCTGATGAAGAAGTTAGCTACAAAAAAGAAGCAATGGGTCTCTCCGGTCTTGTCAAAACTACTGAAGTTGAGGAAAATGGAGCGTCAAATAAAAGAAGCCACAAATGAAGATTTGAAAATGTTTGAAACCGAAATCTTTCAAAGTCGACAGTTCAGCAACATCCAGAAGTACCTACGTTGTGTTCGCAAGTCACCAAACATTCCTCCTGTCGTCACTCTGTCCACTCAAAAAGCCGAAACTGACCAAGAAAAGGCCAAATTATTCAATCAGTTTTTCCAAAGTGTTTTCAACGAGAAGCAACATCACTGCATAACTTTTGAGAACAGAGGCCTCAATAGTCTCCTTTTCTCCGAAACCGAAATCCAGCACATATTGGAACACTTAACTCTGAACAAGTCTACGGGACCTGACAACATCGGAAACATTGTTTTGAAAAAGTGCGCCTTCTCACTCAGCAAGTCACTCCTCCTCCTATTCCAAACAATCTCGAATAAAGGAATCTTCCCCAGATACTGGAAAATCAGTCAAGTTACGCCAGTGTTCAAAGGGGGAAACAAATCAGACACTACTTGTTATCGACCGATTAGTTTACTCTGCTGTGTGTCAAAAGTCCTTGAGCGTCTCATCTTCAACACACTATACAAGTTTTGCCAACACCGCCTACACGAAAACCAATATGGATTCCAAAAAAATAGGTCAGCAGTGGTACAATTGTTGGTCTACCTTGATTCAATTTACCAAAAGTACGATGACCCCACAGTAGACAACCTGACAATTCTGTATCTCGACTTTGCTAAGGCCTTCGATAAAGTACCGCATGACTTGCTTATACTGAAACTCCAGTCCTTTGACATTGGCGGAAAATTGTTGCAACTCATAAGCTCCTACTTGAGCGACAGGGAGCAATATGTTAAAATAAATGCGGAAACATCCACTCCAGTAAGTGTCAGCAGTGGAGTTCCACAAGGCTCCATTCTCGGACCACTGCTCTTTCTGCTGTTCATAAATGATCTACCAGCTTCAGTGTCAAATTGTGAAAGTTTTGGATATGCCGATGATTTCAAGATAATTGCACTGACTCAGAGCCAACTCACGATTGGTGCCATGACTATACAGAATTGGTGCTCCGAAAACAAAATGCAACTGAACACCTCTAAATGCAAGCTCCTCAACATAAAAGGCACTTTGACAGCAGCAATAGACAACCTTGAAATTGAACCGACGAATCTTCAGCGCGACCTAGGACTATGGATCACCTCAAATCTCACGTGGAACGATAACTGTACCACGAGAACGAAGAAGGGATTAAGTGCACTGTTCCAACTGAAACGAAACCTGTCTACAAACAGCACGCGAAACAGTAAGCTAAATTCTTACGTTGGTTACGTTGTGCCAGTCCTGACCTACTGCTCTCAAGCATGGCAGCCGAACAAGTCGAATCTTGCGAAGTTTGAAAGGGTGCAGGAAATTGCTACCAAGTGGATACTGAATGCAAGTTTTGAATACAAAGATCGACTTCTACAGCTAAAGCTGCTGCTTCTCAGCTTATATGTCGAAATGCTCAATCTCCTGCTTCTGATATCATTGGATAGAAACGATTACGACGTTGTTGTTGATCTACTTAGAGTCACCGAAGATAAAACTCGACAGCATACAAGAGGAGAACTGACGATCGGAACGAATCGACTCTACAAAACCGATGAAAACTTCTTCCATCGTACAAAATTATTATACAATATTATTATCAGAGTGTACACCAGCTACGGAAAATATCTCAATAAAGACACCATCTCCAAAATCTACTGGGACTACTTTCTGAGAAAATATGACAAGAGGGACAAATGCACTTGGCGAATTGTTTGCAAATGTGACCACTGCAATAACTGGAAAAAACTAGACTAAACTAAAATTACCTTTGGACTGAACTCATGTGGGTCTAACAAACCCTTGGATTTATTTATGTTTAAATCCTAAAGCCTTTACTACTACTACTACTACTACTACTACTACATTAGTTGACAAGATTTCAGAATTCTAAGTAGAGCAATAAAATCAATCGATTTTGAACTGATAACAGAGAGCAGTCTTAAATATTAATATGAACGCTGAAGAAGAACAGTACTTACTATCAAATTCAAAAATCCTCTGGTTTTTGAAAGTAATTAATCCAAGCCAGAAAACCAAAACTGGGGATATGTATTTTGGATTACAA
The DNA here is from genome assembly GCF_964194025.1 of Convolutriloba macropyga. NCBI lineage: Eukaryota > Metazoa > Xenacoelomorpha > Acoela > Convolutidae > Convolutriloba > Convolutriloba macropyga. Next base: position 58,571,435 of record NC_134470.1, on the reverse strand, counting down.
AACCACATTTTTTGGGCCTTAATATTATGGTATCCTATTATTGTAAATTTATGTTGAAGTTTCAATTTTTGGCTGTAGAAAAAAACAGTCAGCCTGCCTGTTAGTGAAAATTTTGGTGAGAAAATCAATCTTTTCTAGTGAAGCTTGGGCTATTTTTTTTCAGTCCAACTTCTGAACAAAAGCTTCGATCTTACGAGCTTTCCTTGCAATATGCATGTTGTTTTGACGTTTGTAACAATCGTTTTTAAACAAGAGATCAAATTATACATCGAACGAAAAGGAAAAGGTTCGCTTCCTAAATTAAAACTAAGCCTGTTTGAAATGTGGAGATAAGATGTGAAGGTTCATCACTGAACGGTTTCTATTTTTTCTCGTTTTAGCCTTGCGCTCGAGTTGGTAATGAGACCCCAACCAGGTTTTCTTACTTTGATTTATTCCACTATAGAAATTGTATTTAGGCATATACTTTTTATGAATAATGTGTTAGTGTCACGGCATTTAAGAAAATTTGGCTTTGAAATTCACAAATGATTGTGCTTTTTGGGTGAATTTTGTCACAGCTTTGTTTTTGTATCTTTGCAGAAACTTATTGCTTTCTATGGCTTCCTCGAGTTCTCCCGCATTGCCACGCTTCCGCTTTGAATTCAAAGCAACAATTGTTTCGAGCCTATGCTGTACATGAGAGAAATTCTTGGTCAAAGCTTCAACTTGGTGTACTATGCCGCTTTTCAGATTCGTGATGTCTGATTTGGTGACGTAACGGTTAATGTTGTTTAGTTTGTAGTTTCTGAGATATGTTCCTTTAAGCCTCTGCATTTGTGCGCGCATCTTTGTTACTGTTTTCAGCTCATCTTCTGAAAACATTTTCTTCGTCATTTGCTTTCGTTTCTTTTGCCAAGACGTTATACGATTGATCCCCGGAATAACGTTTAAAGGTGGTGGTATTGGTTCGCTACCAGCTATAAACATGAATTGGAGCTGTGCTCTGTGAAACTTGAAAACGTTGACCTGACGCTTGCTTGCATGTAAAACGGCAATTATAATGAGGGAAATAAGAATATTAAGTCTAACGACAATCATCACAAAAGCATATATTGTATTGAGAATAGTAGCTATCCATTCTTGTGCGTTGATATATTCAGGAAAGTGGAGTTGAATTTGGGTGTCGGATTGAAACATTGCAAAGAAATGACCTATCCACAACTTACCTAAATCTTGAAATGTTTCCATTTCATCTAAATTTATATCCGTTAGCCGCCATCCACAGTTCACGTTTGTCAGTGAGTCCTGGAATAAATAGCATCGTTTTAAAAATGCGAAGTAGGTCCAATGGATCAGCCCGTTAAATGATACTGAAAAGGCAACAAGAGTACAAAAGAAAAGAATAAGAAAGTTGAAGCTGGCTTTGAAGGCTGCACTCATCAGGTGTTGGGGTTTTCCTATCGCAGATGTTATCCTGAGCGTCTTATACATTTTGAGTATGAGGAAGCAAGCGCCGAGAGCTCTGAAGGTGTCCGACACATGTACGGGGTGTAGTTCGTCATGAATGCCTAGTCGTGGTGGTTTAAACTCTCCTTCACGGATTATGAAAGCATACTTGACAAGGAGACAAATGAAGAAATAAAAATTAAGTTGCATGTTTAGGCAATTCACCCAATCAGAATTGTATGCTACAAAACCGTCGGACCAGATTATGCTGAATTCCTTGAACGTATTGCCAATAGTCCACATGAATATATAAGCGTCTATGAGGTATATGTAGGTACCATTGACTTCTGTAGCGTCAAAGATTTCAACAACGGTATCGATAATATCTGTTTCCAGATTTTGACTATCGTTCAAGTACGATACTTTTTCTTCGGTGGTTCTGTGTATTTCAGAGAGACAAGCGGGTCGACCGTGTTCCAATTCTTCTAAACAAACTCTTTCTCGTGCTGTAGACTCAAACTCTCCGAGTTGAAACCCAATAGAGTGAACAGTTGAGGAGAACACCATTATCAACAAGCAAATGTACAGAGTCATTTGAACAACATACCTCATGATTGGCATTTCCATCCAATTTCGAATCATTTTTCCAGTCGATGAATCGCTATCTGGTACAAAAAGGTAAAAAAATATCCACAGGGGGGTTAGAAAAACCAGCGAAAGAATGTAAAGAATTTGAATAGCTAAATGCGCTGATTCGAAGTCGTGCAGAGCTATCGGACCTTCGTAAAATTTCTTTTTAAGATATTTTTGGACACTACCGTTAGCAACAAACTCAGTATGGTTGTGGGCCATCGCGTATTTCAGCCGTTCCCAAGGTTCTCCTGGAGCTACTATGTTTTCATCTTCTGTTGTCATTTGGTCCAAGATTAGCTGAAGATCATCGAAAGTTGAAACATTGCTAATAAAGTCAGTTGCAAATTTCTCACAGTCTTTTTTAACAGCCAAAAGATCTTTCTGAGCAACATCTAAACTAGATGCGATTTGCTGGCAACGTTCCGAAATTTTAAGAGCCACCATGATTGGATCTTCGTTCATGATGCAAAGATACAGAGGCTTCGACAGAGCCAAAATAGTTTGATAGATCGCGTCAAAGCGAATGATATTTCTGCCTTCCCGCGGGTTGTAATTTGGGATCGCAAGGGGATGAGCGCCGTGAGTTAGAAGGAATTTCAGCATGGATTCATTTTCGTTGAGCGAGGCGACCATAACTGGAGATAAGCCTGGTCTGTAAATAGTTCCTGTCAAAACAGGTCTGTTTATGAGGCCTGGTTCTTGAGTTATTAAATACTCCACTGCTTCCTTGAAATCTAGCTCAACTGCAATTATAAGTTCCTCATTGATTAAGAATTTCTTCTTTTCGACTAAGAATTTGATAACCGGAAGAAGAGAAAGCTGCATAGCATTTCCTAGCAACGTGTACCCATATTGATCTCGGAATTGAAGGCTGAACATACTTCCAAGTACTTCAGTTTTTCCAAATAGGGCTTCGAGATTTTCAACTGGACTTGGGTGTCTCAAGCTCTCGTTCATTTGATTTCTTAATGTTCGGATGGCAAATTGCAGATCTTGATCTTCACCGTAGCCATCGATGTTGTCTTTCTCAAAGTGTCCTCCAGATGAAAACATTGTGCCAGAAATGTCCAACTTAGTTCTTCGTGAAGTTTAAATTGAGCTTTGATTGAAATTCAAATGTTTTAAAAGCGTGTTCTTCTTGTTTTACTGATTTTGAGAATAGTTGTTTATGTGTAATAAAATGCCTAGTAGTTTTATCTTTCTGTTTTTCATTTTTGAGCGTCTAATTTGAAAATTTGTAGTCAATATGAGTATTTACGTGACGTAGCTTTCGTTGGCATTTTCTTTCTTGTGCAAGTATCATTTAGATATTCAAATTATTTGTTTTCTGTTTTTCAACCAATGTGCGAAAGGTGTAAGTGGTTTACAAAAGGTTAAGTAAAAAATAGCTCACATCAGAAGGCGAGTTTAAATTTGCCAAGTTTTGCTACTTAGTGGCCAAATTTTGTTATATTAAAACGTGCTGCCAATAAAAGTATCTTTATTTGCAGGATAGCAAAATTACGGGAATTTTATGTAGTTTGTCGATTAAAAATGTAACGCAAGGGAAAATTTCGAAGCTCTTCGAAATAAAACTCCAATGTTAAAAAAGGAGGAAATATGACAGCTAGAATGGCGATGCGAAATCAAAGATTTTCATAACGAGAATGGACATCCACTTACGTCAACTGCAAAAGACAATTCCCTTTGGTGTTTTCATCAAGTTTTTACTTGCTATAAAATAAAGTTAGTATCAACTATTTGGTCCTGATAGTTTTTTATCCAACTTTTCGCTTGATCAGTTTTTCGTTAGATGTTTCGAATTTTTGTCCTCAAAACTTTAAAACGCAAAGTCATTTATTGTCGGATCAGTGCTCTTAGAGCTTTAATAGATTTTATGTATAAGTTTTCACGAAAATTGATTGGGCCATTTGATTTCCTATTTTTTTTATCGGATTCGTTTCTTCAATTCAGGTTTGAACCTGTGACTGTGGGTTGAGAGGCAAAAAGCGTAATAAATATGTAGAGCAGATCTCATTTTTCTATTGTAGTTTTGTTTAAAGAGACGTACCCCGGAACTGCATGGTTTTATTTTCGAACTCAGACCTGTCTAGAAAAATAGTTTTAAATAGCGGAGAACATAACACAATTACTTCCATTTAAAAAAAACTTTTTGAGAACAAATGCGGTTCATGTGCGTAAAAGTTGGAGAGAAATGATCGGAAAACCAAATGAAGTAGAAGAAATGGTGAAGCCAGGACATGCTACAACTTTTTCTGTTTCTCTGTCTTCTCATCTCTCACTGTCACACTCTCCTTTTTCTCTTTTTGTCTCTTTCCTTCGTTTTCTTACTTTATCTATTTTCCATGTTGCGCTGTCTGCGTCCTTCTATTTTTTCCTTCTCTTCACTCTTTTTGTCTTCCCAGCCTCATTTTACCTTCTTTCATCTTTTCGTTATTTTCTCTCTCTCCTTCATGTTTTCTTGTTTACTCTGCTCATATTTCTTAAATTTATTCTCGTTAGTTCGCTTTTTCAGATTTCTTTCATTCACTGTTTCATTTTGGCTCTGCTTTCTTCTTTTTGATTCTGTAAGCGGAGAACGGCTATTGCGGAATTCTTGATTTTTAATAGCTCAAAAACGTGGGTTGGGTCATACAGTAAATTTAAAATTTCTTCGTCCTGCTAATAAGGTGAATTATTAAGTATTTTAACTATAAAATTTTAAACTAAAGGAGTAGATCAATTGGAATTCGTATTAGTCGATTAAAACTTAAGAGCTGGTTAACTGATATCACATAGAGTTTGTGGTAATTATATAAGTCCTGCTGCTCTTTTTTATACGATTTTTGTTTGACCGATATTTTGTCTCACGCTTTTCACCTTCATTATCAACAACGGGATAAACAGTTGAAGTCTGGAGGGCATCAAGTGGCTGATCAGCTGCAAAGATGCTTCAATTGATTTACGTGCAGACTAGCTTTTCGATGCACTAGTCGGGTATGGACGTAATCCGGGGTAAAAGATGTATTCAATGGGTCTCAAGCAATGTTTATATCAATTATATTAGTTCTCTGGTCTTTTTATAATTTTTGCTTGACTGATAATTTGGCTGACGTTTTTTACTTTCTGTGCTCAAAAAATAGTAGCTGCCTGAGTAGCTCCCGTAGACTTAACCCTTGATACTTCATCAGTTGAATTTGTCGAGGAGACATAAATTGAAGGCGTGAAAGGCGATTTTTAATCTTGAGTTTAGCCCCCGCTAGTTTGACGCTCGTTTGATTCCAAGGAGTGGTTTTGTTTACGCTTCAATTACTCCCATGAGCTGTTTTTATATATGTAAGGTCATTTGCTACTCCATTCGGCGTTGAGTTTTAGCTGAATTGCGTTATGTCCTAAATGCCTCAAAATTTTTTCAAGTTCTCTTTAGTTTAATCCAATCGTCATACAGGTCACAAAAAGAGAAATTTTTAATGTTGTCTCATAAGGTACTGCTGTTTCTTGTTACATACCGCTTCCAGAGCGGGATGTAATGAGAAATTCTTTTTTGAATGATTTTTTTAACTCTCTGGATTGTATTAGCAACTCTGATCTAGCTTCATTTTTGTCGTTAGATTTGAATCTTAGGGAGAAATTCTGTTTTGCAGTTCTTCGGCATTGTGATGGATATCTTATCTTTCCGACTCTGATTCCCTCCTATCTATCCTCCTTTTGCTGTTTCTCGTTTTCGTTATAATTTTCTTCTCTTTAGTTCTCTTTTACTGTCCTTAGGTTTTTTCCTTTTTTTCGTTCCCTTCCTGTCGTTCACTCCCACTCTGTGTATATATATATGTTTGTGTAGGTGTGCAGGTCTGTTTTTTCTCGCAGCTCTTCCACCTCTTATTGACTATCACTTTCACTCTCCTAATCTTTTACCCTCTTTCTTCTCTCTCTCTCTCTCCCTTGCACTCGTTTCTTGTCTGTTCTTGTACTTCCTCTTTCATCCTCCCTCTCGTTAGTTCGTTCTTTTATTTCTGTATCACTTTCTCTGTTAACTGCTTCACTTCTGGTTTATTTCACGTTTTCTCTTTTCAATTTCTTTTACTCCAATTCCTTCACTTCCGTTCTTCTTTCTTCGTCAATTTTTTCTTCTTTTCTCTACGTGTCTGAGTTTTGGCATGTCTTTCTCTATCTGTCTTTCTTTATTTTTGTCTATCAGTTTTTTCTCTCCTTTCCTCGTTCCTACTATTGCTCTCTGTGTCCCAGTTTTTCACAAATTCTTCTCTCTATGTGTTTGTTTGTATGTGTAAGCTTCCTTTTCTCTCTCTATGTGTTTCTCTTTTGGTATTTTTCTCTTTTCTTTCACCCTATTTCTTCCTCTCGTTTTCTCTTATTTTTCCTTTTTCTCTGTCATTTCATTCTCATCCAGTTTTTCCCTATTCTCTTTTTCTTACTGTTGCTCTTTTTTGATAGTCAGGGAGAATTTAGTTGGAAAATAGTCCGTAGTGTTTTAATAGCTGTTTGCTGAAGGAGCTGTCAAGACCTGATTTTAAGCTAAAAAGGTTAAGTGGTCCGTTGTGATGTTTTGACACTCTTTGAGTTTCAGAAGTGAGTCTTCAGTTGACGTCGGCCACATTTCATAACAGAGAAATCAAGAATCTCAACATCCTTTTTATGAGATTTATGTATTTTAATGCCATATTAGAGACAGATTTTTTTACTTTTTGACTTCGTTTCATTATGGAGCTCCTGTAAAGCTCGCAGACCGTTTGAAATTGCTTTAAATGCAATAACTTCAAGAATAGTGACGACTGTTCTAGTTTTTTTATTTTTATGTTGTGTTCTGTTTGTCTTCTATTCGTCCCTCAACGTTTTTGCTTGCCTCCAATTTTTTTGTTTTGTATTTTTCAGAAAAATTTGCCATTATTGAAGAAACTCAGTAAGAATGAGTGTTTTAGGAATTTTTCCATTCTTTTAAATGTTTTGAACATTTTTGTGTTTTTTCAACGGGAATAATACGCGGGACGAATGTCTTTGATTAATGTTCTCAAACGATGTTAATTGCTTTATAACCGTTTTAAATACGGTTTTCTGTACTCCCTTTTTTATCTAAACTCTTTAACTTTTGAACTGTTGAATTAGTCTCCAGAGTAAGAGCAGCTGAACCTAAATGGCGAACCGTTTGGAAACCCTTTAGGTACACACTTAAGCTGACGTTGATTGACCCCCCCCCCCCCCCCCCCCCCTCCTCCCACCTGTGAAAACAAGTCGTCCAACCGTAGCAGATTATGTTCGGTTATTGCTTACTTTTCGGCGACACAATAATGCTTTTAAAATTACTGGGGGATTTTTTATTCCGCTTGATTTTTGTGTCAAATAGATGTGTGTTAGCTGTTAAGTTATATTAATCTTCAATTTAAATGATTTTTGAATGCTTTTCTTTAAATTCTTTCCATTGTTTTTTTCCTTGGGGTTCGTAATGGTGAGGTCGTCTGCTTCTCGGGTCAAAAATTTTTAAGTTATTCGTGCAATTCTTAGGATTTTAATTACAGACCTGTACTGCTATATAAATTGTTCTGTCATCTGATTATTTTTCTATTAAATTTTTCTCTTGTAAACCTTAGAAATGCAACTTTATTCATACCGCACTTAACTGTTTTTATGCGCTTTACTTCATTTGCTTTAATCCCAGTCAGTTTTAGATGAATTGCTTCATGTTTTGATCATAAATGACTGCCATATTATTGGACTTAATATTATTATTGTACTTATTATTATTGGACTTCATATTATTATTCTATCATGTGCCAATCCCCCTTTTCTCTGATAGAGACATTTTTTGATGTTCAAATGCGGCATTTTCAAATTAGTTTCTTTTCGGTTTAATGACATTGCGGGTAACTTATGAACAGCTGTGGTTTAATTTATTGAACGCTTTTATTAATAGACTAAAAAAGCAATCTATAGATGTTTCTTAATGCATTTTTTTTTATTTAAGATGCTTTTTTGCGGGTCCTTCCCATTATAGCCCCCCCCCCCAGCTTAATGGTCAGATAACCTACCCCCCCCCATCATGGTAAATATACCATGATGGGGGCTATAATGGGAAAAATTCATTTTTGTTTATCAATTTGTCTCTCTTGAAAATGATGGGTGCTTACGATGGTATTATTGCCTGCTGTTTGTGGGGTATATTGCATTGCCTTGAATAATTTAAAAATTATCAATGGTGAGTTTGATCTGGCTTTTTTTCAGATAGAGAATGAGTTTGATGACATTGTATGATGATGATGAAGACGATGAGACAGAGCCTAATATACCTGTTCACTCGTGTGAAAATACTCGTGATAACGTGACTGAAGCTGACGTTGAGAGTGAACGGGTTGATTTGGAAGCTTCTGCGGCTGTAGCTCAAGAAGAGTCTGAAGGTGAAAGTAGCTCTTCCACAAGGTTTCGGACTGGAACTAGGGCCTCGACTCTGCGCCGTTCTTCTCGCAAGGCAGCCCACAGGTCAGAAATGTTCATTCAGGGCTCCTTTCCGGAACCTACGAATCAATCAAAGTTTTCTGTTGAGTTTCTCGCCAACCGATTTTGAAGTAAATGGTGGTTGTAGTCGTGTCTCCTTAATAACTGCGATAGCTGAGCGGCGCTATTATTGCTCTTCTGCTAGGGTTTTTTAATAGCTGCGATTGGGATTACGGTGCGGAGCTTTTATTGGTCTTCTCGTGGTTTTTAAAATTCAAAGAATTATAGTGGATCTTTTGTTAAGATCTATTCTTTGTTGTCAATGAGTTGTGATTTAAGTCAATCCTGGATTAATAAAAAGAGTCGTTTCAAGGCGTGATGTTTTTCAAATACTTTTAAAAGTGAGAAAAACATGATTGAACTAATTGAGAAATTGAGAGATTTTTTTTCACGTGCAGCAATTTTCATTGTTTTTTCTAGATTTTCCTCACGAATGGTTTTGAAAAGGTCTACATGTGTTCTAATAATGCATAGTTGCAGTGGTTTATTTCCCTCAAAAGGTGACTAATTATTTTTAAGGCATAGACGCCATTTGTTTTGGAATAATTTCGACTTTAATTTTGCTTTTTGTTGTACTGTCTCTTAGTCTCAATGATAGGTCTCATCGGCTCTCTAATGAAGCATATTTAAGTTTATTTAATGATTGAAGGGGTTTTACTGAATTTGACACTACTAGTTTTCAAAAATTTTGAGTGAATTGTTGGGTTTTTGTCCCCTTTTTTTATTAGTATTTTTGTTCCGTCTTTTAGTCTCATTATCAACAGATCTCAATGGCTCTCTAATGTGAGGCCTGAGTGAAACTAATGTACCTGTGCCTTGTTCTTTGCTAGTTGTTTTATTAGCTTTGACAACATTTGTTTCAAATATTTTTTGGGTTTTATTGTTGCGTGCATTTGTTACTTTAATTATACAGTCCATTAATCATTTTTTTAATAAAAATTGATATATGCTTTCTAATGGTTGATAATTTGATAGTATTTTAGATTTCACATTTTTAATGCTTGTTTTCTATTTTGACGGCACTTCCTTTCAAAGACGATGTCTTGTGTTGTCCCTTACTTTGTCTCTGTGGCTTTCTACGAACGTGGCTTTTGCTGCCTAAATTGCCATAGTGTGTAGGCTTTTGAAGAAGAGATTTAATTACTTTCAAAAAGTTGTTCTTCTAAGGAGACTGATATCCAGGTCAGTTGGTTGTTCAGTTCTTTGAATTATAATTCGCGGCTGTTTGGCGTCAAAATTTTTGTTACGACCTTTTTAAGTTAGTTCTCATCAAATTGCTATTTACTCATTCATGCAGGTTTGGTTGAATTGAGTCCTAACCCCAATTTTATTTCGTTTCGAGCGAATTTTCTTCATTGAAGCGAGTTTTCTTCATTCGCGTGAAGAAATTCTTCGCTCGGGGCGTACCTCGCTCTCCAAAATGACTTCCCTCATTCTCAAATTGATTTCTTTCTTGCGTTAATTGTAGGAGATTAGTTCTACTGTGTATATGTCCAACTTAAGTGAAGGTTATTTGAGGGCAGGAAATAGATATAACACGTAGGTAATACAATCTGACATCTCAGCAAGTTTAGTTTTGAAAAATCTGAAATTTCCTTCCGGTCTAGTTTCTTTTGTCTGTTTGAGGCTGCAGGTCTGCGAAGACTTTTCGGTAGTTGTTTTGCCTTTTTCCTGATTTAGTTACTCTCAAGAATTGAACTCAATTGTGAGTCAACTAAATATTGGAATGAAAAAATCGAAAATGATTTCAGTTTGCCCATTTAAATGTTAGTAGTAGTTCATAATAAGCTCATAGTAGTTCATAATTAGTTCATAATTATTAGTTGAATACTTTAGACTCAACCCCCAATATCCCTAGCCGAAGCAGGGTTCAATAAAATTGAGCCCTCGTCTGTCGTTTGAGATCATTTTTACGCTATTGGTTGGTTATTAATGGCTGGGATAACGATAGATAAGCGGATGTATTTTTCCTCAGCTTTAGATTATTGTTCCACCCCAAATTTCAGAGTTATAACTCTTTCTTTAAATTAATTGATGACGCCAAAACAGGAAGTGGATTTGTGGTGGCTGAGTTTACTAATTCAACAACCAAAATCCTACAACCCTCGCCCTTCCTAGATGGAGAAGGACTTCGCGTCAAAGGCAGAATAGGCAAAAGTCAATTGGACTTCAATGCAAAGCGTCCAATATTGCTGCATTCGAAACATGTAGTTGAATTATTCTTGCGAAACGAGCACAAGAACAATCAATACGAGGGCACTTAGCATGTAAGAAACATTGTTCAGCAGAAGATGTTGATCCTAGGTATACGAAACGCCTTAAGATCAATAAGAACAAATGCGTTGCCTGCAGAAAAGGCAGAGCACAAACGATAGCACAAGTAATGACCAATCTTCCCGAAGAGCGGTTAGACGCTTCAGCAGCCTTTACCAATGTTGGAGGTGGCTACTTTGGCCCATTCACCGTGAAGATTGGGCGAAGAAACGAAAAGCGATGGTGTTGTCTTTTCACACGTCTAACTACGAGAGCGGTGCATATAGAAGTTGTACACAAGTTGGACACAGATAGTTGTCTCAATGCAACCATGAGATTTATTGCATGAAGAGGCAAACCGAGTACAATAATCAGTGACAACGGGACACATTTTGTTGGAGCTGAAAGTGAGTTTGCAGAGTACATTACGGCATGGAACAAAGAAAGGATCGAAGAACATCTAATTAAACGAGGAAAAAGATGGAAGTTCAACCCACCCGCAGCACCTCACGTCGAAGAAGTATGGGAACGGTTGGTGAGAAGTTGCAAGAATGCAATGTATGCAGTGTTGGGGAACAAATCAGTCACAGAGAACGTCCTTTCAATTATGATGTGTGTTGTTGAGCAGACAATGAACGCAAGACCGTTGACTCCAGTCAGTTCAGCTGTTGACGACTTAGAAGCCTTGGCCCCCAATCACTTCTTTCTTGGCAACAAGAACGTTTGCTTACCCTACCTACCATGCGCAGAAGAATTTGGTAATCATCGAAAGTTCTTTCGACAAACTCAAGCCTAAGCGAATCTCATATGAGACAGATTTCGTAATGAGTATCTGCCAACTCTGAATAAACGGCAGAAATGGCGATCTACGACTAACGATAACCTTAAGGAAGGCGATCTCTTTTGGTTGGTCGAAGACAGCGATAGGCGTGGATATTACATTCTAGGTCGAGTTACGGAGACCATTGATGGGTCTAACGGTGTGATTCGATCAGCGATAGTTTCAACGAACGACGAAGTGTACAAGAGCAGTAGTGAAGCTCTTCCCAGTACTACCTGGAAAATATGTTTTCGCGATGGAAAACAGGGCCGGCGATGTGGTGGCTGAGCTTTATTATTGAACAACAATTTGAATAGAGCTTCAAGGCCATTTCAAGCAGTAAAGTTAGAGTAGTATGACAAGCAAAATTTAATGCTGCATTCTATCGAAGCCATATGGATTTGTTCACTTTGTTCAACTTTTATATTTAGCAACTATTATTAGTACGCAATCGTCATACATGAAGTTAAACTGAAACTCAAACTCGAACTACCCTATTGTTGCCACAGATTCACGTGTTCACAATCACACAAATTGAGCTCCGACGGAGTAAGAGATACCCATTTTGGTATGTCAGATTCGATAAATTTTGCTGTTTTCTTTCCATTTCAGAGAATGCAGGGCACCGTGTAGGGTATCCCGAACCACGAACTCTTTTTTCAGGGAATCTTACGACATAGTGATCTACAACCAATCAGAGATGCTAATTTGACATGTACGGCAGTATAAATAGAGCTTGAAAAACTACCAAAAATCAGTTGAAATTCGCAGTTTTGGTTAGTGAACTGACATACAGTGCGTATTGAAGCACACTTTCTTGAGCGGTAAATTACTTGTTATCGTGTCTTGTTTCTGTAGATCATATTAGTGATTTTACAGTTTCAACTTAACTTTGACTTGTGAAAAGAGAATTAACTTTGATATTCTCAAAACTTTCTTTCTGAGGAACAAAGTTCCTTAGTAAGAGGAACTCTGTGCAAAGCACATAGTCGGTTGCTCTTACTGGCTTTAACGAAGCCTACTCTAGTTTGACATTGGTGTTATTGAAACCAATAGAGAGACTTGGTATTTTGAAGTTAGAAATTTATTATTGTCGTTACAGTTACATACTGTAAGACTGCCTGTTTAACAACTCCTAACAGTAGCAGGTTTAAACTCGATTCAGGTTTAAACGAAATTCGATTTATAACTTGAGTTATTAACAAAAACTCAACAAAAAATTGATTGTTTCAATTTGAATTATTTTGTTATTCTGAGAGAAACAAGCTTGTTATTCAGCAAAGCTGAGCAATTAGTTGTCAGGAATAATTGAGCAACAAGTAATGCAACGGTAATCTACAGTATAGCGGATAATACAGTTCACAAAAGTTAACTGCAAAGCACAATATCCGGACAGATTTGAAACCGCTGAAACGAACTGGGAGTTATAAAGTTTTCCTTGCCGTTGATAGGAGAGCAGCCGTTACAGGATTGTTAAACCGAGCGGTTCACCAAAACTGTGTCGGAAGAAATTTTGGGCGCTTGAGAGAGATTTTCTAACGTGCGTCAATTTCTAACATGCGACTTTGTTTTACACTTTTAATGTTTTGATGTGTTTCTACAAGACTGTGTCGGAAGAAATTTTGGGCGCTTGAGAGAGTTTCTAACGTGCGTCAATATCTAACATGCGACTTTGTTTGTTTTAATGTTTTGATGTGTTTCTAAAATTAGTGTTCAATGTTCCTTGGTAGTTGTTTTGAGAGATAATTTTTGGTTTACTAATAAAATAAATGAATAAATGGAAAAGGATTAATCTTATTTGAAAAAAAACAAAATGAAGTAAATGATACTAATTATATGCCCAGTATTATTGGCAATTGTGAGCAGTAACCTCGGAACTCGAATCAAAAGATGAAAATCAAAAGTAGGAAGAATAAATTGTCTCCTTATTTGATAAAAATCTGAGAGCATGCCTTGAATCCGTTGATACTGCTAATGTTGAACAGACTGTCGTGGATGTACCCAGTGAGATCTCGCAACAGACTTCCGAGAAACCTTACGAATAGAAAGGGATCTTATCTGGCCAGGAGAATAGCGAAGAATGTGGCACCTTCTGGTAGCAGACACACGCGAGACTGGACTCTGAAAGAAAAGGCCAAACTGCTCAAGGCACTCCAGACAGTGACAGATCCGGATGATTACGAAAGTGTTGCCAGTCATATTGTCACTAGGTTGGTCGTAATAATTTCTGAACACAAAAAAGTCGGAGAAATTTTATCAATGCGCCGTATGGCTCTGTGTGCACGCAAACGGTACCCTTCCACGTGAACAAAATGAACATACCCCTTTTTAACATAATGGCATGCGGTTACAGTATATTATTTTTAAGGGGGCAAATAGAATAAGCTATCCGAGTTTTTAATTGATTAGCAAGACTGGTATAAGAATTCATAAGGTAAGTCAGTTTTTGGAGTTGACTTTAGCAGCAGAGTCACATAACCTTGTTTGAAAATCAAACGTTAGTTTTTGAAATCTGGTACTGCATTTGGGAACATGGGGAATTGTAGAATCTGGTATTTGCACGTGCGTGTTTCAACATTAATTGAAGCTTCAAAAACATTCAGCGATAAGTCTGGACTATTCCAGAAATTATAAATCAAATAGATTTTCAGTTCTAAAGCAGTAATGTTCAGGTGTTAATGTTTTGTTGCTTCATTCGAAACTAAATAGCTTTTTAAGATCGATTTACTTAGATTCAACAATGGCCATGGTAAAAGCTGTTTCAACGTTATTTGTTAAATCATTAAGAATACAAACAGCTTTTATTGTGTCAGTTTGGTTGCCATGATTTAATTTAAAATGTTTGAAATTTAAGTCCTCTGGGGTCTGCTCACCCTTTGGACGCCCTCTTGGCGCAATCAAATGAAAATTTAACAAAACAGTTTTGTCAAATGACCAAAAATGTCTTTCTCAGAACTCAACCTGACAAGGAGGCTCGGTAATGAGGCTCAAAAAAACCAAAAAAAAACCCAAACAACAAGTATTTTTCAAAAAAAATAGTGTATAAACGAAAAGATAGTCTCCAAAGCAAATAACTCAGTGGAGTAAAAAATGATGCACTAGATTGATGAGATATGTCAATATTAAGAAAGCGAGTTAAGAAGAACAGCAAAATCAAACAACAGCAACAAAGATTAATTACATCAAATCTTTATGTCCATTTAAGAAACCATGTCCATTTTAATAACTAAATCAACATACGGTCAGATGAAACTGAAACTAAACAAAATAACTAATAAATCACCATGAAAGATGTGGGACCAGTCAATAATAAGGTTTGCTAACAATTAGACAAAAAGAACAAAAACAGTAAAGTTGAAAATTTCGCTTATTTTTTTCAATTAACCTCAAAGTGAAGAAAACTAATAGGAATCAAGTAAAATACCCCCAAAGCCTTACGATTACCAATGCTTCTATAGAAGGGCATTAAGACCTGTCCTTATTCAATTTTTTATGCGGCTAAAAAGAACAACAAAAAGACAACAAACAAAAATTCAATTAAAACTTGCCAGAAAACGCTGTCGAAGCCGTAAAGCCATATTTTGGCCCTCAAATATGTTCAATTGCGCCCTCTTCAAACACTAATAATGTAGTATGCGGCCTTTAATTAATGAGACTAGGCAACAGGTAGACAAAAAAGAAAAAATCGAATAATACTTTTGAGTTTTTTTCGAAATAAAAATACTTCCAAAGTCATGAAAGCCAATAATTACTAAAAGACATAATTAAATAGGTTCGTTCATTCGTCCAAAGGAAGCCCTTAAGACCTGAAATTATCCAGATTATGTCTTGCGTCTACAAAAAGAACGTCAAATATAACAAGAATCAAATAAATATTTTTTTTTGTGTGAAAACCATTGTCGAAGCCAGTAAGGTCATAACGAATTCTTTAAAAATATTAGAATTTGTGACACCAATCCCTTTTGAAACCTCCCCTTGTCGCCAATAATGTCATATTTGACCTGTAATTAGCGAGAATACTTAACAAAAAGACAATAAAAGAGCAAAATTGCGAAGTTAGTTTTTTTTTATTTCGGAAGACAACTGTTTTCAAAGTCATGAAAGCCATCAGCTATATACTATTATCAGAATATCGCTTCTTCTATTTGTCCGTGAAAAACCAATGAAACCTGTCCTTGTAGAGGAAATTTCATACGATTAAAACGACAAAGTAGAAACGACAGTTAAATACAAAATTAAAATTTCAAATGAATTCAATAAGTGTCGAAGCCGTTAAAACGATAATCTATACCTTTCAGGATTCTAATATGTTCAACTGTGACTTATTTTGAACGCCAATAATGTGATATGAGAACTGTCAATAATGTGATAATGTGACAAAACTAGAAAACGTGAAAAATGGTAAAACCTCTAAAAATTTAACTAAATACTAGAAATCTACTAGTATCAGAGCCAGAACACAATAACGTAAGGGTTAAAACCGCAATAAGGATTAAATTATAAATCAGTAGAAAGATGAAGCAGTCTTTTTTTGCTGACACTAAGCTACAAGTTGACCAAATTAAGAATAAAATAGAGGAAAAGTTCATTAAGCCATTATTTATTTAAGTATCAATTATTTTCAAAATTCAAAACGACCGTAAGCTTTCAAGTAAAAAACTAAATGCATTGGCCTGGAGCTGCTTAGGAAGCCAATTGAACCTATCACCCTGAGCTTTGATTTGATATGTTCTGTTCTTTAATTAATGTAAGGAAGATATTTTTAAATAAAGAACGAATGATTACAATCCGAATTCTTTTTGGATTGTAACAGTCCAAGATTGGTCCAAAACTAGCCCTGCTAATGCTGTTCGTCCATTAGGAACACTTAATTTTTCGATTGTTTTAGTTATAGATAATTTGTTAGCTATAAAATCAAAAATAAATTCTGGGTTTTTAATAATCAACGGTTTAAGTTAGCAGAAAACGGCAAAGTTTTAATTACAGAGCACTCTCAACTGAAGTTGACGTAGTAAAAGCCCCCTTTTGAGTCTACGAAGAATGTATTAGTGTTTGTTTGGGGATGTACTTTGGCATATTTAATCAAAGTGGACTAAAGGAGCTTATTTCGTGCTGTTTTTGATGTCTGAATTTTGAAATAATTAGCCAGAATTTTTGACAAAAAAAAAATAAATCAAACTAATGAACAACACTTTTTATCTTTAAAAATAAAATCAACAACACTATTTTTTTTAAAATTTTAACAAATTTTAGCAAAATTGACGAAAACTTAGGCAAAAATTCCGGAAAATGTGAATAAAAACAACGAATTCACTCTACTTTTCTCAGAAGTTCAAACCTCAATAACTCCCTGTAAAAAACGAAATTGAAAAAAGAATCTTTTTAATTAATAGCCGCCCTCATCTTCTCAGCCGGCTATTATAGCGCTCCTATTTTTTTTTTACTTCGTCGAATAAAAAAATGTTTCGCTTTACCTCATTTTGCCGCCTTTTCAACATTTTGCGTGAAATCTTTTTGACTTCTCTAGGCTAGTTTCTCTCTTCTCTCATTCTGCTAAAAGTGAATTTGAACATCAGTTGCTCAGCAAAGCAATTCAAAATGAACAGATTTAGTACAAAAATGGATGTCAGAAATAGAGACGGGATAAACCCATAAAGCCCAATTTTAGATGCCCGCTATTTGAACGTCGTTCCTATAAGTCTTATTTACCATCTCTAATGCTTATTGTTATTGATAGGAGCCCCTTTAGCCTCTCTCTAAGAAACAGAAGTATGTTCAACTAGGAAATGCCTTCAAAATAAATCGGACTTAAAAAAATGTTTTTGTACAAAAATCTTTCTTTTTCAATATCTTCTGTTATTTCAATCCCAATCATGCTTATTGGAATCAACGGCGGCTATTTTCCGGCAATCTGCCGGGTATGTTTCCATGTTCTACGTTGGATGAGCTTTCTAATGATACCAGTCTCAACTCTCTACGATGAATATATCGATCGGCGAAAATTGTCTGAACTAAAAAAACCCGTTTGAGTATATAGTTCCTCCCCCCTCAAGAGGGGTCGGAAAAATTATTGCCGCTTTTTAATGATATATTAGTGGTGGTCAAAAGGAATGCGAGCCATGATTTGGGTCGAGCAATTTAAGCAGCGGGTAATCTAATGCATCCCTGAAATTGTTGATGATTGTAATATTGATGTTACACCTGTTTGGTCACGCGTTTTTTTCTCAGAAGTAAGTCAAAGGCTGAATGGTGTTCCGAATAGTTGATATGGTCAGCAGTTTGGAAGTAGTTGCTGATGATGATTTTTTGTAGTTAAGGACTCCAATTTGATCTGATGCGTAAAAAATGACTGTTAGGCAATTGTGAAAAAAAGCATTTTTTCTTGAGACATCGTCTGTAGTCGTACCAAACGTATCTTTTTTTTATCTCATGGTGGACTTCAAAGGGTACTAAAGGCCAGGTGTTAAACCGCACCCCTGTGTTAGTTCAAATGAGTTATTGTAATCGTGGTTTTTCCCTAAGGTCTTTCCCTGATTTGGGGAATATAGCATCAGAAGAATTTCTGCGAAGTTGCTCGTGAATTTTCTCAAGGCTTTGCTCTCAATTTCTCTCAAATTTTTAAGGAGCTGTAGCATGAATTGGCTCCCTTTGTGAATTAGGGTTTCTGTAGAATCTGAAAACCCACTGCTCACCGAACTTATGGAAGCAGCGTATTGTTTACCAGGAGAGCGCTTCTGAACCCCATTTTGTTGAGCATACTTATGTCACTCATTAAGTAGTTTCAGATTTGGCCCTGATTCTGTAACTATCTTTGCACTGTTCTGGCAAAAGATGTCTCAACTTACCCAAAAATTGGAAGTTATGCACGAAGAAGCAATTGACCCTTCGATGCGAGTGTTTCTATCTCATTTACTCAAGCATATTTAAGAGAAAGTTCCTCTCTCAAAAAGGTCACTGAGTCGGAAAGATATTCATCCAAAGACTGCACTATAATAAATGACTTACACCTGATACATGGCAAAGATTACTGGGCGGATATCCTCAGTTTCTTTCCGAAAGCGATGAACTTCAAAATTGACGAGTCAATTGACGGCGTGTCAACCACTAGTACCTATCAAAAAGCTGAGCTCCCCTCCTGTCGTCGTCGTAAAGTTTGTACTTTCATCGTGAAGTTTGTGTATCTTATTATCAAAGATCGGTTGCGGGTTCGGAAGTATTTTTTTATTTCACGGACCCGTAAGTATTAGATCACATGAAAGGCCTCGGCCTGAACAGAGATACAAACAACTGTTCCGCAAGCATTCGTGAAAAGAGGCAATGGAAAGCTGTGAACGCATAATGTAGTTAACGCTGAAGTCATTACTGTCCAGCAACAAGGTGCTGACAAAGAAATAGAGCGTAGAGAGCAGAAGCGTCCCAGTCAAGGAGGTTTCCCTTTTCGCCAGTGCAGGGTCAGAAATTCATAATTGAAACTGGAGACAACAGAATTTTAACACAGCAGTCTACTTCAAATTCTAAAAGACCATTTAATCAGAGTCAAGAATCAATGAGTTCTCGACCGAAGAAAAAATAAACCTGAGTTAGTGTACAAATTTAGCGATTCTCTCGACAATCCAGCAGATCCAGTGCTTAATGTTGATATTTCGAAGGCTGGCTTTGTTATTGAAGAATCACTGGATATTAATTAATTTTTTTGCCGTTTGCATGGCACTTTTGTCATTTTCTTATCAACTTGACTTGTATTAGCGCGTGGTCTGTCAAGGCAAACTTGGATAAGCTATTGCTAAACATTGAGCAACATGAAACTCGGCCAAACGGCACGGACCATCTTATCACTATAATAAGAAATGAAATTCAAGCTGTCATTCCTAACGCTATTCAACAGGCCATCGAGGCAATCAAAGAAGAATTAAAGGCAGAAATCATGCAAAAAATTGAAGACGATCTTTTTACCAAGAAGAAGGATGCAGGGTCATAGCAATGGCGCAAGCTGAAACTGTGGAGAATTATAATAGAAGGGCTAACATCAGACTACTTGGTGTGAAAGAAAATGCGAGACAAAACGATGAAGGGATTCTTGTGGGGGAGAAAGATTCCGAAACAATAGAGAAGTTTATCGATGTTGCGTCCTCTATGGGTGTCACTCTCGACGAGAGAGATATTTCCACCGCTCATAGACTTCCTGGTGGCAAAACAGGAGAGCGTCCGATTATTGTGCGTTTTGCACGAAGGGTCATGAAGACAGAAATGTTGCGGAACAAGAAGAAATTGTCCCCGAACGTCAGGGTATTTGAAGACATATCACCAGCACGTGCCAAATTCTTCTCTATGATGAAAAAGGATCAAAGAATTGAGTCGGTTTGGACACGAGAAGGCACAATATTCTATGCTTGGAGAGAAAATAAGAGAGTGTACAAGATAATTGAGCTGTATGAGGCTGCAAGGAATCTGAATTATGACTTGAGTTCAGTAAATGCTTCAATCATTCTGGGAGTAATATTTTCCCCTCCTCATCTTGTACTGAATTCACCTAAATCAATTGCTTGTAGTTCTTCGCTCTCTGTTCTAAGCCTAAATTTTCGCTCACTAAAAACACACCTAGAAGATCGGGAAGCACTTGTAAGTAGTCTTGAGTCTCCGCCAGACATCCTTTGTTTAACCGAAACGTGGCTGTCGGAAAATGATAAAAGTATATTATCGAAGAATCGTGATTGAAAAATCGGAGGTGTAATGGTACCAATTAATGATAAATGTGCGTTCCAAACAACCTACGAAAACTTGCCAGAAGAGTCATTGGCTGTTAAAATTGAGAAAGACGGATATTTTTTTCGTTTAGTAGTAATTTACAATAAACCAAGAGCAAATAAAATGGAGTTTGTAGAAGTTTTGGATGAAATGCTCAGCAATTTCAATTTTAAAAACTTTCAAACGGTAATTTGTGGTGATTTCAACATTGATGATACTTTAGAGGATAATTTACTCAAACAAAATTATGTAAGTACAATCAACTGCAACTGTTTTCAGCTTCTACCGAACGAACCAACTCGGGTCACCGATCGTTCGGTGTCGTGGATTGATCTTTTTATTTATCAAATTTTGATCTGTGATTGCATTATACTTGAGCATCAAAGTTTTTCCGATCGCTATCCTGTCTTGTTCAAATGGAATATTCAAGGAAAAACTGAAACCAACAGTAAGCTTATAAGAGATACATCTTTTCTCCATCACCGCGATAAGATTGATGAATACAATATCATTTTGAATCACCAACTAACTAAAGCCCTCACTTGAACCTTCTTCTGTGGAAGCAGGGCTTTGGACGAGTTTCGTAAAGTTTTCGTTTCGATTTCTGATCGCTTTGCGCCTTTAAAGCATATTCATCCTAGAAGAAGTTTTCTACCTAAAATGGTTTGATAACAATCTTAAAAATATACATACTCAACGTAATTTGAAGCACTAGAAATGACATTGCGAAACAAATTTAAAGACATTCGGATACGACTCGAAAAGAGCATCAAGAAAGCAAAAAAGCGTATTATAAGAAGTTCGAAAATTGTATCGGAGACTCAAGACAAACATTCAATCGTGTAAATAAGCTCAATAGAAAGAATCTAATCAATACTACGATTCCTAAATTAGATTCCTGTTTTTTGAGTTGTGATTCTACTCCATCCGCTTTTGAGGTTGCGGAAAGATTTAATGATTTTTTTGTAAATGTTGGAAAAAACATTAAGCAATGTATCCCGGCTGAATCAATAATTTATCCTAAAGACATTGAAATGTCAATCAGATGGAGTTCGGTATCCGAAAATGAAATAAAAGGAATCTAGAATCTCTTCTGGAGAAAACATCAGCGGGTGAAGATGACATTAATAACATATTTGTGAACGCTGAAGGATCTGTGATTACTCGCTATCTAGCTTCTAATAAATCAATCCTTCAATGATTGTTGCTTCCCATATGAACTCAAAAAGGCTAAGGTAATTCCTCTATTCAAAGATGGTTCCCGGTTGTAAGAAAATAATTAAGTACATGGAAAATTTTAATCTACTATATTCTAAGCAGTTTGGATTCCGGAGAAAACGTTCAACAATTGATGCATTGGCGGAATTAACTGGAAAAAATAAGGTGAAGTAAAGTAGAAACCGTCAACTTTTTTCTTGACCTCAAAAAGGCTTTTGACACATTAGATCACCAAATCTTACTCAACAAAATGGAACTATATGGTATTCGTCATAATGCCTTAAAGTGGTTTAAAAGCTATTTATCTGAAAGATCACAAAAAGTTACAATAGCTGGTGTGTCATCAAATTAGCTAAATATAAACTGTGGCGTTCCTCAGGGATCCATCCTTCGGCCACTCTTATTTCCTATTTGTATTAATGATCTACCAAATGTTTGCTCTCCAGTTGATGTTTATCTCTCTACCGACGACACTAATATATGTGCATTGAACTGATTGAGTGAAGAAATCCAGGCCGACCTTCTAAGGAAAAGGAAGTGGCTAAAAGAAAATAAACTAAAGCTTAACATCTCCAAAACCTTTTAATTGAATACAAAATAAGTTCTTCCAGTCATCAGTTCAAAATTGAATCTGATTGTTGTTATGAAAAATTAATGTAAATATCTTCTTATAACAGTTAGTTCAAAATTCTCCTACCGGTCGCACATAAAAATGGTTGTTGCAAGACTGAGTAGGCAATGCGGGATAATCTCGAAGCTAATGCACTTTGTTCCATGTTACCAGTTACTTGAATACTATAAAAGCGTAATAAATCCAATTATGCAGCACGGCATACTGGTTTATGGATGCTGCACTTTTTCTTCTTGATTTGTAGTGTATCAGCTACAGAAAAAAATACTTAAAATGATTTTTTTTCGGAAACGCCGCGATCATAGTAATGATTTGTTCATTGGTAACAAAATTTGAAATAATTTGAGCTTTTGAAATTTCTTCTGAAATCGTGAAAAGAGCTTCATACAGAAAAGTATCTGAATGATATGTTTCATTCGGAAAGATCAGGTGTGTCCACTAGACGTGCTTCTCTAAGGTTACTAAAAATCCCATACTCGAAAACCAAAATGAAGCGAAACTCAATTCGTCACCGTGTCTCTTCTTTTTAATTTGCTGAAAATGCAAAGTCTTCTCCCAAAAGGTGGGATTAACACAAAAGCCTGAGGCAGTTTTCCTATATTTACCATCAATTAAAGGATTCTTACATACTTGAGCTTGATAACGATGAGCTTGTTCGAAAAATCTTTTTCGATGATTACAGGTGAACTAAAGCTAATACTGAATCTCATATTTTTTTTTTGCTGAATTATACGCAAAAATTTTAGCGGTTCCTTCTTCGAAGACGGTTCATTTTTGCACTCAAAAGTTTAGATTTTTCATGTATTAACTTAGTTTTTGACAATTATTCTTTCCGAAACTGACACTATAGAACAGATAGCATTATGAACATTCTCTGTCAAATGAAGCAATAGAGTAAGTACATTATTTAGTGCTCTAAGCAGTAGGAGGATGCTAAGGTTGGTTTCTATGCTTAAATGTTATAATAGTTTTTTATTAGAATT
The DNA here is from genome assembly GCF_964194025.1 of Convolutriloba macropyga. Lineage (NCBI taxonomy): Eukaryota > Metazoa > Xenacoelomorpha > Acoela > Convolutidae > Convolutriloba > Convolutriloba macropyga. Next base: position 58,548,244 of record NC_134470.1, on the reverse strand, counting down.
ATTTGATGGCAAAAGTATGTTTTCACATATTCGCTCTCTTTTGAGTTTTTGTCTAATAAGTTTATCAGTTTTAAAAAAATGTAGGACACGCTGGAAAGCAGGTCTGACGACCTCGTTGCATGTCCTTTCCTGGCCTTATTTTCAATCATTGTCCTATAATTAATTGATGTTTATGATGTTAAATTGTTGATTTTTTGGTTTAATTACGTTGTCTTAAATGATGTTTGATTGATGTTCAAAATGTATTTATATAAATTTTTGTCGTATTAATTGGGCGAGGATAAATTTACTATCTCTCTCTCTCTCACTCTCTCTCTCTCTCTCTCTCTGCTGCTGCTAATGAGCTGTCAATGAGCACGTGAACTGTTAATTTTGAGAGCTGCTAATGAGCACGTGAAACAGTTGACATCAACTTTTATTGATCAAGTTGTTGATGCAATAAAAACTTTCTGGTGCAAGCAGTTGGATAATGGAAATACAAAACATATCAAAAATAATTTATTTTCCGATCAAGTTTTTAAAATTGAACAATTGCCTGTAAATAAACCTTTGGACCTGACAACATAAGCATGACAATGCTGAAGAGATGTTCACAGGTGATTGCGCCAGATTATATATATGCGAGAGTGCTATACTTTTTAGAATGTTGCAAGTTGTGGTCAGTGACAATCAATTCGGTTTCCAAGCTAAATCCAATACCATAAATGCGGCTGTTTAACAAAAATTATACGGAAAGGAGCGTCGAAAAGCTTAGGAGTCCTGTTACTGGTTTTGCTTGACGTTAAAATACATTATTCACTGTGGACCTTGAAGTTTTGAAATACCGGTTGAGTTGACATGGAGTTATGGGTCGTTGTCTGGCTTAAATAAGCAGTTTCCCGAGGGGTCGGAATCGTATTGTTGAGGTTTTAAAAGTCTTTGATAGACAGTGACGTTCGGTGTATCCCAAAAGTCTGTAGTTAGCTCAGTCCTGTTCTAGGATACATAATTGACTTTGGTTTAGTAGCAAATTCGTCAACATAAAATCTTAGAAAACGATCTTAGAAAACGCAGATGCCAGTGCTTTAATTGAGTGAAAGCTGTAAATTTAACAGTTAAACCTATGAAATCGAAAGGCATTTCTTTGATCGTACTCTGATGAAAAGCTCGATCCATAAGAATGTGGGAAATATATAGGTAGATGGATTGGTTCTAAGTTTAAGTTTAAAGTTCATGTTGAATATATACGAACTAAACTAGTCAAGTTGTGTACTCTGGTCTATCGGTTCAGGATTATAATGACTTTTTAAGCAACTTCTCATACTACATCGGCCAGCTATTCAGTATGGTGTCTTATTCTATGGCTCAACAGTTAGGCATTACAGGCTGCAAGAAGGCTCTTTCGAAAACGATCAATAATCAGTCAGTGATTCAGTAGATTTCTATGAAATTCATAATAATATGAACTCTTTAATTCTGTTACTGAAAATTTGCGATCAGCAATGTTGAAAAATTTGCGCTTCTGAGAATAGTTTTCTGAATCTGCGCCTTTGCGTAGCCACATGTAACACTTTTCTTGTAAGCACCGTAGGTTAAATTGTTGAAACGTACGTATGCGTATAGAGATTGTGTCTTGTATAGAGATTGCATCTTGTTCAGACCGATTTGACCAAAACTTTTTTGCACCTCTTTCTCGACTATTGTACAATTGGTAACAGCAGCCGGATAAAAGAAAAATTTTGCTTATAATGGATGCTTTTGAACCGTAGATGTGTTTTCGATCCCTGGAAACTAAGTACGATGGAGTGACAGATGTGAATTTATGTTGATAACGAGTCTGCAGTGAAAGTGTACATGTGTAAGTGAAAGTACAAAAAAAACGAACTTCTTGTACGATCCATCCGCCAGCGTCAGCCAAGACGGGTATCTTGTGTCCAAATTTTTTCTGTCTCATTCGGTGTAACCTGAACCAAACGCACCCGCTAAATGAAATAATATAGATAAAATTGCCTAATGCGCTCTTTGTATTTTATTAGCTGCGAAGTAGTAGATGGGGCTATTATTGGGCGTCTCCTTTTTTAATTTCCTCGTCAATATTTTTGTTACGACCTTATGACGTCACGTTTTCTTCAAATCTGATCTTTGATCATGCAATGCAAACTGAATTGCTTGTGTGACGTCAATTTTCACTCTTAGTGGAGCGAGTTGATTGTTCATTGGAGTTATTACGGTTTTGGTCGCGCGTGACTTACCTCCGTCTCACAAATGACTTACTCGCTTTGAAATTGACTTTTCTTAACTTTATTTCAAAGAGATAAGGTCAATTGAGTGTGTACCACTCTAATTGAAGGTTATTTGAGAGAAGCTATGAGAAACAGCAAGTTTAACATATTCTCAATCAAAATAACATCTCAGCATTTAATAAAAAGAAGTCTTTTTGGTCTGCTTCTTCTAACCTTTTTTTGAGACTGCAGATCTACGAAGCTATTGTTGCTATTTTCTGGCACTCTGCCAGCTTTGCTAATTTTGTTAAATTAGTGTTGACTCTACTGGGTAGCATCACACAAACCTTAGAAAGCGTCCTGTTTGTCCTTTCTTGTGTTGCTGATGTCGTCTTGGCTTTTTTTGATAATGTGTGTATGTATTCGTACTCAAGATAAATTCAATTAGTATTATTTACGTGCATGCGCACCTGGCTACGCGTGTTTTTGTGATCCTCGAATTGTGAAAGGTGACTATTTAGGAAGCCTAATTAACTAATAAATACTGCTTTTTGTCACAAAGTGTTTAATACTGATGATTCAATAGGGCAGAAAATTAATAAAAACCTTCCTGGTCATGTCATTTTTTGTTTTGTTCATCGAGTTAATTGATTTTGCAGGAATAGAGGAACTTTTGTCAATTGGTTGCAAAACGGAAAACACATTGATGACCAGAAAGATCAACTGATTGCTTAGAATTGCGTTCAACATTTTTTGCATTGTAAAATAAAGCACCATTCTTTACATACACGATTTATTTAGTAGAAACAAGGCTATCGTTTGTTTATGGATTATGAGAAGACAACGTAAACTGCTTTTTTCTGAGTTTAATTTATTCTTAAAGTCTTGTTGAAGCAATTCAAGAGGCGTTTCATGAAGTTGGTCTCTTTATGTTAGGGAGATCTTTCGTTGTTGAAAAAAGATGATACTTTTAAGTTATTATGCTACAGTCCATCCCTGATTGGGGTTGTTGCTGCAGATAGCAATAGCGATGCGTCTGGCTTTCTGGAATTATCGTTTTTATGGACATTGATTGAATCAGCTTCATTTCATCAAGACCTCCCTGCACGAGGTGCAACACGCTAAAAAATTTCGTCGGTGCGCTGAAACTTTTACGATTCTCCGCAACTGTGATTTGTCTGCTGTTGATTTCTTTGTTTTAAAATTTTTTTCTTTAGTTTTCATCAAAAGGCCTCCAATTTCCAAGGAATTTAGATTCTCATATAATTTCACTCAAAATGTTATTCATAGTCTTTGTATATCAATGGTTAAAATTGGTTAAAACCTAGGTTCAAAGGGCAAAACATTAGTTAATTAATTAAATTGGAACTTCTTCCGCCTCAACATTGCAATAGCGAGTTTTAATTAGTAATAAATTGTAACATGCTTAATTGTAACGGATAGTCCTGTCTAAGGCTACATAAATCTTTGTTAGGGCGAAAAAGAGCGTTGGTTTGTTTACATCGGGATGGGATTTGGTAGAAATAATACGTTCAATTATCTATTGGCAGGAATGCCGATGAAGTGCGGTTGTACATTCAAAGCCGAGAGAAACACATGATGAAACGGAAAGATTACTATCTGGACCTGTTCAACATCAAAGAGCCGGCTGCACCATCCCCTCTCTCACAATGGATGAACATTTGCAGTCACAACTCGAACGAGATGCTTGCCAAGGCCTTACACGAGGTATTCAAATGTTAGTCAATTGCTCCGATCTTGTTCGTCTAGTGTTCTATCGTCAGGGCTGGCAGATTGTGCTGTATTCCACATATTTTTCCTCGATGTTTTCCCAGCCATCTAATGGATACGACTTGCTGTTTTTGCCCGTGTGACTTATTCTTGAACACTTGAGACGGAGTTTAAAAATACGCCATTTAGGTGTGGCCTTGTTGGAAAAGAGCCTCTTATTGTTTGGTTTTGGGGTGCAAATAAAAGGTGTGTCGATCTGTGATTGATTGCGGATCTTTTTCTATCGACTCAGTTATTTCCAGTTATATTTAGCAGCATGTGATCACTGAGTAGCAGTTGGGTTTAGCATTATTAGGTATCCTTAATCCCATAAAACATTATTGGATTTTCAGTAGCGTCTTTCGAGCCCCAGTCAGTAGCAGAGATGCGACTGGACTTCTCTCTGATGTACAACTATCTGGCCAACCTAATAGTAGACAAAGACCTACCTGAGTTGTCGCCTCTAGAAGCGTGTATTCTATGGGACACTATATCAGAAGTGTATGGTAGCTCTGCCGTCCAATCAAACCCTGAGTGTGTGAATCATTTAAGGCGACAGTTCGAAGCTCTCACCTCCACTACTGGAGAGGTATATAATTTAGTGATTTTAAGCCTTATAAAGTTCCTCAATTTCTTCATCTAATTTGTTCTACGAATCAACGTCCTTCTAATAAATTCTTGTCCATCGAGATGCACTCTGCAATTTCAGAATGAGCGAAATCAAGTAGCAGAAACAAAAATAGGTGTCTGAAAGAGAAACTGCTGAGATAGAGATAGATATACCTTGAAAATGCTTAAACGGCAACAGTACCTAGATGCATGCCACGCGCTTTGTTTGAGAGCATATGATAACGAATAACGCTGTTTTTTTTATATATTATAATACAAAATTTGCATAAAAACTGAGTCAAAAGTTCTGCTGTATAACTAAAAGATTGACCATTTGGTCGAAATCGGCGATATTTTAAAAGAAATTGTTTTGGCCATTAAGTACTTTTTTGAAACAAAGTGCTTAATTTTTGGCAAAACCTAACAGCTCTAATTACAGCAAAAAGCGTTAAATTGGGTTGCTTCGATGATCTTTTTTCGATGTTATTTTTAATAGCCGCCCTCATCTTCTCAGCCGGCTATTATAGCGCTCCTATTTTTATTACGACTCGAAGAGAAGTATTGGAGAAGTCCTTTTTTTAATCGATTTTATTGGAGTGATTCTTGATGCGGGAAATCAAACGCGTGAAAAAATTTGAAGTGATTTTGGGGCTGAACAAAAGTTAAGAGCGGAGCGAAAAGAGAGTGGTTTTTGTTCATACCGCTGTTTTTGAGAGAGCGAGAAATTGATGTGTGAAAAAATTTTCTCTAAACGAGTGAAGTTTTTGTTCACGTGCGGCTTTTAAAAGCAGTTTTTTGCAACTTTTGATGGTTATGAGGTTTGATTATTATATTGTATTAGTTTTAGGCTTGTTTTGATAGGAATTGAAGGTTTCAAGTAGTTAATTCTGAGTTTAATGCTAATTTGGAGGGTTTTGATCAGTTGGCTGATTTTTAGACAAAATTTATTGATTTTTTGCCTGTTTTTTTTTGTATTAATGCTTTAAGTGGGATTTGAATAGAAGCTTGTTACTTAAGGAATATTCTGCTACCAATCGACTAAAGTTTTTTTGGTGTAAATCATTCTTTTCTTCGGAAAATTGACCGAAAAATTGAGAAACTTTAAACCATTTTTCTTTTTTTTTTGCAGTTTTTCTTTTTTCTTAGTCTTAGACAAGTTTCTTAGCCTATTACGACTTGCCCATTTTTTTGAGAGCTTTCCATTGACCTTATTGGAAAGAAATGTTACTCGGTTTTTTGTTTCCTTGTACTATTAAAAAAACTCATTAAGTTTTTCCAGTTTTTTTATTCAATTTGTTTTTGAATGCCGTTTCTATTCTTCCTTAAATTTTTTATGGCGTTTGTGGAGGTTCACAATAGTTGTTCTAGTTGTGTAGTCAAAAGTATGGGCAATTTTCTCCTTCGGGTCGTTTTCGGAATTCTTCCGGCTATGTTTTTTTTACTTCGTCGAACTTTTTTTCGCTTGACCCTTTTTGCCGCTTTTTCGACATTTTGTGTGAAATCCGTTTGACTTCTCTAGGCTAGTTTCACTCTTCTGTCATTCTGCTCAAAGTTCTTTTAAACAGCAGCTGCTCAGAAACGGGATAAACCCATAAAGACCGTTTTTAGGTGCCCGGTACTTGAACTTTGTTCTCATAAGTTTTATTTACTATCTATAATGCCTATTTGTATTGATACTGGACCCTGTAGCCTCTCACTGAGAGACAGGAGTATGTTCAATTACGAAATGACATCAAATAAATCGCACTTAAAAATGTTTTTGTACAAAAACCAATTTTTGTTGATTTTCTTTTCCTTCAATCCCAATAGAGTTATGAGAATCAATGGCGGCTATTTTTCGGCAATCTGACGGGTATGTTTTAAACTATTTTCTGTTCATGCAGTGGCACGGTAATCAATTTTCATTCTGAAAACTAAAACATTTCGGTTTAGATACTTTTTAATGGAAATGATAAAAGTGACACCGCCATAATTGCTAGTGGTTAAATATGTGCACTCTGAACAATTCAAATGCTTTGTTCATTAAAAAAATGTTTGTTCAGGATTAATAAAGTATTCTACTGAGCTTCATTTCTCTTTTAACTAATGCAAATTCAAATTGCTGAGATATGACCATACGACCCAAAATTTTGCTATAAATTGTTCTTGAACAAAGTTCATAGCAATTATTGTAAACGTGTGTCTTTTTTATGCAAAATTTTCACTTGAAGGTTTTGACTTTTCAGGTGACTTTTACGCCCTTGACTTTTTGCGTTTAGCGTGATCTAAAATTCTCTCAATCAGAATTTCAAGCAGCTGAACTCAATTTAATACTAAAAGTCAAATGAAAAGTGCGCCGAAACTGGTACCATTTTTCACTTTTAATCTTAATAGTGGTACCTTGACCTCTAATCTGGTTATTTGAAGCCCACTATTGAACTTCTTCGTCCAATGTAGCCCCCCCCCCCCTGTAATACCCTAAATGAATTCGGGTATTATCCCTTGGAAAAATGTCTCTATATGGTATATATATTTGTCTTTCTATATACGGCTTTATTTGTTTTAAACTTTTTCTAATCAACAAACCTCAATGCTTAAAGTAAATCACATTTCCTGTACTAACTACTAGAGTGTATTTACTATACAAATTTATACCTGGAGTGTATGTTGTAAAGAAGTGTTGTAAAGCTAATATACATATGCCATGTTTATTTGATTATAAAATCAACAGCGAGAAAATTAAAACTCTCAGAGAGCGCTTGAAAACGAATAAAATTAAGCTGCAACAAAATCTTTTCTTTTCTCTCAGTAAAGCGAAACTAAAGATCTCCTTTTTGTACTGTAACTGTCGGCCCTAGCATTTCGAATTTCCTTGACCCCTCACATCTCATAAGACTCACTTGTCCTGAAAGTAGGATATTCCTTTTACAATGAAACAGGCTATTAGATGGTGACAGGAGCAGCGACAGTTATATTACGAACAAAATGCTTTGAGAAAATTTGATCACTATGTTTGAAAAATTTCTTGAAAAGTTATTTTTCACAACAGAAATTCAAGAAATAAAATTTTCAATAGATCTAATCATTTTGGGTAATCAACATAAATTAGAGAGGTCCGCAGAAGTTCATTAAGTTTTTGTAGATGAACAACAACTTGTTATTATTTTCCTTTGCCTTACTATTACAAAAAGAGAAGTAATTGCAACTAATTCTTTTGATAACCAGAAAAACCTTGAATCCGCAATTAAATGGATAAAGAGAGAAGCTCATTTTGACATGACAAAAACACTATTCCATTTTGTTATTCAATAGTTAATTCTTTTGTTAAATTTATTTTAATCAACTTAACAGTTATTCTTTTCAATTTTACAACTCCTTCAAGTGTGAGACTTCAATTCTAATAGAACAACCCTCAGAGGCAGAAAATGAGCAAGCGACTTTCAGATGACAGTGGAGACCAGTAGAAGAGTAACAACAGTAGATGAAAACAGTGATACTTTGAAATGGGAAGCCTTAAAACAGAACAGGTGAACTAAAACTGATTAAAACCAGTAAGTTTAATCATCGGTGTTATTTTACTTTATTTCATCTAGTGCTATCCTTGTGCTGCATAGTAATAGTTAGGGACGCCCTGTAATCGTTAGCAATGGCGCACGCGCAAATCACAGTAAAGCCATACTCTGGAACAGAAGAGGAAGACTTCAATGAATTTGAAAACCTTTTTCGAGGATTTGTAGCAGTTTCAGGAATAAACAACGCACAACAGCCGACCTTTCTACAACTGCACCTTCGCGATGCAGCTCTTAGATTCTTTCAAACACTAGGACCCGCCACTCGAGCCAATTTAGATGGCTGTTTTATTGCACTAAGAGACTGATTCGCTAATAGAGATTTGCAAGAAGTAAGAGTTTTAAAGCTCGAAAGTCAAACGCTTTGACCCGCCCGAAAACTTTCTTGTAAATCACAGACACGCCCGAAAACTTTCTTGTAAATCTACAATCGAAAGCCTTAAGAGCATACCCTGAGCCAAATTTACCAGAGGTAGCTCCACTAAATATAGCAGGACTTGATCCAGCACCAGCTGCTGCCGAACAAACAAGACTTGATAAAGAAACTGCAACAAGAGATGCACGACTGCAGGCTGCTGAAGATTTCAAGAACGAGCAAATCAAGAGAATATTTATAAAAGCAATGCCCGGATGGCTACGATCAAAAATCATGGGACAACCAGCAAACACTCCAATCCATGATATATGTACTTTCGCACGACAACAAATGGCTATACGAAAAATGTGTCACAAGGAAGACTACCCAGAGGACGGCTTCAACGAAGTAAACTGAAACAGTTAGTGAAAATTTGGTTAACGCTCTCAGCAAAATAACACAAACGCAACAGTCAATTGAGAAAAGGCTTCATGACTTGACTAGCAAAACGGATAGCCACCAAACTAATCCTGCAAGCAGTCAGTTAACACATTCCGTTCAACCCCAACAAAGTCCATCACCTCTCGAACCGCAAAAATTCACACAATACAGACCCCAGTACCCGAGCTACCGATGATTCAATCGATCGCCATGGCAAAATCGAGGAGGATTTAGTAAATCATCTGCAAATTTCCGCCCGAGGTTTCAACAAAACATAAATTGCCCGAACGGACAAAACTACATTCGCAACCTAATGACAAGTTAGTGCTCGTACACCTAATGAGCCATATATTCCAGTAACTCAAACTAGTAGTATATTTTGCTATAAATGTGGATACCCAAACCACAGAGCAGGCCAGTGCACCCCACGCGGTCCACCACCACAGAGAGGAACTTCCTTTCCTTTAAATCAACAAAAAAACTAAATAAGCCACTAATCCGCCAAAACCCAAAAAAAAATTAATTATATAACCTCATCAAATAATCAACTAAATGTACTTGAACTTAATAATATAAACCCAGACTTTTTGCGTTTAGCGTGATCTAAAATTCTCTCTCAATCAGAATTTCAAGCAGCTGAACTCAATTTAATACTAAAAGTCAAATGAAAAGTTTGCCAAAACTGGTACCATTTTTCACTTTTAATCTTAATAGTGGTACCTTGACCTCTAATCTGGTTATTTGAAGCCCACTATTGAACTTCTTTGTCCAATGTAGCCCCCCCCCCTGTAATACCCTAAATGAATTCGGGTATTATCCCTTGGAAAAATGTCTTTATATGGTATATATATTTGTCTTTCTATATACGGCTTTATTTGTTGTAAACTTTTTCTAATCAACAAACCTCAATGCTTAAAGTAAATCACATTTCCTGTACTAACTACTAGAGTGTATTTACTATACAAATTTATACCCGGAGTGTATGTTGTAAAGAAGTGTTGTAAAGCTAATATACATATGCCTTGTTTATTTGATTATAAAATCAACAGCGAGAAAATTAAAACTCTCAGAGAGCGCTTGAAAACGAATAAAATTAAGCTGCAACAAAATCTTTTCTTTTCTCTCAGTAAAGCGAAACTAAAGATCTCCTTTTTGTACTGTAACTATCGGCCCTAGCATTTCGAATTTCCTTGACCCCTCCCATCTCATAAGACTCACTTGTCCTGAAAGTAGGATATTCCTTTTACAATGAAACAGGCTATTAGATGGTGACAGGAGCAGCGACAGTTATATTACGAACAAAATGCTTTGAGAAAATTTGATCACTATTATGTTTGAAAAATTTCTTGAAAAGTTATTTTTCACAACAGAAATTCAAGAAATAAAATTTTCAATAGATCTAATCATTTTGGGTAATCAACATAAATTAGAGAGGTCCGCAGAAGTTCATTAAGTTTTTGTAGATGAACAACAACTTGTTATTATTTTCCTTGGCCTTACTATTACAAAAAGAGAAGTAATTGCAACTAATTCCTTTGATAACCAGAAAAACCTTGAATCCGCAATTAAGTGGATAAAGAGAGAAGCTCATTTTGACATGACAAAAACACTATTCCATTTTGTTATTCAATAGTTAATTCTTTTATTAAATTTATTTTAATCAACTTCACAGTTATTCTTTTCAATTTTACAACTCCTTCAAGTGTGAGACTTCAATTCTAATAGAACAACCCTCAGAGGCAGAAAATGAGCAAGCGACTTTCAGATGACAGTGGAGACCAGTAGAAGAGTAACAACAGTAGATGAAAACAGTGATACTTTGAAATGGGAAGCCCAAAAACAGAACAGGTGAACTAAAACTGGTTAAAACCAGTAAGTTTAATCATCGGTGCTATTTTACTATATTTCATCTAGTGCTATCCTTGTGCTGCATAGTAATAGTTAGGGACGCCCTGTAATCGTTAGCAATGGCGCACGCGCAAATCACAGTAAAGCCATACTCTGGAACAGAAGAGGAAGACTTCAATGAATTTGAAAACCTTTTTCGAGGATTTGTAGCAGTTTCAGGAATAAACAACGCACAACAGCCGAACTTTCTACAACTGCACCTTCGCGATGCAGCTCTTAGATTCTTTCAAACACTAGGACCCGCCACTCGAGCCAATTTAGATGGCTGTTTTACTGCACTAAGAGACCGATTCGCTAATAGAGATTTGCATGAAGTAAGAGTTTTAAAGCTCGAAAGTCAAACGCTTTGACCCAAAGACAGACACGCCCGAAAACTTTCTTGTAAATCTACAATCGAAAGCCTTAAGAGCAGACCCTGAGCCAAATTTACCAGAGGTAGCTCCACTAAATATAGCAGGACTTGATCCAGCAGCAGCTGCTGCCGAACAAACAAGATTTGATAGAGAAACTGCAACAAGAGATGCACGACTGCAGGCTACTGAAGATTTCAAGAACGAGCAAATCAAAAGAATATTTGTAAAAGCAATGCCCGGATGGCTACGATCAAAAATCATGGGGCAACCAGCAAACACTCCAGTCCATGATTTATGTACTTTCGCACGACAACAAATGGCTATACGAAAAATGTGTCGCAAGGAAGACTACCCAGAGGACGGCTTCAACGAAGTAAATGAAACAGTTAGTGAAGATTTGGTTTACGCTCTCAGCAAAATAACACAAACGCAACAGTCAATTGAGAAAAGGCTTCATGACTTGATTAGCAAAACGGATAGCCACCAAACTAATCCTGCAAGCAGTCAGTTAACACATTCCGTTCAACCCCATCAAAGTCGATCACCTCTCGAACCGCAAAAGTTCACACAATACAGACCCCAGTTCTCGAGCTACCGAGGATTCAATCGATCGCCATGGCAAAATCGAGGACGATTTAGTAACTCATCTGCAAATTTCCGCCCGAGGTTTCAACGAAACATAAATTGCCCGAACGGACAAAACTACATTCGCAAAGTAATGACAAGTTAGTGCTCGTACACCTAATGAGCCATATATTCCAGTAACTCAAACTAGTAGTATATTTTGCTATAAATGTGGATACCCAAACCACAGAGCAGGCCAGTGCACCCGACGCGGTCCACCACCACAGAGAGGAACTTCCTTTCCTTTAAATCAACAAAAAAACTAAATAAGCCACTAATCCGCCAAAACCCAAAAAAAAATAATTATATAACCTCATAAAATAATCAACTAAATGTACTTGAACTTAATAATATAAACCCAAAATTATCCCTAATATTATTTTATGTAAAATTGAATTTTTCGCCGGTAATATCTCCTAGAGCCCTTATAGACACAGGAGCGTGTGCAAACGTCATTTCTGAAAGCCAATGCGCTGAGCTTGGAAGAGATGCTAACGTAAGTATCCAACAATCTAAAACAATACCGAAATGGTCTAAAGTCAAACTTGCAGTGGGTCAACTAATGCAAGTAAAACACGAAGTTGAAATATAATTTAATTTGGCACATAAAACATTTACAGAAAAGTTCCTAATGCTAAAAACAGCAAATTCAATAATACTAGGGAATCTTTTCTTCGTAAAGCATGACATTAGTATTCGACCAGCAAAAAACATACTGCAAGTTGATGATTTGTCAATAACAATTAATGAAATAAAGCCTCAAAATGAGCCAAGAAGAGTAGTCAGGTTCAAAAAAATTTGCATCTATACCTCAAAAAAACAATAGCAGCAGGCGAACAAATTATGATCCAATGTACCATTGCTAATGATACTAATGACTTGGAATCAGTCAGTGGAGTGGTTACGCCTAACGAAACGCTAGAACAAGAACTAGATATTGCCTTTACATCTTCATTAAGTACAGTTGGGAAAGGAAATGTCATAATGATCTCAGCACTCAACATAACCGATCATGATATCACTATACAGCTAAGGACAGAAGTTGGAATATTCTCAGTGCTAACGCCAGAACAAGCAGAAAAGCTAATACAAATTGATCCGCAACTTATCGCATTAGCGCGACTTAAAAACCCAGACGCAACAATTGCGGAAATAAACCAATTGATTGAAGATGAGACAAGAAGGGGAAAATCGCAGCCAAGTAGACCACCCCCAGAATACCACAAGCTTTGGTTTCCAACTCCCGAAACTTGTGAAGAACCGGAAACATTCACACCACAACAGAGACAAATTTATGACGAAATTTTGAAATTCCAACAAATGGACAGAATTGATGCCATCAATAACCCAACCGATAAAGAAACGTTTTCGTCTAAATTTCAATGGCATGACTCAGTCCTACAAGCTGAACAACGAGAATTTTTGCAAAGCATAGATTCGATGTTGGCTACAACACAGAACTAAAAATCAAATTAAATCTCGAGCTTGATTTGCCCCTTTGTGCACTAGGCCCTCCGACTCCAATTCACTTAACGGATAAACTACATGTGGAACTCGCTCTAATGCACTATTACGGGATAATTACAACATTGTCTCAGTCACGTTACAGTAGTCTTTTATTCGCTCATCGAAAGGAATCGGGCAAACTCAGAATGTTAATAGACCTTAGACGGATTAATAATCTTTTAAAGAACGATTACAAAAACTCCAATTTCCCCATCTCAAATATGACAGATGCTACAAATCATTTTGCGGGGAAAACATTGTTTGCTAAACTTGACTGTTCGCAAGCGTACCACTGCATTCAAATGGCCGACGACAACTCAGCGCAGTTACTTGCATTCAACTTTGCGTCACGCACCTATGGTTATAAATGTCTAGCTCAAGGACTCAGCAAATCCGTGACAGGTTTTAGCTCCTTTATTCGGCACTACCTCGACTCATGTCTAGCAGCAAATCTCTGTACGCAGTTCATGGACGATATAGGCTGTGCAGTCAAAACATTCGACGAACTGATACCGACAATGCGACAAATATTCACCTCCATTCGGAAATCAGGCCTACGACTTTCACCAGGTAAATGCTCGATCGCTACTCAACGCATGCAGTTTCTTGGGAGAGTAATAACACCAAAAGGAATCTCACCTGAGAAAGAAAAAATACAGAAATTCCTCAAACAAGTTAGAATGCCTCGAACCCTAAAACAAATCAGACGACTACTCGGATTTTTTACAATTTTTCCGAAATTTTATTCCAAATCTTGGTTTGATTTTGCTTCCGGTCTATAGGTTACTAAAAAAGGACACCAAAATTGAACCGACAAAAGAACATTATGATAGTCTGGAAAAACTGAAAGCAGACCTATTAGCAGCAACTGAAACAACTTTACGACTACCAAAACCTGGACTGAAGTATGTCCTACTATGTGATGCAAGTACTTACGGCGCAGGATTCGTCTTAATGGTTGAAGATTACCTTGATAAAAGTGACAAAAGTCGAAAAGTTTACGCTCCAGTTTCCTTTGGATCCTACTTATTCAACAAAAGTCAGCTCAAATTTTCTACCTATTACAAAGAGTTCTTAGGACTTTACTATGCACTAGAAAACTTCGCTCACTTCTTATGGTGTTCACATCACCCATTGCTCATTTTAACTGACAACAAATGTTAAGTGCAATTTTTCCAATCGAAAGTAATTCCGCCAACATTGTGGAACCATCTGGATCGAGTATTATCTTTCAATCTTGTGATTGCACATATACCAGGGAAAGCAAATTATGCCGCTGATTTCCTCTCTCGTATTCAAACTGACAAAAATGCGTGCCTTACACTTAAGATGAAAGACAAAGTACCAATAAAAGAGATAGAAATCGACACAAAAGCATTGACACCAGTCGTGGAAACAAACGAAATCCTACCGGGAATAACAACAACCCATGCTGAATTGACCCCAGAGATTATCGAACAGCTACAAAATATAGGCATGTACGACGAGTACATACAAAAATAAATGAACTTTACAGTCTAACGATCCCAACGATAAACGCAATATCTTTCCCAAATCCCGAAAATATTGTCAATAAACAACACCCGATTAATCTCAAAGAGGAGCAAAACAAAGTTGACGACATTCGACAAGTAATACAGTGGAAAAAAGGTCTAGCACCAGCGAACATGAGATATTCTTCAAAATGCCTGAAAAAGTATTTCAAACACCTGAACCGCTTAGTTATTGGAGATGAAATTCTATATCGACTGTTCTACAATGACGTCGGTAAAATAGAATTTAAACAATATTACCTGCCAAAACATCTCTAAAACATCTCTGGAAGGAAACACTCTATCGAATTTACAATTCTCAAACAGCAGGACACATTGGAATTAGTAAAACAATACAAGAATTCCGAAGACGTTTTTATTTCCCTGGTTTTACAGAACATCTTATCGATTTCATTAAAAATTGTTTGACCTGTCTCCAGTTAAAGAAACTGCCAGCTAGTTCACTGAAACCACCGTTACAGCAGATGTCGTCACTACAGTCTTTTCCAGGAGATATGTTACAAATTGACCTTGTTGGAACATTTAACTCGCCTATATATAAATATGTTCTTAGCGGTATTGCCGTGTTCACAAAATACTTCTTCGCAATACCCCTGACTAACGGTAGCGCAGACACTATTGCAAGAGAATTAGTGAGAATTTTCTTCAATCATAGTTATCTGCCAACAACAATAGTCTCGGATCTTGGATCAACCTTTGTTTCGGACTTGATGAATGAATGAGCCAAACTATTTGAAGTAAAGTTTAAACATGCTACCTTGAAGCATCCACAAACAATAGCGGCAGTCGAGAGATCACACGGATCCTTGAAGCGTATACTACGGCTGTATACAAACGAACAATGGACAAATTGGCATAAATATGTGCCACTAGCCACATTTATCCACAATACATCTTATCATACCTCTATCGGATGCTGACCATCAACCCTGTTCCATGGCCGCGAACCAATTAAACCAATTGACTTGCGATTTGCGCGAGCTAAAAGAGACGTAATTGGCATCAACTCAGATTATGTAACAGAACTACAAGATGCAATGCAAACAAAATTCGGAGAAAATAAACTCCGCCTTTTGGATTCATACCACCGTTACCGAAGTTATTATGATGAAAAAGCATTAGCGCATCCACTAGACTAACACTCCTACTGCCTGCTACTGAATCCAAAGCTTACAACACACAGCGAAACAATTGAGAAGGCTATACAAACATGGATACCACTTTACCGCGTAGGAAAGGTGCTGGCGAATTCAAATTACATCGTCCGCAAAATTGGAACAAACTTCACACAATGTGTCCACAGGTTTAGGCTGCGACCAGTAAAGAAATCAGAAGCTGTTGAAGATCTCCAGATTATCGATCCATCAAATTTTGCCCCCGACCCATCAAGAAAACACGGCAAAAGCGAGCACGAGTTATTTGATGACTATGTGCCAAATTTGTTGGAAAGCGAGTAAAATGAACAGAAACCTCGAGTTGCACCAACACCACCAGCCGAAGTTAGCCTATCACTTGCCTTTGCACCTCCAGTAGGCGCGCCACCGGTATTACCTCGGCCTGCACCGATAGCATTACCACAACCCCCCATAGCAAGAGTTTTACCAGTTCCACTTCCGGTAACACCTAGAGTGATTCAACCACAAAATTCGAGACAGAGGGCATCGCCAATGAAAGAAATCCCCGAGGAAGAGCCACAGGACACGACACACAACTTTGAAGATCGAAACGATACTCCAATACTAGAAGTATACGACAAAGACCACAAGAAACAGACTCACCAGTTGGACCAGTAACAAGATCAAAAACCAGGCAAAACGTATCTTTCAGTGAAACAAAACAAATACGACGTTATACGTACTGCGACGATCACGCAGTACAGTTCACACCGTCGCCTAGCAAATGCCTAGCACCCTCTTTAACAAAAAATTTGCCGAGTATACTGTCAACACCAGAAAAACGAAAAAGCATAAAAAACTTATAGAGAAAACAAAGAAAGACAAGGACTCTCAGTAGAAACAAAGAAAGATCAAGTACCAGCAAGTATCAAAAGGTATCAGGCAACGAACCCTAGTAGCATATCACAGCAACCAAGCACTTCTAAAAGCACAAACAGAAATAAAAAGACAAAAATCAATTTAATTACGCCAGCATCACAAGCACAATTTTTCAAGTTTCCTGGCGACCCTTATCATGCACCTTACTCATATGCCTACTGCTCATCTAGCGACCTCATTAAGAACCACAGCGATGCTAATGAAACTGTCTAGTGGCACTTTAAAGGCAGGAAATGACCCCAATCACTGCACCCCAATTCTTTCTCATTTTGACCATTATAATAAGTTTCTCTTCACACTCATCACTAAAAACTACATCACTGATCATCCCAGTTATTACGCACTTTCCATGGCACTACATAATTTAAAAAATTTGCTCTGGGAGTATCAAATTTTAGACATAATCATCCCGAAACCAGAAAGAAACTAATATGAGTTAAATCCTTGCTCTGTTTCACGACTAATTGCAAGCGTTTTTTCGGACCTACCCATAAACGTATACTACGAAGACAACCCCTACGTGTAGCTCAACGACTCTGCTGATGAGTGGAATCATTTAAAACCTAAAGAAACCCAAATTCCGGAGTTTATCGAAAAATTCGGAGAAAAAAGCTGCAAAATACCCGTTTTCGGCTATAAAATTCATTAAAATCACTGATATTGGCTCTTAAACACTGATAGAAACTTAACCCAGCTTCTACAACTACTTAGTAGAAGGTTTTTACACCCCTGGTACAATAATAGCCGTTAAGATCAGAGAAAACCTCAAAAACAGCCAAAAATAGGCCTACAATAGGTGCAAAATTACCATCCAAAAATGACAAGTTTCTGCCCCACCCAGACCACCTACCGCCCCCAAACTTTGCATGGAGCATTGCCATGAACTTTCCAAGTGATCTACCAAAGGATTCTGGCGATTACCCAATAGTTTTCGAAAAATTGAAATTCGAAGTTTTGAAAATTAGACCCCAAAAAATGCCCATTTTTCGGCCAACTTGCTCCCCCCACCCAAAATCTCATTATAAACAAACCCTAAATTTACCTCTCTAAAATCAAGCTAACTGTATAGGCAAACTGTTACGACCATTTTGCACGGTTCAGAGTACACCAGTTTGTAAAAAACACAAAGTATTGGCCGAAAAATTTGAACGCCAAAAAATCAAATTTGGTAGCCCAACTTTAAAGTCAAAAATCTCGAATTCAAAAAAATCGAAAGTTTCTCGAAGTAGGGCCTTCCTAATTGATCATATCTTTCGATTGATACCACTTTTTTGACCCTAAGTGCCCTAAACAAAAAGCGCGAACGCAAAGAAAATTCGAATAAAAAAATTGAAAATTGCCAAAAATGAATTTTGAGTCTTAGGAGCTCAGCACAACTCGCTAGCGGTATTTGGACCGTCTTTTTGCTTTTCAATCTACCCCACTATATAAGTACTCATTTGAGATTTGGTCAGTTTTGCTCATAGAATAACTTAAAGTCTATTTTAATTCACCACAAAATTGCCTAATAAGCGTGTTATTTGTTTAAAACCACCTTTGTTGACAAATACGTGCCTAACTAGTTATTATAACACCTTTTAGCATGCAAAGCGACTGGAAATGCATCTAAAATTATACCGGTAGCATTAAATAGTACTACTGCTATGCCAAACCCCATATAACGGACCCAAACATCAAAAATACATGCATATTTTTTTTACACATACAAAATATGAAAAATGGATAAATTTACTCACTTTCGTCATTAAGTACTGGGTCCTGGCTCTTCATAGCCCTCCTCCGCCAACCTCTTAGCGAGGCCACGTTCTGCTTTCTCTAAAAGCAACCACATTTATGTTCAACATGCGAAAATTTATAGAAACATGAGCTAATTTTTAACTAGAATTAATTGAAATTTACTGATCACCTTTCCTAGCTGCCAATTTTTGCTCTTTGCTCATATTGATGTTGGGGAGATTGTCAAACTTCCTTCTCTTCATCCCCCTACCGGCAGAATTGACCCTCACACGCCCTTCTTGCTTCCCTTCTCAGCATATCGCCGGCCTCGCCACCCAACTTCTCCACAGCCCTCGATTGTCTTCGCGGAGACAAGTCCCTAACCAACGTCACCTCCCTACCCATCCCAAAACAGAAATACCTATCGACCCCCCGCACCCCCCCCTCTCGTCCCTTTCTTTCGCACCTTCCCAACCCGCCACCACTGACGGCCCTTGTAAAGTTAGAACTGAATGTGCCCACAGACTAGGTTGTACTATTAAACTCCCCAGTCACAACACAACCAAAGAAACTCTCCTCCAACCCCTTCGGCGGCCCTCTACGCACCATATCCCTAAATGAACTTGCTGACTTCACCGAAAGAATTAACCACCGCCCCGCCCTACCCGATTTTGCATAAATGAACGCCTTCTTCCCAAAACCCAAAGGTGCCACCGATTCGTCCCCCGCCGTTTCAATATGCCCCTCCGTAAACCACCGCCCCAACCCGTAAATACCCGACACCGCCGACACATCCAAATCCACAATTAACAAATAAATTAACACACAATTAACGTCCCCAATTTTCAACATCTCTCATGCTCTAATAACAATCTACCATGCAAAATTATCATGCTAACACCCAGAAAAATAGATTAAAACAAGCAGGTTAGTAAAGTTTCAACTCAAACAACTAATATGCTAAATAAACAAATCAACATCTAAACAAGGCACATGTACATAAAACTAAACTCATCTTAAACAACTAAGATTAACTACAGAACAACATCTATAAATTTAAAAAACAATGCTCAGAATTCATCCATTTCAATCAATACCACGCTTCCCTCATTCTCCTCTCCGGCTTCTTCTCTCATCTCTTCCCTTGACCAACGACAAAACAAGTAATAACTAACAAAGGCACGCAGTAAACAAACACAGATCATCATTAGAAGGCTCCAGTGAACAAAGTTGTCAATCATGAAACCACCATCTTCATCATCTCCCACATTATCACAAATCGGCGCCCTCTCGGCCCGCACTTCAGTCCCCTCCACATAACTCCCATTTTCACAACACCAAATCACAAATTTGAAAAAAGTTTTCGCAACACAATTCATCTCTGAAAGTAAATAAACACATTGAAAACACAAACAGTTATGTTGCATAAAGATTAACCCTCTTCCTCTTCAAACACCACCAAGGACAACTATTTAACATGATTCACTAAACTTATAAAGCACTTCCAAAAACGGTATTCAATGGTAATTTAAATTTGCGAAACCAATAACAAAATAAGTACAAAACGCAAACTAAATAGTAAATATCCGGCCGACAAGCTAAGCACAGCTTACAGTAAATATCAGATAATCACTTGCACTATAACTGATTCACCAGAGAGTTTACTGAACGTTCTTTTATGCCCAATTCGAAATTGTAAAAACTTACCGTCCTGACACTCCTCCTATTAATTACGAACACATCTTGTTTTTGGAGCCAGATTTTGACGAATTTTTATCAAAAGGGATACTCTTCCACGAAAACGCAAAAATACTGTTAGCAGAAAAATTCGTGAATGTCGAGTTTCTAATACCATTCCCTCACTGCAATTTCACCGCGAAAGAAGCAATCGAAGAAACTTTGCACAAACTTTCGAATATGTGGAACATACCATCAGTTTTCTGCCCACTTGATTTCTCCTCACAATTCAATACCTCAACTGACCAATTCAAAGTAAACTGGCCTAAGGACAAAATTCAAAGCGAAACGCACGAAGCAGAACAGACTGTCAAAAATCTTCGAGCAACAACGTCAAAACATTTGGCAGAAAATCCAGATAAATCAGCCCGAGATCGTCGTGGAGAACCGGTTGTAGCAGCAGCTGCACTTAACGGAATAGGCTTATTTGGCAGCGGAGTAGCGATGGGTAGCTATGGATGCGTCTTATCAGGCATATTCGGCCTCTGTCAAGAAAACGGTCGGAAAAATGCCGAAAATATTGACCGCTTAAATGAATACGCTTCACTCCTAACAGACTACGTTCTGGAAGTCGAGAGCGAGTCCAACGAAAAATTCTTTATGATTTCCAACGAGCTAGCTGAAATCTCTAAAATTCAGAAGACAATGCAAGAAACACAAAATAAAAATTGGGAAATCATGGAAGAACAATTCGAGGTCTTTCAGCATAATTTCTACGTTCTCCGCGATTGTAATCAAGTGTTTTTCTCTAACCAACAATTAAACTTTAACTTTGATAACATTGCTTCTTTATTATCTGTGCTCTATGCAGACATAAAAAGTTACCGGTCAGCGCTTTATGCGTACAACATCAACATCTTAAATTCGATACCAATTCTGTTGAACCAAAGGCTACCCATGTCGCTAGTACCACACGAATCGCTTCTTGCTATTCTTGACTCTGTATACGACGCACAGAAGATGGCATCGAACCGCCTGACTTTAGCAATACCGATGCAAGATCTCCTCTCCTATTACGACTCTAAGCTGATTCGAGAAGTGTCGACAGTTGATCAAGGACTCTTACTAACTTTGGCAATCCCGTTAGCGTCAAGCTAAACAGCCTTCAACGTCTACGAAACACATTTGATACCAATGCCACAAAAAGGTCAAGAAGAAGCACTCCAATGGCTCACGGAAGGCAAATACCTTGCTATATCAGAAGACTCAATGGAGACGACAGTCATGACAACAGAACAATCCGGAAACTGTTTAGGTCAAAAGTGGCCAGACAAGAAGACTGTTCCGGAAACAGTCTTCTTGTCTGGCCACTTTGTTCTTTCATTCCGCTATAACAGCATTAACAGTCTGCGACACACAAAAAATACTTCTACCGTCACCACAGAAATCAACAAATCTTGGTTACGGCATATGGCTCCTCACATCAGCGTCACCGGCGTTTACACTACGCGAATGTAGTGTTGATAATGCTAACGTGCCGCATAACAAAGAGTAACCTGGATGCACAGTATGCTTGATTACTCTAGAATGTGGAGCCCAATTGATCTCAAAATTTATCAAAATTTGACCCGATCTCTAAAGTTGTGATAAAATTCCAGCTAAGCGCATTGGAGTTAAGTTATCTGACCCTTTGGAGCATCTAATTGGCGCTGTACCCGAATTAAACGACCTCCCATATTTTGAAACAAAAACAGAGGCCAACATACAGCTGATAAGAGAAGTCTAAAAGAAACTCAAAAACGGAGTAACAGTTCTCGATGAAACCAAACTCCAAACGATAGCAAAACCAATAGCACACAAAATGACACTGCTCAAACCCAACCTAGTCTCTAAACTTGAGACCTATGTGCCTATCAAACTACCATTAATGTTAACAATGATAGTTTTCATCGGAAATTTAATTCTACATGCGCTGGCTACTTTCCTCTACCATAAGTTTGCAATAGTCCGCAAACTTACACCCAAGTTTTTACATCTGCAGAGCATCATTGACAAGAAAAATCAGTCAACTAATCAAACATCAAGATCCCCATCCAAAACAGACCTCACCAACCTCGCAACAGCATCAGTAGCACCCGGCACACAAATGCTTGCAACACGACGAACAATGTCTAACAAAAGCATTCAACGAGCACAACAAAATCAGGAGTTAGAGATGCCAACGAGATGCACCTCCTACAATGACGTTACCGCTAGAGCAGACGAATCGCAGGGCCAACTACTCTACAATAAATAATATATAACACATCTATTGGGCTATTTTACTCATTCATTTTGTCTCAAAACCTTGGCGAATATTTCAGTAGCTAACTATCTTTCATTTTATACACATACTCTGTAAAATTTTTTGACAAAATTTTTTTTAAAAGTTGGGTAGTGTAGTACCCTAAATGAATTCGGGTATTTTCCCTTGGAAAAATGTCTTTATATGGTATATATATTTGTCTTTCTATATACGGCTTTATTTGTTGTAAACTTTTTCGAATCAACAAACCTCAATGCTTAAAGTAAACCACATTTCCTGTACTAACTACTAGAGTGTATTTACTATAAATTTATACCCGGAGTGTATGTTTTAAAGAAGTATTGGAAAGCTAATATACATATGCCTTGTTTATTTGATTATAAAATCAACAGCGAGAAAATTAAAACTCTCAGAGAGCGCTTGGAGAGGAATAAAATTAAGCTGCAACAAAATCTTTTCTTTTCTCTCAGTAAAGCGAAACTAAAGATCTCCGTTTTTTACTTTAACTGTCGGCTCTAGCATTTCGAATTTCCTTGACCGCTCCCATCTCATAATCCTCATTTGTCCTCAAAGTAGGATAATATTCCTTTTACAATGAAACAGGCTATTAGACCCCCCCCCCCCCCCCCCGACTGAAGCAGGTTGCAATTTATTAGAGTTCCCACTAGGCGTTCGAGAGCAATTTTTCCGACGTTTAGTCGGTTATTTTTGTGCTCTAATTAAACTTGAAAGTTCCTTTTTTTTATCATGTGTGTGTTGGAAACAACGTGGAAAAGAATTATCGGCAATTCTGAATCCTGATTTTTGCTAATTTTAATCAAAGTTGACCATGTTTACAACAAACTGTTCCGAAAATTAAATATTTTTTTCAATTAGTCGAGGTCCTGAAACAAAAAAAATTCAATTAAAGACGGAAATTTTGGTGGCACATACAGAAAGACCGCTTACTAAAAGAGTAGTATTATCAAGCATAAGATGATTTTGAATTTCAATAAACTTATTTTTCTCAATGTCGTAACGGATAGATGATGATTTTCTCTACCTGAAAAAAAGCTTATATTTTTGAAATTAATTTTTTAAGTACATATAGCAAGTTTTGATTGCTACGGTTTCCTAGTTTGCTAGTGTTTAAAAGTTTGCGCTCAGAAAAATGTGAGTGCTTCGGTTGGCGCACTAAAAATCGATACTCAAAAGGCTTTAAAAAATTTTTAATGTAACTTCTGCCGATTTGATACATTTTTACCTGATAAATGTTTATTTTCATAACTGCTTGCATTTTACCCATGTTTTTGTTTTCAATGTTCTCAATGTAATCTAACAATCAATTCATCAATATTTGGTCATTAAACAAACTTTGGCAAAAAAGCTGTGGTCAGAAATTGTTTAAACTTAGCAAATGTTTGACAAACAATTTCTGACTGCAGGTTTTTTTGCCAACGTTTATTGACCAAAAATTGATGAAATTGATTGCTAGATTCTATTGAGAACACATAGCTCTCAAAAACACAGCTCTCATTGATTTTGATTAACTCTTTCGTACATCGCTGTTTTGAACTTGTTTCCATTCTTTTTGCAATTCTTGCAACAAAATAAGCTATTTTTGGGAGATCTTGCATGATAACCGTTTTTCTGCCAGAAGCTTGGAGGTCTCGCGTGGGGAATTATCATCCGGTCTCGCCTGGGGAATGACTTGGTTTTATTTTAAAATTTTTTGCTGCTTTCGCTAATTCGCGGATTTGTAATTCTAATGGATTGAAAATTGTGCTTGTCAGGTGAAACTGAGAGCGGGCTGCTATTCAAACATAAATGAAACCCTCAACGTCGACCAGTCGCTAGCATACCAGTCAGCATTAGCCGAAGGTATGATTGTGAAACTATACGACATGGGTGACATCTCCATAACATCCGGAAGAAAAAAAGGCAGGAGAAAGTCAAAATCAAAAGGCTGCAATGCTAGCGACTCTATGAGTGTAACAAGTGAAGATAGCCTTTCTACAACCGGAGATTTAATTGACATCAAAGAATTCAATAAGTTGAAAGACTGCATTAATGAGCTAACAGGTGTGCAGTTGATATCGCCCCGGAAGAAAGGCAGATCCCGAGCTGAAAATCTTGCATCCGAACTAAGAACCGAAGATCAGAGAGACGAGTTAGATCGCCAATGTTATTCCGCTTTAAATCCACTTTCACTGCCGGCGAAGTTTTTATCTCATCCAAGGTTGGTTGAGGGATCAATATTGTCAATTGATGGTAAAAATGATCGTTCGAGAGAGTTTGATGAATTAGAAGACTTGCCAGAGGAAACCGAAATTGAGATGAGCGGTGTTGATTGACTCTTGATTTTTTATTCTACGTTTTATTAAAGGTGTAGTATACTTGTTTGCAATCTAAAATAGACAAAATTGAACTTTTGTTTCCTACCTTCTATTTAACAGCAATTATATCACCCCCTCTAATATCTCAGCCCGATGTTAATTGTTCCGACCTCACTTTTGAGGGGAAGGAAATATATGCATAACGGAGTTTTTTATTCGGTCAATTTTGGCTTATTCGGTCAGTTTTGACCTATTGACATATCGTAGAGAGAGTTGTGTGTGGCATCATTAGAGAGCCCGTCAAGCGTAAAATATTTAATTTAAGTTTTTAATAGTCGCAAATCGATAGCTGGACTATTATTGGACTTCTTTTTGTTTTTAACCACTCGTACAGGAGTGAAATTGCCGTGAACTATATAATTAATAGCCGCGAAGCGATATTGTCTATTATTGGGGACATCGTGGTTTCTTTTTAATTCGTCGTCTTCATCGATGATTTTTGCGACCCTTGACTTTTCAGTTTCAGTGACTTCGACTGCTCTGCAGTTAAATCGGTCATTAGTTCTGCTTTTAGGTCAATTGCGTGACTTAACTCACTTGAATAATTACTTCTGAACTCACTTAATGAACCTTAATTTTTATTTCGATTTTTAATTTTGAAAAAATTCTATCAGGGCTTTTTCCTTTAGAGCTTTTCCTATTCGAGCGTACGTGTCTCGTAGAAATGACAGTCCGAATCTAATCCAAAAAGTATATTGGTCTATTTAAGGACTGGTGGTCAATCTGTCTATCTTGTTTCTTTAGTTGTTTCAATTCCGTGGAAGGCCACAAGCGTCTATTGCGGCTATTTTCCGGCAATCTGCCGGCTATGTTTTTCTGAGTGAGAGAAGTGTTTTGTTTATGCGCTGAGTTGAGACTTCTTGAGTTTGAAAGGTGTTTTTGAGAAAATGGGGATAAACGTAACCGTTTCTAGTCCCTTTTTGGTCCATTTGGTGTTTTTGAGAAATGGTGAAATAGAAAACCGCTTCTAGCCGCTTTTTCGTCAATTTGGCTCAACTTTTACATGTCGTTCGCTTTTTTGCGTAGAAATAGTTTTCGATAGACGCTACATCAATACCTAAACCTCTGGATTTGATATTACACTTTTTTGAGAGTAATCAAGTGTAAAATCGACTTATTTCTGTGATTCTTAATTTTTGCCTTTTTTGCAATCAAAGAATTAAGCGACGTCTCGATGATGCATTGAATGTTTCTGTTTTTGTACGTGAGGTGTTTTTGTTTTACTATAATGTACACATACCAATCTTAGCTGTTTTTTTGTTCATTTTTTTAGTTCAATATTTTGTCCAAAGTTTTTATTGTTTTTTAGCTTGATTTTTTGAAATATGGTTTGTTGTACTTGGTCAGGGACTTTTATTGCGTGTTGTTGATCATTCAATTTTTTGGAGCTACGTTTTTCAAAATTAAATGAAAATTTGTTTCATATATGCGATTTAAACAATATTTTGCCAATTTGGGCAAAATATTGTTTTTGAAATCTTTGAATTCTGTTTTCCCTGTGGTGTTTCGACAGGAGGTTGATTATATGTACCTACCGAGCATTCAATGCTAAACAAAGATTTTTACACTCGCTTTTCTACTTAAATTTTATTTTAATTTTCAACTTTCAAAATTATGCAGATGCCTGTTTGTCTGCTTTTTGCAATGCGTTCGATTTACCCTCCAATTTCTAAGAGTTCTGCACTTATTTATTTGTTGCAAATGTTGATGCTTTACCATAACCTATATTGCTATTTGCCTTTTTGTTTTAAAAAAATTTTCACTTTCATTTTAAAGTTGGTTTCATCTAACATAATGTGGCTCCGGAATTTAGCTGAAATTGCTTATAAATGTCTATTTTTTATAGCTGCAATTACTGATATTTGTTTTCTGTCAATTCTTGCGAGTCTAGGTTTCCTTAGGAACGATTATTGGCTTTTCATTTTTACGCTGTCTTATAATATCTCCGACAAAGAGAAGTATTTTGAATTTTTTAAATAAATCGTTTTAAGTTTTTAAGATTTTGCCTATGTTTGTCTGCCTAATGATTTTTCAATGTGTATTTTGGGTCGCTGAGATAATTGAAGATATCTGAAAAATTGAGAGCAGTTCTTTCGTTTCAGCTGCTAACCCTGTCAGTTTTTAAAGCTTTGGCAATTTTTTTTTCGGTCTTAGAGGTTTTGGTTGTTCAACATTGTCAGATTTTGTGAGAGTTTTTGTGTCAAAATCTTGTCTTAAGTATTAAATCAATACAGATTTTTTAGTTTGAATTGTTTTGTTGTTCGCTTTGAGTCAATTTTAATAATGCTGAATAAAATATTTCTTGTTATAACGCGTTTTTACCGATTAATCTGGTTACCCTAGTGAGGCAAAGATTAGTTTTTCAGATAACAGACAATGGTTTTGGCTGACATTACGGTTTTTTGGGAAATTCAGAAGCTTCGAGCCAGAAGCATCTGGCTAGACGTTTAGTGTTACCGCCAAGATTTTTTATTAAGGCTATGTGACGTCACGATCACCTCAAATCAGTTTTTTGTTCATTCTTTTATGGAGTTCTGATTGAATTGAGTGCTCAACTTCAATATTGTATCTTAGTGAAGCGAGTTTTTTTTTCATTCTTGTGAAGAAGTTTCTGCTCTCATGCGATTTTACCTCACTCTCAAAAATATTTTTGTTCATTTTCAAAATAATTTTTCTGTAATTCAAGGCGATCAGGTCAATTGGTGTTTTGGAGGTCATTTGAGACCAGATAGTAGAAGCAGCTATAAGTTAAAAGTATAACAACTCAGCAATTATTAAAGAGAAGGAAAGTTCTTTTTTGCTCCGTCTGTTGTTTACTCTTTTTGAAACTGCAGATCTACAAAGCTACGGTAGTTATTTTTTGCCAATCTGCCAGCTATGTTCTATTTTTTTTCGAAGGTTTAAAGTTTTTGTAAACATTCGACGTCATTTTTTTCATTTTAAGCCTCAGCTTTATTAAGTTAAAGATTTTTTCATTTTTATTTCGCTAGTATTTGCAACAATTATGTGTTTGAATAGATGAGTAGTGATAGCAATGCTAGTTTCAATCTCATCGTGGGTTTTAGATTCATATAGTTTTGATTGCTGTCTTTAAAAAAGTTATTGTTTTTTGTCAATTACAGGCAAGTCAATTTTCATATACAATAAATGAGGGGTTACATTAATGAGAGATCACATTTCTTTTCATTTGAGGCACAATGAACATGCATAATGTTTTCAGAGAATAGCTCATGATTTGTGTGCTTTTGACCATGTGATTTGATAAACGTTTGTTGACTTCTTGAGTTTTGCCTGCTTTTAATTTTTTTGATATCCTTTGACTTAATCTCAAGGGTCCAAGTGAAACTATCAAATGCCTTCAATTTTAACTTAATGGTTCTTATGACTTTGAATATTTTGTTCTTATAGTTGACAGTGAATTTTCGAACTTTGTCATAGTTTTAATCTTACTTCTGTCAACTTGTAGCTGATTCTCATTAATACTTGGTCCCTTCTTTTTTCGAGAAGAAAATGAACCTGTTTAGCTGATTAGCGTTTTAACTATTGTTTTTCTCTTTTTTTACTATGAATTCGCATGAAATTGTTGGGATTATGGACATTTAACCATATCTGTCGTATCACCATCAGATTAATTACAGGTACCAATGGTGTTGAAAGGAGGCATATTTGAATATTTATTTTATTTTTAGTAGACACTTTATAGTTTTAATGACTTCGAAACTGTTTTCTCGCAATTTTTTCTGTATTTAGTTTTTGTAGTCCCACTTTTTTGTTGTTTCTATGTGATAACTGATGATTTTATTGAATTTGAGTTGTTGTTTTTCGAGAAACTGAATTCTCTTTTTATCGAGTTGTTACCAAGTCTCCTTTAGGGCAGTTCCCGTCTGCTTTCTAGTGAAGAAGTCATTTTTTTATCGGATGCTAATTTGACTTAATTGCTCAGTGTTATTATTCAAGATATCGAATACTTTATTAATAGCCCCACAGCAATAGCTGGGGCTATAATTAGCTTTCTCTTGGTTTTTTATTTCGTCATAGAGATTTTTCTTCCGACCATATGACGTCACAATCACTTCAAATCTGCTGTTTGTTCATTCGTTCATGCAATTTTGTATGAATTGCGTGCTTGACGTCATTTTTGACTCTTTATGTAGCGAGTAATTTTGTTTGGAATCACTTGATTAAATTTTTGGTTGCACGTGACTTATCTCACTCTCAAAATGACTTCCTCACTTTGAAATTGACTTTTCTTCCTTTTATTTAAAGAGAGAAGGTCGAGTGATAGTGTGTCACTCTAATTGATGGTTAATTGAGAGCAGCTATTAGAAGTAACAATAAATTTGACAGACCTGGAATCAAAATATAGAATCTCAGCATTTGATAAAAGTGTGTATGGATTTTTGAAAGTTTATCTCTTCTTCATTTGGTCCTATTTAATCTAAAAGGAGGATGAGCGGGGTTGGAAAATTGTGCGTTCGCACCGAGCCTCATTGTTCTTTTATAAAGTTGCAATATGGTGTGATTTTTATTGTGCAGTTATTATTCCAAATTAGGAATACGTAGGGTTCGGGTAAGAAACAATCCCAATGTAGGGTAAGCTTTGCTGGTACGATAGTTTAATGACTTCGAAACTGTTTTCTCGCAATTTTTTCTGTATTTAGTTTTTGTAGTCCCACTTTTTTGTTGTTTCTATGTGATAACTGATGATTTTATTGAATTTGAGTTGTTGTTTTTCGAGAAACTGAATTCTCTTTTTATCGAGTTGTTACCAAGTCTCCTTTAGGGCAGTTCCCGTCTGCTTTCTAGTGAAGAAGTCATTTTTTATCGGATGCTAATTTGACTTTATTGCTCAGTGTTATTATTCAAGATATCGAATACTTTATTAATAGCCCCACAGCAATAGCTGGGGCTATAATTAGCTTTCTCTTGGTTTTTTATTTCGTCATAGAGATTTTTCTTCCGACCATATGACGTCACAATCACTTCAAATCTGCTGTTTGTTCATTCGTTCATGCAATTTTGTATGAATTGCGTGCTTGACGTCATTTTTGACTCTTTATGTAGCGAGTAATTTTGTTTGGAATCGCTTGATTAAATTTTTGGTTGCACGTGACTTATCTCACTCTCAAAATGACTTCCTCACTTTGAAATTGACTTTTCTTCCTTTTATTTAAAGAGAGAAGGTCGAGTGATAGTGTGTCACTCTAATTGATGGTTAATTGAGAGCAGCTATTAGAAGTAACAATAAATTTGACAGACCTGGAATCAAAATATAGAATCTCAGCATTTGATAAAAGTGTGTATGGATTTTTGAAAGTTTATCTCTTCTTCATTTGGTCCTATTTAATCTAAAAGGAGGATGAGCGGGGTTGGAAAATTGTGCGTTCGCACCGAGCCTCATTGTTCTTTTATAAAGTTGCAATATGGTGTGATTTTTATTGTGCAGTTATTATTCCAAATTAGGAATACGTAGGGTTCGGGTAAGAAACAAGCCCAATGTAGGGTAAGCTTTGCTGGTACGATAGTTTTTCGGATAACCCGGAAGTTAAGGTAGTTTTTCGGGTGAGAAAATGTTCAAAATTAGAGATGCAAAGGGTTTGGTAAAGAATTTTTGAGCACTGATGCTTGCGGGGTTAAATTATGTAGTATATAGGAGTTATGTAGAGCTATAGCAGTCGGTGTGAAGAGAGGTGGAAGCGTGGTGGAGATATTTGAAACCTGATACGTATCTTCGCGTGGAAAACATCTCTGTGACCATTGTGAAATTAGACTTTCTGTGGAAATTAGACCAACGCCAAGCCGTTACGTCAAAATCAAGTCTACAATATAAAATAATTGTATTCATAACAATGGCCGTCACAGTAAGAGAGGTTTCAAAAGTTCTCAATGTTAAACTCTTCCCTGACATTTTGAGCAATTTGGGCTTTTCGTTTTGAAACCGTTCCCCAATCATTCTCGAATCTTTCAAGTTATCTTTATCGACTTTCTTAAAATAATTGAGCCAATTCCCAATGAAATGGGGGCTAGGATATTAACAAGCCCTTCTTGTATAGCGAATTTTGGCCTTCTGACATCTTTTGCGGAGAGATAGAAAAAGAATGTCATTGAAAATCTCTTGAAAAATTGAATAGACTGTTTCGAATTTTTCGCTTCTTGAAGGAAAATTGACGTTCCAATTTTCTCAATTTTTTCTCGTTTTTTAATCTTTTATTTAGTTTTTATGTACATTTTATTTAATAGAGATTTTACGCCTTCTCTTGTTTTGTAAAATTCAAAGATTATTGTGGCGGATGTGATCTTTTAGGAACTGTTTCCACTATTCTCGACTTGTTGTCAACAAAAATTCAAAATAGTGTGATTTTTGTCACCCTGATTTAGTAAAAAGGAATGAAAATCGGGAAGTTTTTTAGGCTTGAACTTCAGGTAAAGTAATTTTTAAAAGAACGGGAAAGGAATTGTATCGGTTGCCTGATGGGAAAAGCAATGGTTTATGTGCTTAGATATTAATTGTTTTCGTAGAATTTTTGTGAGTTTTTAAGTTTTGGCCCAATTTTCTAGTTCAATCTGTTCTCTGTCTAATTTATAACTGATCTCATTGACTTTCAATTGAGGCATGAGGGAAACATTTAATATTTTCAATGAGCTTCTAACAGCTTTGATACCAGTTGTTTCCAGAAAAACTCCTTTTTTAAATGTTGCCTTAGCCTCGTTAATAATAGGTCTGGTGGGCCCCAAGATGAGGCACAATTGGATCAGTTAACAGTTTCAATTCATATCTGTTGATCTATTTTGCTTTTAACCGCTCTGGCACCACTCGCTTTCAAAAATAGCGATATCTTAGTTTTGCCCCCTTAATGGCCGTTTTGATTTTTCTGCCACTGTCTCTGCAATGATTTGTGTGTAACAGCATAATAATCGCCATATATTATCAGCCAATAAAAAGTCTTTCTATGATATTAAACTGCTCAATCGCTGCAATTTTTGGCCTCTGAGATAAACAGGGATGATCATAAATGGGATTAAATTTTAATAAAAGTTCGCTAATTCGTCAATGAACTTGTAATCTCTAAATTTATTCTACGGTTCATCGGTGGAATCCAATTAGGCCCCAACCCGAGTGATTAACTTATTTGAATGCCAGGACAATTGTTTGGGACAGTTGACTACTTTATGGTGCCAGATGATTTTTAAAGTACTGCCTTCAAGAGTTTTAATTTATGTTCACCTGAAGTTTTCGCCCAATGGCTACAAAATTTTGTTGTGTCTAATCCCGTAACCCGTCCCCATCAGCATTGTCAATTAATTGAGGAACAGATTCAGCAATAATGTCTAAGATAAGATATTAGTAAAGTTTCAGATTTTTGATGTTTAAGCGCTGCGCCAATTGTGTTTTGACGCGATATGTGTCAATGTATGCTACCCGATATGTTGGAAAAGTTTTTACGGACAATGACTGGATTGAAATTGCCCAGAAAGCGAAGCCAGGTTACAACGAGAGATTCCCGGTAATCGCAGTTCTCCAACTTCTGAAAGCCGACAGACATAAAGCTAGGACGACCAAAGGATCATTGACAGCGTCGAAGGAAACATTGGAGCGTTTTGTTCTTCAGCAAAATACAGATTTGCAAACGAATGAGGAAAAGGCGTTTATTAGTGGCTATTTTAGCCCCCAGATTGATTGGTATCGCACAATAAAAAGCCTCGGCGAGTTTCTGCTAATGAAAGGTGAGCTATTTTTAAGCTATTTCCAATCGCTTTTTAAGAAATGTGGGGTATCAATAGACTAATGCAACATTAGATGCTCATAAAAAAACTACTCGAATCATTCAGAATTATCGCACTCACACTGAAATTTAAATGCTTTTGGCTTGTTAGCGAAGTTCAATTTTGGTTTCTATCTGTATACAGCATGTATTGAACCATTTAATGATTCTAATCATGTAATCTGAGCTTTTTTTATGGTTTTGCTCCTTTTTACAGGTGATGTGGCTTCAAAACGGACTCTGACTCAATTTTACGTGAAGGCTGCTTTCGAGGCCAGGCAATGGGAAGAAGTCATTCAGTGCTACGAAGAGGCAGTTTCTCGTAGGAACCAAATAGACAATGAAGTGACATTTGGCCTGGAAGATATGCGATGGCGTGCTTGTATTGCTTACGGTCAAGTCGGAAGGTAAGGTTAGTCACCTTTTGATATCTTTCAATGTTGAGCTTTCGAATTATTCCTTGTTTATTTAGCTTCAGTTAGTATCGAGTGTCAATGTAAGTCGACTTTTCGACCGTTGATACATCAATACGAGCAAAACTTACCATTAAAATCATTTTACATTTTGTTTTTCCAATAATTCTATCGGTTAATGTTTCGGAAATAAAAGCAGTTGAAATTCGCATAAGCTTGGAAATAGTGATATATCAAGTATATATTGACTGTCTATCCTTACTAAACAATTGTTGCAAGTGGCTTATGCAGTACTTGTGATCTGTTAATCTTTTAATCTGTACTAGCTACAGTTTAGAAAATATATTTATCAAATGTTGTGTACAGCTTCAAGCAGTCAGATGACTGATCTGTCTAGTTTCTAATCCAGAATCGAAACGAACAGTCCGTACTCGAACTTCATTTTCTAGGCCGATGACACTGCAGTTTACACTAAATCAAATAAAGCAAATGCTCGTCACGAGCATCAACAGATCTTATCCCAAACAGAAAACTGGCTTAAACTTACACTGAACACGGATAAAAGTGACCATAACCTTTAAGACTAAGCACGACAGAAGTGATGACTTTACGGTGAACGGAAAGCCCTGAAAATCTAAATTTTTTTAGTTAATTGGGCGTAACGATTGACAAAGAATTAGATTTTAGAGAACACTCGAAACGCGTAGAAAAGAAATTGGTACAATTTTAAGGATTCTTCTATACATTGAGAAAAATTTTAAATCACAGCCAATTTATCAAGATATTCAACACTTATGTTTAACCAGTGGTTCAATACGGAATTCTAATCTTTGGGACTGCCAGTCAAGCTACGATGCAGAAAATCGATGCAAAAATTAATAGAATACTAAGAGTAATCTTTTTTATTTAAGTTTATCATACATAAATCACTTCATGACACAAAATGAACTGTCAAAACTGTGAAAAACGAGTTAAAGCTGACCCCCTTAATTCATTTTTCCCCCAAAAACAGTCGATCAAAAAATGCAATAACTTTTAATCGTTTTTCTCAAAATGGATTTTAATTTTTGGATTCAATACAAGTGAATAATTTGAGCGGTCCATAGGTTTGAACTCTTCTTAATACTAACCTTCCTTGTTTTTTTCTAGCTATCACTCTAATTTTGATCTCCACTGAACAACTTTTGAAATAAATATGATATTTCTCTTCCGACTATGAGACGCCTGAAAACGGACCTGATGGTCTAATGGCGATCTTTCTGGTGCTCTGTTTATAGCTGCGAAGCTGTAAGCTGAGCAAAGCTATATTGCGGTCCTCTTGGTTTTTTACAATTCAAAGAATTTGAATTGTATTGGGGCGCTGTCTTTTTTTTTAAGATCTGTTCACACATTTTCATGATTTTGGTGGTGATTTTGGTAGTGATTTTGGTCACGCCGAAACAGGAAGTGGAGCGAAAAAGCGAGTGGTTTTGCGGCGTGAAATTTTTTCGCTCTAATTTTAAAGTAGAGTCAGAAAACGGTGTTTGAACAAAAATTCGCTTTCTCGCTAGTGGTTTTTTTGTTCACATGCGGCAATTTCACTTTGATTTTTACTGTTTTTTCGATTTTTTGGATCGGAATTTTTTCTAAATGGTTTTCCCAATCCATTCATAGTCCGTTCTAGGTCTAGTTTTCTGTTTAGTCAATGAAAATTCTTTGAATTGTGCGTCAGGACTTGTCCTGCTATGTTTTTTGTTTCGTCGTCTGACGCTCTTTTTTCGTTTTACATTTGTTCACACAGCAAAGCTGAAAAAGTCAATTTTTCTGAATTACTTCCTCCTCTCACTAACGGCATTTGCGCGCGTGACGTCATTTCTCACTCGCTTTAGCAAAAGTTTTTAGGTTATTTGCGTGATTAGATTTTGATCATACGTGACTTACCTCACTCAATAAAATGACTTTTGCACTTTAAAACTTAAGTTTAATTTGAATTTGTTTAAGGTCAAAGGAACTCATTTGTGCAGTAAAGGTCCCTAATAAGAGGCTTCTGCGGAATGAATTTTAACAAGCTTTATTAATTTATCGCTGAATGTTTTTTACCTAGTTTTTTGAGCGGCGTCATCTTTTTTCAATTTAGATCTTTGTCTGTTTCTATCTCTATTATATGGCACGCAGGTCTGTTCTTTCGCAGTTATTCCGGTAGTCTACCGGCTATGTTTTAAAATTTTTTGATCAAGTGTGTAAGTGCTCTTTTTATTCTGTAAAGACACCAGTAAACAATTTATTAATATTATTATTAATCATGATCATAAATATCACATTCCTTGTTTCTTTTTGAGAATTTGAGACAAATTGGTATGGAACTGAATGCTCTAAATTGCTACCGTGCCGAAAATTGTGATGGATTAATTTAATAGCCGCAATGCGATAATTGGGGCTATTGTTGGTCTTCTCTTGGTTTTTCTATAATTCAATGAATTTGAATTGAATTGAGGCGTATTTTTTACAGCTCATAGAGGATTATTGGTGGAGCGACGTCTTTATCAATAGTTTTTTAAAAAGGGGATGTAAAAGTCAATGCCGCTTGTGAAAAATGAGTGTTTAATTCAAACGGCTGAACGAAGTGAAGAGAAGAAAGTGGTTAATCTGTTCATGTCATTTTTGCGAGAGAGCGAGAAAAGTATGAAATTTATTTTTCTGATAGAAGTTTTTTGATTGTGCGGTTTTTAGAGCAGTTTTAACTCCCAAATATTCACTCAAAAGTTTTTCTCTCAATTATGGAAAATAGGAAGAGTGTTTTTTGATTTTTTTGAATGAAATAACACTTTAGATCCATTTTCAGCTTTTTGTACATTTTTGCCATGGTTTAAGCTCTTTAGAGAAGGTTTTGTATTCTTGTTCATTTTTATAGCTTTGGGGAGTTTTAATGGTGATCTGTCAGTTTTAGTGGGGACTGAATTGAATTGATTGTTATTTTAACCTGTTTTTATTAAAGAAGAATGTGTAAATTTGAACAAGTTTCTGCCGAATTCTGTCCTTTGTTTACTTCTTTTTTATATTTCTGATTTTATGCTTCTCAATAATTTTTGGTCAATTCTCAATTAAGAACTGTTCTATAGGTATTGCTACT
Source organism: Convolutriloba macropyga (assembly GCF_964194025.1). NCBI lineage: Eukaryota > Metazoa > Xenacoelomorpha > Acoela > Convolutidae > Convolutriloba > Convolutriloba macropyga. The sequence continues at coordinate 58,511,964 of NC_134470.1, read as the reverse complement.
ATGAGTGACACCTGTTTTTATTAAAGAAGAATGTTTAAATTTGAACAAGTTTCTGCCGAATTCTGTCCTTTGTTTAGTTCTTTTTTATATTTCTGATTTTATGCTTCTCAATAATTTTTGGTCAATTCTCAATTAAGAACTGTTCTATAGGTATTGCTACTATGAGTGACACTTGAAGGCTCATAACAGATGGAATTGAAAGTTTTTCATCGATAATGGTTAGAAAGTTGCGTTTTGGCATTTTGTAAGAGACGAAAATTTTCGATTTTATCCTTGGCATTTCCTTTCCCTTTCATGAGTTTTCACTTGAATCATTTTGGTAGATTGTATGTCAAATGGTGATTTTTGGTGGGAAACCATTTGTGTTACAAGGTCTTAGCTGTTTTTGTCAACAATTTTTTGGAGTTACAGCTAAAAGTAAATATTGTCTGATGCTGTTTGTTTTTGTCAGTTTGTTTGCTCATGTTATTCTCCTGTTATTGTTTAAAAATTTTGTTTTATTAAAATTCAGGATGTTAATTAGTAGGCCAGAGAGAATGTTCTATTTTCTACTGCGAATCGTTTTCGGAATTTTCCTGGCTATATTTTAAGAACTGTTCACACATTTTCATGATTTTAGAGAAGTGAGTTTGGTCACGCGAAACCGGAAGTGGAGCGAAAAAGCGAGTGATTTGCGGCGTGATTTTTTTACTCCAATCTCAAAGTAAGGTGAGAAATTGGTGTTTGAACACAAATTCGCCTTCTCGATTATGATTTTTTGTTCACATGATTCAATTTGACTTTGATTACTGCTATTTTCATTTTTTTGATCAGATTTTTTTCCTAAGTGGTTTTCCTAATCCCTTTACTGTCCATTATAGGCCTAGTCTTTTTTCAGTCTGTAACAATTCTTTGATTTGTGTCAGGACGTCCTATGCTTTTTTATTTTGTCAAGATTTTGTTACGACCATATGATGTCACTATTTCAAATCTGCTTTTTGGTTCATTCTTTCATGCAATTTCAGCTAAATTGCGTGCGGGACGTCATTTTTTAAATCTTAATGGAGTGATTTTTTTTCGTTCAATCGCTTGATTAAGTTTTGGTCACACGTGATTTCCTCACTCTTAAATTGACTTTCCTGTACTTTTAAATATAAGGTCAAGTGAGTGTGTGTCGTTCTAATTGAATGTTATTTGAAAGCGCCTATAGTAGCAGGAATAGTTTAATCAAAATATAACATCTCAGCATTCAATAAGAAGTTTCTTTTACTATAATTTTGAGAATGGAGATCTACGTCTCTATTGCGGCTATTTTCTGGCAATCTGGCAGATGAGTTATGAACATTTTCTGTGAAAAGAAATGATTCGTGTCGCAATCAGCTTTGAAATCTAATAATTGGAGCTCGAGAAAGTATTCAGCTCAAGTTATTATTTGATGGTATTCTGCGGTACTGGCGTCCATTCATTCGTGCATAAAACGCATTCTTAGAAATGTCCCCTCCTCGCGTGAAAAAAAAAATACGTTTCCATTACTATGAGTGAGCAAAGTTTCTACCACAAATTTTCATGTCATGTCCTACCGGGTTGGAGAAGGGATTAATTCTCTATTGTTTTCTAGAACGGAATGTATGCTCAACCTGTTCTTCAAACACCCTCATCTTGTGAATTTGGCCAGCATTGTTGTGGCTCTCCATCCTCTACTAACTAGGGAATCTCTCTCAACTTTTCACAGCAGAATTATCTCGAGAATTATGTCTCAAAGCCATGTGGGCTTTGATCATCTGAATGCTATTATGGATAAACTATTGAACAGGTCCCCGAATGTGTTGATTAGCATTGAAGACTAAATTGCTGTTGAATTATAGCTCATCTCCAGATTTGACAAGGGACTTCTGAGTCTGTTACCGAAATCGACAAAAATGTTCAGATTTCTTTTTAATCATATAATCTTGAGATTAGTTGAGTTTTTAGGGTCCTAAAATGTTCTCTCATTCACTAATTTAAGCAACTGAGCTTAATCGGCGGTATTTTACGAGTCAAAATCAATTGAAAAGTGCGCCAAATGCCGGAATTGGTTTCGTGCAATTCTGTCCTTGGTTGAGTGGCTTTGAAATACGAATGAAAACTTTTGTCTCAACTAATGCTTTCGCATATTCATTGTAAGGGTCTCTGGTCTCATTCTACCGAATAAGAAGGATGTAAGCTTAAAGACTTTCGCTTTCGTAAACACGAATAATAAAAGCGTACGAAAAAGTATACTTTTTTACTCTAGATATCTTTCGCTTTTTTCATTACCAAAAATCCCAGTTTCATATTTTTTTATTCTAGATACCGTCTCCTTAATTACTGGTAAAAGTTGATCAGAAGAAAATTTTTGTTTGAGAACTGTGTAGAGATGTTTAATGCTTTTGAAGGTAAAACTAGACTGGACAACACAAAGCTGTACAAATTTTCAACCTCTATTTTCAATTTTCTCAATTTTAAACTCAATGGCGCAATAATTTGGAATGTCAAGATGCTAGTGGCGGGGCCTTGCCAAGAGCTGCTGGGGATAATTTTGATAGATTAAAGATACTAAATAGAAACAAGGAGGCTCGGTAATGTGCATTCGCGCATAAAGTTCCGACCCCGCTCATCTACATTTGTCACTTAATTTTCTACCAAATGAGGAAGAGATAAAAAAAGTAACATATCAACATATCGTCCATCAAAATACTAAATGAGCGCAACAACCTACCTTAGAGGGCCGATGAGACCTGCGGCTACCATAATATAACTACCGGAAAAGACGGTGATAAAAATCAATTAATTTGAAATAATCATTACGACCAAAACTCGTCCATTTTTTGAAAAGGATTAATAACCAAATCAAAATGCCATCAGATAAAACTTATACTAAAAAAGGTTATCCTCAACTTCATTAGAGGAAAAAATAAGACTTTTCCTCAATGAGACTTGGTAACAAGTCCACAAAAAATGAACAAAAGGGCTAGGTTTTAAAAAGACGTTCTTTTTTTTAAAAAAAAGAATTAATGTGATTAGAAATATTATGCATCCAATGAAATCATTGAGCGATTCTTTTATACCTCCATAGGGAGCGATTGAGATCCTTCTTTATCCAGGATATGACTACAAAAAGAACGGTAAATACAGGAAAAAAATTTGCACAAAAAAATTGCACAAAAGTTCTGTCCCGGCCAACTAAACATTGAGCTCTTCACTATAAAGATTAAAAATATTTGATTGCGTTTTTGTCAAATGACCAGAGGAGCTCCCATTAGTGATACTGTGAAAAGAAAATATAAACCTTCAAAATTGGTCGACTATGCGAAAATCACGAATGTTTTACGAAAACTGGTTGTACCGAGAACGAAGACCATTTCAGGAGAATTAAACTGCTATAAAGAGCAAAACGTAGGTGATTAGATAAAGGATTTGACTTGTCTAAAGAGTTACTAAGCTACAAGTTAACAGAAATAAGATTGGCAAATCTCAGAAATCCTTTGTCTTCTTTTAAAAAACAAAAATTTTCACAATTCATAGCCAACATAAGCTTTCAACTAAAAGAGTAGAAAGTTTATTTTCCAACTTTTGTGAAAACTATTTGCAGCTGTTATTAGTGAGACTAAGTCTTTAGATTGTAAAATAGCATTAACTACAACCTGAAATAAAAATTTTCAAACAACTTTACGAAACCAGTGTTGAACCCATTAAAATTATAAAATAGTAACCGTGAGAAAATTAGATCTTCCTTTGCGTCTCATTTGAACATACTAAAGTCTTTTTGCAAAACGGCTGTTTCAAAATGAAACCGGGTGCAAAAACCACAAAAATTGAAAAGTATCTTAATTTCACAAAATTCTTCTGAAACAAATTGTTTAAGCCTTGAAGATCTTTAAACAACAGAAAAATCATTGTTTTGTTTCAGCAAAGTATTGAAGACATATCTCAATATTGTGGCTAATCAACGAAAATGATATGACATTATAAAATGCGAAAAAACGCAAACCAGAACAAAAAGGCATATTTGAATATTTTTTTTGAAAAAATTTGATTTGGAAGTCACTTAAACCATTCGCTATATATCGATATCAGTTTTTAAGTTAGTTTACGTATCAATAGTTGGCCACTGGGTACTTTAATTAACCAGAATTTAGCATACGACAACAAAAATTAACTACAAATTCATAGCAAAAATAAAAAAAACTACCAAGATCTGCAAGAGAACGTTGTCGCAGCCCTTAAAATCATATGTTAAGAAAACAATAAAAATGTTTTATTACCATTTTTGTGAAAATTGTTTTTAGATAGATTACTAAGTAATGTTGATGTGACAATTTGCCAAAGAAACAAAAACAATAGCAAAAATGGACGATTATGCAAAAAATCACAAACTTTTGTTTGAAAACTCTGAATATCCAAGCCAAGATACCGTTCTTTTAAAACAATCCGCCACGAAATTAGTTTGTATTCTATAGGAAAGAATGTTTGACCTGTGTTTCCTGAAAATGAGGCAAAAGTTGATAGAAATAATTTTAAAAAATTGACAAGTTCAAAAAATCATCGAAATTTCCTTAAAACAAATTTATTCAATGACATAAGAGGCATTAGGTAATAGCCGAATTCATGGTAAAGGTTCACCTACACACCTTGCAGAAACCTTTTGGACTTTTGAATTGTTAGTCTTGGTAATCAAGATGCAAAAAGAATATGAATTGAAGAAAAAACACAATTCAGTTAAAGTTTACTAAAGATCTTCTTAAGTTTAATAAATTTCTGAATGTAAGAATCCATGATGATATCAAACGTATCCCTAATTTTGCAATGCGCCCAAGGATTTGCCCAAGTGTACCAATGGATTCGGATTTAGAACAATTGTTCAGGAAATACTTCAAATATTTAAAAAATTGATGCAATTTTTATAATTATAGAGTTAAATTTGGAAAAAAACGGCAAAATTTTAATTCCAGAAGACTTTTACAGGGCGTCGAGATTCAAATAGCTCTCTTTTGGAGTTTTGAGAGATTATGTCAGCGGTTTCTAGGTCTCCACTTTCGGCAAATTTAAACAAACTGGACCAAAAATGCATATTTTGTCCAATTTTTGATAAAAAATGTCTGAATTTTGAAAATTGTTAGCAAAGTTTTTAGCCCAAGAAACTCAAATCAAACAATTCATCAACGCTCTTTTGTCTCTAACAGTAACAATAAAACTCTACTTTGAAGTATTTCAACGTATTCTAAAAAAATATTAGCAAAATTGTGCCAAATTTTAGCAAAAATTACTGAAAATGTGAATAAAAACTGTTGAATATTCAAAAACCTTTAAATCTCGATAACTCCCTGTAAAAAACAAAATTAAAAAAAAAATGTTTTTAATTTCATATTCTGGGGTGTACAAGCTTTTTAACGATATTACTCACAACTCTCTACAATGAATAAATCGATCGGCCAAAATTGTCTGAACAAAAAAAACCCATTTGGGTATATAGTTCCTCCCTCCTCACTAAAGTGGGGGTCGGAACAGTTAGCTAGTTGTTGACAACAGTCGATACCGTTTTTTTGTGAAGTTGCACATTTGCACATTTTTCTTTCGTGGAATTTATCAGCTTGGCAATCAGAACTTTCTGTAGCAGATGATTGAGTATATTTGTGTTTTTTCTGTTTAGCCCCTGCCTTACTTAACAGGAATAATATCGTAGTTTCGATTAAAATTCATGTCCAGCAGCGATTGGTTTATCAAATTTGTCAGCACCTTTTTTAATCATACCCTCTATCTAAGGGTTAATGTAATTGTTATAGCAGTTCTATTAGTTGATTTTCGTATTAATTTTGAACCCATATTAAAATTGTTTAGATTATTCAGTGGCGGTTGATGTTCATACGACTCTAAAGTGGCGTATTCTAGACGACTAAATGTTTTTTTTTATCTAGTTTCGGTGCCATGTCAATTTGGTTCTTTTTCTTATGACTGGCAAACTTTCTGATACACTTCAAGATCTTTACAAGCCTGTAAATGAACTCTGAACTGATATCGATATTGCAGTTGTAGAGTTACAGTAATTGGTCTACTGAATTTGAAACTAAGCTTCAAATTTCAAAAATCTGTTAAGTAATTAAAAATTTCATACCAATTTAGTTTTTTAATAGCTTTTGTTTGTGCCTCTTTTATTTCTCCATTGCGTTGCAAATGGTAAATTTGATTGAGTGACGTTACTCAAAAATAACAGTGTTACTCCACCATGAGTTGTAAGTGTGTGTGGTCAACAGACACTAAGCAAAATAAGTTCACAATTGCTTCAAAATTGGAGATATCCGTCACATTTGTCCACGAGAAAGCGTGGTCAACAGTAGCGTGAGTTTGTAGCTCTTATCCACGCTCACCGTCACACGTTCACATCATCATATTTGTCGATAATTACAGTATCTAATTTTGTCGCTAGTTAACGACGTATGAATTTGACAGAAATGAAAGAAGGTGTAATTGGTGATGAATTTCTGAATGTAAAAATCCATGATGATATCAAACCTATCCCTAATTTTGCAATGCGCCCAAGGATTTGCCCAAGTGTACCAATGGATTCGGATTTAGAACAATTGTTCAGGAAATACTTCAAATATTTAAAAAATTGATGCAATTTTTATAATTATAGAGTTAAATTTGGAAAAAAAACGGCAAAATTTTAATTCCAGAAGACTTTTACAGGGCGTCGAGATTCAAATAGCTCTCTTTTGGAGTTTTGAGAGATTATGTCAGCGGTTTCTAGGTCTCCACTTTCGGCAAATTTAAACAAACTGGACCAAAAATGCATATTTTGTCCAATTTTTGATAAAAAATTTCTGAATTTTGAAAATTGTTAGCAAAGTTTTTAGCCCAAGAAACTCAAATCAAACAATTCATCAACGCTCTTTTGTCTCTAACAGTAACAATAAAACTCTACTTCGAAGTATTTCAACGTATTCTAAAAAAATATTAGCAAAATTGTGCCAAATTTTAGCAAAAATTACTGAAAATGTGAATAAAAACTGTTGAATATTCAAAAACCTTTAAATCTCGATAACTCCCTGTAAAAAACAAAATTAAAAAAAAATGTTTTTAATTTCATATTCTGGGGTGTACAAGCTTTTTAACGATATTACTCACAACTCTCTACAATGAATAAATCGATCGGCCAAAATTGTCTGAACAAAAAAAACCCATTTGAGTATATAGTTCCTCCCTCCTCACTAAAGTGGGGGTCGGAACAGTTAGCTAGTTGTTGACAACAGTCGATACCGTTTTTTTGTGAAGTTGCACATTTGCACATTTTTCTTTCGTGGAATTTATCAGCTTGGCAATCAGAACTTTCTGTAGCAGATGATTGAGTATATTTGTGTTTTTTCTGTTTAGCCCCTGCCTTAACAGGAATAATATCGTAGTTTCGATTAAAATTCATGTCCAGCAGCGATTGGTTTATCAAATTTGTCAGCACCTTTTTTAATCATACCCTCTATCTAAGGGTTAATGTAATTGTTATAGCAGTTCTATTAGTTGATTTTCGTATTAATTTTGAACCCATATTAAAATTGTTTAGATTATTCAGTGGCGGTTGATGTTCATACGACTCTAAAGTGGCGTATTCTAGACGACTAAATGTTTTTTTTTATCTAGTTTCGGTGCCATGTCAATTTGGTTCTTTTTCTTATGACTGGCAAACTTTCTGATACACTTCAAGATCTTTACAAGCCTGTAAATGAACTCTGAACTGATATCGATATTGCAGTTGTAGAGTTACAGTAATTGGTCTACTGAATTTGAAACTAAGCTTCAAAATTCAAAAATCAGTTAAGTAATTAAAAATTTCATACCAATTTAGTTTTTTAATAGCTTTTGTTTGTGCCTCTTTTATTTCTCCATTGCGTTGCAAATGGTACATTTGATTGATTGACGTTACTCAAAAATAACAGTGTTACTCCACCATGAGTTGTAAGTGTGTGTGGACAACAGACACTAAGCAAAATAAGTTCACAATTGCTTCAAAATTGGAGATATCCGTCACATTTGTCCACGAGAAAGCGTGGTCAACAGTAGCGTGAGTTTGTAGCTCTTATCCACGCTCACCGTCACACGTTCACATCATCATATTTGTCGATAATTACAGTATCTAATTTTGTCGCTAGTTAACGACGTATGAATTTGACAGAAATGAAAGAAGGTGTAATTGGTGATGAATTTCTGAATGTAAAAATCCATGATGATATCAAACCTATCCCTAATTTTGCAATGCGCCCAAGGATTTGCCCAAGTGTACCAATGGATTCGGATTTAGAACAATTGTTCAGGAAATACTTCAAATATTTAAAAAATTGATGCAATTTGTAAAAAAAAACGGCAAAATTTTAATTCCAGAAGACTTTTACAGGGCGTCGAGATTCAAATAGCTCTTTTGGAGTTTAGAGAGATTATGTCAGCGGTTTCTAGGTCTCCACTTTCGGCAAATTTAAACAAATTGGACCAAAAATGCATATTTTGTCCAATTTTCGATAAAAAATGTCTGAATTTTGAAAATTTTTAGCAAAGTTTTTAGCCCAATAAACTCAAATCAAACAATTCAGCAACGCTCTTTTGTCTCTAACAGTAACAATAAAACTCTACTTTGAAGTACTTCAACGTATTCTAAAAAATATTAGCAAAATTGTGCCACATTTCAGCAAAAATTACTGAAAATGTGAACAAAAACTGTTGAATATTCAAAAAACTTTAAATCTCGATAACTCCCTGTAAAAAACAAAATTCAAAAAAAAATGTTTTTAATTTCATATTCTGGGGTGTACAAGCTTTTTAACGATATTACTCACAACTCTCTACAATGAATAAATCGATCGGCCAAAATTGTCTGAACAAAAAAACCCATTTGAGTATATAGTTCCTCCCTCCTCACTAAAGTGGGGGTCGGAACAGTTAGCTAGTTGTTGACAACAGTCGATACCGTTTTTTTGTGAAGTAGCACATTTGCACATTTTTCTTTCGTGGAATTTATCAGCTTGGCAATCAGAACTTTCTGTAGCAGATGATTGAGTATATTTGCGTTTTTTCTGTTTAGCCCCTGCCTTAACAGGAATAATACCGCAGTTTCGATTAAAATTCATGTCCAGCAGCGATTGGTTTGTCAAATTTGTCATCACCTTTTTTAATCATACCCTCTATCTAAGGGTTAATGTAATTGTTATAGCAGTTCTATTAGTTGATTTTTGTATTAATTTTGAACCCATATTAAAATTGTTTAGATTATTCAGTTGCGGTTGATGTTCATACGACTCTAAAGTGGCGTATTCTAGACGACTAAATATATTTTTTGATCTAGTTTCGGTGCCATGTCAATTTGGTTCTTTTTCTTATGACTGGCAAACTTTCTGATACACTTCAAGATCTTTACAAGCCTGTAAATGAACTCTGAACTGATATCGATATTGCAGTTGTAGAGTTACAGTAATTGGTCTACTGAATTTGAAACTAAGCTTCAAAATTCAAAAATCAGTTAAGTAATTAAAAATTTCATACCAATTTAGTTTTTTAATAGCTTTTGTTTGTGCCTCTTTTATTTCTCCATTGCGTTGCAAATGGTACATTTGATTGAGTGACGTTACTCAAAAATAACAGTGTTACTCCACCATGAGTTGTAAGTGTGTGTGGACAACAGACACTAAGCAAAATAAGTTCACAATTGCTTCAAAATTGGAGATATCCGTCACATTTGTCCACGAGAAAGCGTGGTCAACAGTAGCGTGAGTTTGTAGCTCTTATCCACGCTCACCGTCACACGTTCACATCATCATATTTGTCGATAATTACAGTATCTAATTTTGTCGCTAGTTAACGACATATGAATTTGACAGAAATGAAAGAAGGTGTAATTGGTGATGAATTTCTGAATGTAAAAATCCATGATGATATCAAACCTATACCTAATTTTGCAATGCGCCCAAGGATTTGCCCAAGTGTACCAATGGATTCGGATTTAGAACAATTGTTCAGGAAATACTTCAAATATTTAAAAAATTGATGCAATTTTTATAATTATAGAGTTAAATTTGGAAAAAAAACGGCAAAATTTTAATTCCAGAAGACTTTTACAGGGCGTCGAGATTCAAATAGCTCTCTTTTGGAGTTTAGAGAGATTATGTCAGCGTTTTCTAGGTCTCCACTTTCGGCAAATTTAAACAAATTGGACCAAAAATGCATATTTTGTCCAATTTTTGATAAAAAATGTCTGAATTTTGAAAATTTTTAGCAAAGTTTTTAGCCCAAGAAACTCAAATCAAACAATTCAGCAACGCTCTTTTGTCTCTAACAGTAACAATAAAACTCTACTTTGAAGTATTTCAACGTATTCTAAAAAAATATTAGCAAAATTGTGCCAAATTTTAGCAAAAATTACTGAGAATGTGAATAAAAACTGTTGAATATTCAAAAAACTTTAAATCTCGATAACTCCCTGTAAAAAACAAAATTCAAAAAAAAATGTTTTTAATTTCATATTCTGGGGTGTACAAGCTTTTTAACGATATTACTCACAACTCTCTACAATGAATAAATCGATCGGCCAAAATTGTCTGAACAAAAAAAACCCATTTGAGTATATAGTTCCTCCCTCCTCACTAAAGTGGGGGTCGGAACAGTTAGCTAGTTGTTGACAACAGTCGATACCGTTTTTTTGTGAAGTTGCACATTTGCACATTTTTCTTTCGTGGAATTTAACAGCTTGGCAATCAGAACTTTCTGTAGCAGATGATTGAGTATATTTGCGTTTTTTCTGTTTAGCCCCTGCCTTAACAGGAATAATACCGCAGTTTCGATTAAAATTCATGTCCAGCAGCGATTGGTTTATCAAATTTGTCATCACCTTTTTTAATCATACCCTCTATCTAAGGGTTAATGTAATTGTTATAGCAGTTCTATTAGTTGATTTTCGTATTAATTTTGAACCCATATTAAAATTGTTTAGATTATTCAGTGGCGGTTGATGTTCATACGACTCTAAAGTGGCGTATTCTAGACGACTAAATATATTTTTTGATCTAGTTTCGGTGCCATGTCAATTTGGTTCTTTTTCTTATGACTGGCAAACTTTATGATACACTTCAAGATCTTTACAAGCCTGTAAATGAACTCTGAACTGATATCGATATTGCAGTTGTAGAGTTACAGTAATTGGTCTACTGAATTTGAAACTAAGCTTCAAATTTCAAAAATCTGTTAAGTAATTAAAAATTTCATACCAATTTAGTTTTTTAATAGCTTTTGTTTGTGCCTCTTTTATTTCTCCATTGCGTTGCAAATGGTACATTTGATTGAGTGACGTTACTCAAAAATAACAGTGTTACTCCACCATGAGTTGTAAGTGTGTGTGGACAACAGACACTAAGCAAAATAAGTTCACAATTGCTTCAAAATTGGAGATATCCGTCACATTTGTCCACGAGAAAGCGTGGTCAACAGTAGCGTGAGTTTGTAGCTCTTATCCACGCTCACCGTCACACGTTCACATCATCATATTTGTCGATAATTACAGTATCTAATTTTGTCGCTAGTTAACGACGTATGAATTTGACAGAAATGAAAGAGGGTGTAATTGGTGATGAATTTCGGAGAAGTCCTTCATAACACTATTTGTGGGTTAAGAAAGCAACTAGCAGTTTTGCAACTGTCCACCTCACGGTTGTACGAAACAATGAAGTCTCAGAATTGGGTCTCATAATTACTGAATAACTTTGAGCAATAAAATTTTGGGTAATTGATCTGGTCAAAATCAATGCTTTTTTGTTACTTGTCCGCGGCTAACGTAACAATTTTTGATTGTGGACAAAAATCAAGTAAAGTGAAAATGACCCCAAAAGCCTCATAGTTAAAAATATACCATTTAGAACGTGCTGTCTATCCAAAATATGTCTATCGGTGATCGACTTAAGTAAAGAAAACGATTATTTCAGCATAAAGTTAAACACCCATAAAGTTATTTCAGCATAATGTGGTAGACTAAAATTGGGGATGATATAGTTTCATGCACTATAGCGGGATGCACTTTAGCTGAAAATAACTGGATTTGTCTATTGAAAAAAAAGCTACGAGCGCATTGTAGTTTTGTTTTTCGATTGAAGCAAGTAGTTGCTATAGTATTGCTAATCAACATTGCATGCAGTGTTGAAGCCCTCTTGACTCCAAAAGACGTACCTGTAGACAAATTCCTGCAAGCTCTGAGTGTTCTAAAGCTGAGAAAAAATATCCACCAAATTGTGGGACCCTTCTACAAGTACCCGACAGAGTCTATTGAGTAAGTTGCTGAAAATTTTAAAGTATTGACTTCTATTTCGTTATTTAGATTAATGTTGAATCAGGTTGGTTCGATCGCAGTTTCAAAACTTAAAAAGTTATAACATTTAACTGGGTGCTTTAGAAAAGAAAGAACTATGTAAACTTTTGGCACATATAATTGTTTTTCAATATAAACGAGAGCTAACGTGTCATTTTTTGAACAGATTAATTCAAATATTAAACTCTAAATATAAATTTTGTGTCACTTTTACCGCATTTTTAACGTCTAAGTATCTTTTTAGTAGCCGCACAGCGATATCTGGGGCTATTATTGGCCTTCTCTTGGTTTTTTTTACAATTCAAAGAATTTGAATTGTATTGGGGCGCTGTCTTTTACGATTTTTGTGATTTTTGAAGCTGGAAATGAAACGCGTGAAAAAAATTTGGAGTGATTTTGGGGCTGAACAAAAGTGAAGAGCGGAGTGAAAAGAGAGTGGTTTTTGTTCATACCGCTATTTTTGAGAGAAAGCAGTTTGTTGCAACTTTTATGGTTATGAAGTTTGATTCTGATACTGTATTAGTTTTAGGTTTGTTTTGATAGGAATTGAAGGTTTCAAGTAGTTAAGTTGAGTTTAATGCTAATTTGGAGGTTTTTGATCAGTTTTGCTGATTTTTAAACGAAATTTAATGATTTTTACCTGCTTTTTTGTTTTATTGCTTTAAGTGGGATTTGAATAGAAGCTTGTTAATTAATGAATATTTAGCTACCAATTGACTAAAGTTTTATTGGTATAAATAATCTTTTTCATAGGAAAATTGACAGAAAAATTGAGAAAATTTTAAGCATTTTTCTTATTTTTTTGCAATTCTTGTTTTTTAAATCTTAGAAAATTATCTTAGCCTCTTATGACTTGCCCATTGTTTTGCGAGCTTTTCATTGCTCTAATTGCAAAAAGGAATTTTAGCTGGCTTTAGGTTTCCTTGTACTATTAAAAAAAAACTCAAAAAAAAAGTTTTTTTCAATTTGTTTTTGAATGCCGTTTCTAGTCTTCCTTAAATTTTTTATGGCATTTGTGGAGGTTCAGTGTTCACATTAGTTGTTCTAGGTGTTGAGTCATAAGTATGGGTAATTTTTTTCCTTAGAGTCGTTTCCGGAATTCTTCCGGCTATGTTTTTTTTAAGATCTGTTCTCATTTTCATGATTTTTGAAGTAAATTGGAGTAGTGATTTTGGTCACACCGAAACAGGAAATGGAGCGAAAAAACGAGTGGTTTTAGCGGAGTGAATTTCTTTTGCTCTAATTCTAAAGTAGAGTGAGAAAACGGTGTTTGAACAAAAATTGGGTTTATCGGTAGTGGTTTTCCCATTCAATTCATAGTTCATTCTAGGCCTAGTTTTTTGTTTGAACCAAATTTTCATTTCTCGCTTGTGGCTTTTTGTTCACATATGGCATTTTGACATTGATTTTCTGTTTTTTTTTAATTTTTTTGGTCTGCTTTTTTAGAAATTGTTTTCCCAATTCACCCATAGTTCGTTCTAGGTCTAGTTTTATGTTTAGTCAAGGAAAATTCTTTGAATTGTACGTCAGGACTTGTCCTGCTATGTTTTTTATTTCGTCGTCGAGATTTTTACGACCATATGACGTCACACTCACTTCAAATCTGTTTTTTGTTCATTCGTTCATGCAATTTCAACTGAAGTGCGTGTGCGACGTCATTTTTCGCTCTCAGTGGAGCGAGGTTTTTTGTTCATTAGCGTGATTACATTTTTGGTCACACTTGACTTACCTCACTGTCAAAAATGACTTCCTCACTTTGAAATTGACTTTTGTTTACTTTAATTCAAAGAGATAAGGTCAAATTGGTGTGTGTCACTCTAAATGAAGGTTATTTGAGAGCAGCTAATAGAGGCAGCAAAAACTTTTAATCAAAATATAACATATCAGCCTTCAATGAAAAGACCAATTTTTTTGGTCTGTCTTTTACTGCTTTTTTTGAGATTGCAGATCTGCGAAGCTATTGCGGCTATTTTCTGGCAGTCTGCCAGCTATTTTATGGATATTGTAAATCGATTATATGATTTAAGTGGCCTTAGAGTTGATACTAACCATTACAATTAAACTATTTAGGGTTTTAAAAAATTCAAATGTAATGATGGCTCATTTCAGCGTGAGTCTCCAAAATGCGCATTTTGAATCAAGATCATTCAGTTTACATTCAACGGATGCCCACTGTCCTGTATGTACAACTGAGTTAACGAAGAGCACCGAATTCTCTTCTGACCAAATCCATCAATTACAATCAATATTCACGGCCTATTTGAGCAAGAAAGCGAGCGAATTTGGTAATTTGGCCATTTTGGAGGAACAAGTACATTTATTACACCAGGTACGATGTATTTAGGAAAATAATGGCAAATTGCGGCATGGTCAAAATCAGCACGATTGAAAATCAGTAATCTTAAATACTTCTAGACGGAATTTTAAAATTTTGGCCGAGCAGAAAGTGGAACATTTTAGGACGTTCAAATGCTCTCAAACGTAGTTTGAAATTATTCTGGTTTTGCTGGTTTTCTCATGCGATTTTTGTACTTTTGATTTTTCGTTTGACTTTTTTCCGTCTGACCAGCAAATTTCGACTTATTGTCTGACGAAACCCCGAGGGCATTATTAAGTTGCCCCTTGGTAAACCCCTAGGACACTAAGTTGCTGAGATTTTCTCCAGGAGTCTTACTATTCTCTATGTGCGATTCGTTAAAACTGGTGAATGTGTAAATTAGTTCTTGTTCTTCGGAGTTTTGTAGCAATTATTTTGGTGCTGTCGATATCGATTTTTTTTAGCTGGATCGATTTTTATCTTATCCCATATTGTACGCGTTTTTCTACTTCCTTATGCCCCATTCTCAGTTAAGCTGAAGGTTATGGAATGATTTTTACCTCGTGTCTTTAGTGATAAAATGCATTATTCATAAAATGCCTAGAGCCATAATAACGGATGGTTAGTTGTGTTAGTATGTTTTGAACATTTTTTGTTTATTCAAAAAATTGTATATGGATGAGTTTCCTTTGCCACATATGTTCGAGCAAATGTCGGGTACTTCAAGCAGTTTCGTAACCTGCAGACAATGAATTTGTAATTCAAAATAGTTCCTTCAAAATAGTTCCGCCCTTACATTTCTGTTCCGCCCTTATTTCTGAAGCAAACACCTTCGGGGTTGTCATTATTCGTTCATTATCGTCCAGGGTTTTGATTGGCTGCCGTAAGTGCTGTTAATATAAGAATTATTCAGACGACTTTCCAAGATGTGGTAAACCCTTTAAAGTATTTTTAACAGTTCTTTGAAGCATTTAGGTCATCAGCTCTTTGAGGCCGCTCACTGTTTTCATAGATTACACGTTCCAAACAGCATTTTGTGACCATAAAGATGTGCTGATCATATCTAAATAAATTGCAGATTTCGGAATTTTCTATGTTATCAATTTCAGAGGGAAAGGATGGAAAATATTTTTCCCGTGCTAACATGGAAAACACTGGAGAGAGGTCTTTCAGGACCTCGTCACACTCATAACGAATTTTCAAGTTCTTATGATCCTTTTTAACATCTCAGTAATTTCGTGAAAATGAAAAGCTGCATATTGATAGCTTCGAACACTCTCCTCTTGGATTTCATCCCTTAAGCTCCTAGCCTTGAGCAAATGGATCGACTCTTCGGACCTCCGCAGTTCTCGTTTGCGTCTCAATTTTTCATCCGCCTTCTAATTGTGACGTCACTTGATCTCAATTTGCACAAAACTGTTCTGAGCAGTGGATACGAATATATAATCTGTTTGGATCCCCAACGTTTTGGTTAAATAGAAAAGGCAATAACAATGTATCTTTGAAAGATTTGAGATTGAAACTTTTCCATATCTTGACTTGATTCCTCTTCGTTATACGAGTCAGATTTGTGATATTTCGGTTGCACTTAATGAGTTTGTGGTAAAAAAAGAACTGACAGTCTAGCCGAATGAGGTCGTCAGTTGTTAACTTTTCCTGGGCGCTAATTATTCAGATACAGGATGAGTCGGTATATTGATGCAGTTATACATTCTGGCTTTACATTGAGCTTAAGGGTTTCTTCTTTAGAGGAAGCATAAATTTCCGCAATACTCCACTCAATGCAGGCCCACCCAATACTCTACCTTAGCAAACCGCGATTCGGGTTGTATTTTTTCTTTTTTTTTTGTTGCGACTGCTTTGCTGCTATCGCTAAACAGTAGCTCTGATTGTCTAGCGATGTCCTTAATTTTGATCTCCGCCTCTCATCGGGTAAGTCAAAGTTTATTGAGTCATTGGGTAATGAGGACTGTTTGAGATCTTGTTAATTGTCCGGAGCAATTGTTTTAAATGTCTTTTTTTCCGATTGTGCCCCCCAGTACGTTATGCGCCCCCAGTGACAGAGCACGTGCCATTACATAGTAAATCATTATGTAAAAATATGGCACGTGCGTCTGAGGGAAGCAAATAATATGCGCCCACTAAGCTGGGGGGCACAAATGGAAAAAATCCCTTTTTTATACAAAATTTTTGCCTAACTTTAGAAGATTATCGATTTCACTTCGTGAGTGATTTTTCTCGCTTGACTTACTGATTTTTTGCGTAATTTGAAATGGGCGCTTTCAGAAATTAAGCGTGTTGCTAATCAAAAACGGATTACGAGAGATGATCGTAAATAACCAATGTAGCATAGTGGGTAATGTCCCCAACTCTCATCGGAGTGGTTGTGGGTTCGAAACGTTCCCTATTCAAAGGTTTTTGCGATATAAAATTTTCTCTAGCGTATGCCCCTTCTAAATTTTGCACGGCAGTCGTTCGAGAGCAATTTGTCCGACGACTTTAGTCGATTTATGTTTCTATTTTAGGTCTTCCGGAAGCTGGACAATTCCATTGACGTTGTAATAGATGGTCTCAATGCAGCGCATATGAATGTCACGACTAACCTGAAATTTGAACTATCTCAAGTAGTTCTCACAAAACTGCATCAACTTGTCGAGTTTCACAATCTTCGGAAAATTCTCATTTTGGTTCCCGATTCGGATTTTCTGTTGCGAAAACGCATGTATAGATTTGACGTCATGGAACGAGAGATTAAAAGTCTTTATGGTTCTGACGTCATTCTGCATAAAGTGAATCGGAAGTTTTTAGATGATATTTTTGTGATTTATGCGGCCTTGAAGAGCAATGCGTATATTCTGACAAATGATTACTATCGTGATCACCTAAATGACATCGCAAAATTGTACCCGCAAGAGTCTTCTCTCCTTCCAAGGTTCGGATACATTTTTACAGCTGAGTTGAAATGGATTATGATTGGTGGTAATATATTCGACTAAATCCGCTTAAAGTAGGCTATGAACATTTGAGTTATATTATAAAACTAAATGTTTAAATGCATTACACAAAATAGTTCGTTTTTGCAATTGGGAAACAAATTTAGTGAAGTCATACCAATTCTAATGTGTTTTGATGACAAAATATGGTTTATTTCGGTATATCTGTTATAGTTGGATCAGCAGTAGGCGGATAACAACAGCTGGTCGTGTTACAATGGCAAACTTGAGCAATAGATCCACTCTCCGACTCTTCAAACCTCCTCATTTCTTGTTTGCGTCTCAATTTAACATTCGGCATCTCAACGAGACGTCACTTGATCTCCATTTGCACGAACCTGTTCTGAGCAGTGGAGAAAAGAGGGCAAAAGGGTGGAATTTAGGTTCCTCCTTCAACTGGCTCTGTGCAAAAAGGAAATTTGATTTCAGTGAAACTGATATTTTAAAAATTCAGAAATGGATTCGCAATAATATTGAATGCTAATGTTCCCATTTTTTCTTGAGTGGTAGTTGACCGAAAAATATGACATCGCAGAGATTTCTGACCCACAATTTGCTATACTAGCATATTTTTGTTCAGTTTTTAGCTGATTGATGTAATTATTTCAAAAGTTGAATTGTATTAGTCAGTCAGCCCTTCAATCGCAGAATGTTTTTTGGAGTGTTCCCATAATTTCTTAAATTTGAGTTCGATTTTAAAAATTTGAAAATCTTAGTCGACCCGTTTAGCCATAACGTTGCGCACTTTTTGTCATTTTCATTTTAAAATTTCGCCGCACTATTACAAACGCCCCTACTTTTCACGATCTGTAATGGTTGTTAAACTTTTTTACATCCCCGCTTTTATCATACTTTCCTAATATTGCGGTAATTAAGCCTAAATCTAAATCAATTGACGCTAAATCCGCCAATTTTTACCACTTTTTTAACTACCCTCAGAAACTGCTGAAATTCAAGCTACATCGACCATCTCTTCAGAAGTTTTATCTTTACTTTTGATATTTTAATATCTGGCGAGTTATGCCCCATTTGTAGCTTTTCTTCTCTTTTTTTGTAAAACTTTCAGGATTGTAAAATATTCTGATTTTTTTTTCATCTGCCATGAGATATTCGTCACCTGTTGAAAAATTGCTTTGAATGAGATAAATAGACAACTATCTATAAGAAGATTGAAAAATGTAAAGCTTTGTATAAGCTTGGGCTATGTTCGCTTTAATACGGCCAATTTAATTTTGAGCATAATATGAAGTGAATTGTCGCCAACATTTACGCATGAATAGATGGATTATTAGGACAGTGTATGTTCTTCACAGTACCGGGGGCTCTCTCCAAAGTTTTTCATGTTTGCGTCGATTTTGTAAAACTTCATTTGAGAAGTGTTAGCACTAGTATTGCGATCAAATTTTGAAGCTCTGGGTTCTGAAGTCTATTTTCTGCCAATAAAATGGTTCAAAAGTAGTAAAAGCGTTCGCTGTCGCATTTTTGTGGGATTGTTTTGTGTTGCTTCTTTTTGATGACAATGATTGATTGCTCTCAAACGAAATTTGTAGCATATTAGTCCTGTCGGCCTTTTTATGCAATTTTTCGTTTGATCGATTTGTTGTCGGACGCTTTTGACTTTTCGTCCTCAAAAACGGAATAAACAGGTAGCGCCCAGCGGGCATTAAGTGCTCTTAGAGCCATTCAGCTGTTTCAGCTCAAACTCTTTTGGAGACTTATTTTTATGGTGTGAAGGGCGGTTCTTAGAGGTTGAAGACACCCCCACTGTTGACCCCCTGCCACTATTACTCCCCACGGCGCTGTTGCCCAGCCCCCCATTTATTTTTCAATTTTCACGTCTTTCCAGACGCAGGCGCAAGGAAATGTCCTTATGGGTTTGATAAAAATTACTGAAAAAATATTTGTTTGCCATGGAATAGCTTTCAATTTTTTAATATGACAAATTTTAGCAATTTTTTTGATAAAGCTTGCTTTTTCAAGTTTTTTTAAAACTTTTTGTCGGTTTTTAGGTTTCTTCAACCACAAGATCCAAGGAACCTCCTCTAGGGTATGATTATATGGGTTAATGCATATCTTCTAGATGTAATGTAATGGTTTTTAAGATTTTAATATCGGCAATTTTTTAAAAATACTTTGAATTTCGAGTTTTTTGAATCTGATTTTTTTAATCATTTTTCCGGCACCAGTGTCCTAGGAACCTCCGAGGTTTGTTGATAAGCTGTCGCATAGTTTCTAGAGTTAACGGAATGGTTATAAATATTTTAATGACTCCGGCTTAAGCAATTTTTTGATGAAATTTAATTTCAAATTATTATCTTGTTCAAAGTTTATGGATATTTGAGCCAAAGAATTTTTAAAGCTTGAAATAGGGATACTGGATAGTCTCTTGAAACAATGAAATGGTTTTGAAGATTTTATTATCTTGAATTTTAGCGAAGTTTTGTAAAAATTTGCGATTGTTTTCAAAATTTTTAATTATTTTTGTCCTCTTCTGGTTTTAACGATCATTACTGGCCAACGAAGCTTTTCAGGTCTTGCAGCTGTGTTACTTGACATAGCTGCAGAGCAAAAAATAGCTTTGAACATTTTCACTGCGAAATGTCAAAGTTTTTAATTTTGCAATATTTTGCAAATTTTAAAAATATCAGTTTTCTATTTGGTTTATTTACTAACAAAGCTAGAAAACTGAGTTGCATTGTTGAAACAAGCTAAAGCTAGTCTCACTAAAGCGTGGAGAAGCTACTGAAGAAGCCGACCGCTCGCCTGTTGTTTGTGGGCAATTCTCCCGATGTTAGTCGGTTGTTTCTTTGTTTGGTCGTAGTTGAAGCGACAATCTGGAAGAAAAACTGTTTCTAATCGCTGAAAACTTTTTTCATTTACGCAAAAAGAACGCCAGCTTTGTTGTGTATTTTCCGAAACAATTTTTAAGCAACAGTCATACAAAAAAATCTTCGGAAAGGTTTAAAAGCAGTCACACAAGTTTTAACTATCAGACCAAGATAATCCACAAAAATTTATGGACAAAATGCTCAGTTTGCCGTGGTTAGTTTGCTTGGAATGTTTCAAAAGCAGTCATGCACTTTTTTATACTCCAGTAAAATTTATGGACAAAGCGGTTTTGAAAAAATGCACACTGCGTTGTTATTACCATTAAATGGGTCTTTCGGGAATTTTTGTTTCGGTTCGCAATACTGTTACCAAAGATCTGTCAAACAAGTGGGTCAAAGATTTGAAACCTTCGCTACAAAAGTAGTTTTGATTGTGGAGGTGCTAAAATCCTTAATTGGTTTAAAATGCGAAGTTACAATTTAACAAGAAGGCCCGATCTGTTATGTGCATTCTCACAATGTTGCGACCAGGCACATTTTATTTGTCTACCAATTAAGGAAGTGATAGGAAACTCAAAATTTTTCATTGTGTTCGAAGTCAAGCATCTTAGTGATGAAATAATGCCGCATTATAGAAAATGAATCAGATAAAAACAAACTAACTAAACAATTAACTTGTACTTCTCTACAAAGCAGATGGGGTCTCTCCTTAATTATGTTAGGACGTACCATCTAGTCATCGAGTCAT
Source organism: Convolutriloba macropyga (assembly GCF_964194025.1). NCBI lineage: Eukaryota > Metazoa > Xenacoelomorpha > Acoela > Convolutidae > Convolutriloba > Convolutriloba macropyga. The sequence continues at coordinate 58,490,750 of NC_134470.1, read as the reverse complement.
GAAAACCATCAACTGACAGATTAATGTTTGATATTTTAACATGTTTTTCTTTGAGAAGCCAAGGTGACCTGGCGTTAGTGCGGCTCCTAGAAGTACTAAGTAACAAATAAAGGCAAGACTCAAAAATTACAAATAGTTCACGATATCAGTGTAAAGCCCTTGAAATCAATAGCTATTCAGTGATAAGATATTTTGACTTGAGCTTCATTTGAACATCACTAGGGCTTGTTTTTTAAAAAAAGTTACGTGAAAAGACAGGGATCGTGTTTCTCAAAAACTCATTTTAAACTCAGGATCAAAAATTAAAAGCATTTTAAACTAAAATTAAAATTTAAAATTAAAAGAATTTTCATTTTAAACTAGAAGGATCAAAACAGAAAATATTAATTCCTGATGCACACGAAAGTGACTTGACATGTGAATAATGAGGGAATTTCAAGTTGACAACAGTAAAAGGGCTGAGCTCAAACTTCCATCGATATTTTTGAAAACAAATACTTTTGAAACCATTAGCTACCAACTGGAGAAGGTAAGTTGAGTTATACAATTTGAAGACGTTGAGACCTCTCCTTGTTCAGAATCGGTCATACGACTACAAAATAACATCAAATACTGGCAGAAAATGAAAAATCAAATAGAATCTAAGAGGAAAGTTTTAATACTTTTAAAAGCGTCAGATATTCACCTTTGAATCTACTAAAACTTTCATAGTTTCTATTGATCTTCCTTTCAAAACTGACGAGTCTTTTCGTTGATGTCAGAAAACTTTCATAGTTTTATATGGCCAACTTGTTTGAGCATGTTAAGAACCGAATTTTCGCTGTTATATGCGCATGAATAGATGGGTTATTGGGACAGTTTATGTGCATCGCAGTACCGGGCGTCCTCTCAGAAATTTTCGATGATTGCGTCGATTTTTCGAAGCTTTGTTTGAGAGGAAAGTTTTAATACCTTTAAAAGCGTCAGATATTCACCTCTGATTCTACTAAAACTTTCATAGTTTCTTTTGATCTTCCTTTCAAAACTGACGAGTCTTTTCGTTGATGTCATAATGCAATAAAACAAACTAGAAACAACCATGAAAACGGTTATTTTTCGAAATCAACAATTCTTGTAAAAACGTCCATTATGGAAGCCATAAAACCATTAGTAAAGACAAATAAAAACTCTAATCCGTTTTTTTACTTCACTCAAAAGGCGAAAGGACAAGTCATTCAGAAAATAAGCTTCAAGTTGTCAGAAAAAAGATTGAAAATGTTTTATAGTCGGTGATATATCACGTAGTTTTTTAGAACGGTTACATCCAAAGTAATCAAAATCAGGAGTTGTCAGCTGAAAGTTTGATGCCAACTGCAACACTGATTATGGAGACAAAGCTCCGAGATATCAAAAATGGAGACGAAATTGAAGGTTTCAATGAAATTTGACTTTGTCGGAGCCATGGAAACTTTGTCGGAGCAGCCGCTGTAACTGACCATTGACCGAAATATTAAAACATTTACTGAGATAATAGAAACAAAATTTTTTATTGTACTCCTTCTTGTAAAATTTTTACGATTGTAAGATTTGCTGTGATTTTTTAAATTGTGCCATGAGATTACGTCATCTGTTGAAAAATTACTGAGAATGAGATCGATAGAAAGCCATTCACAAGAAGATTGAAAATTTGAAAAGTTTTCTTTAAGCTTGTGCTATGTTTGCGATAATACGGGCAACTTGTTTGAGCATATTAAGCAGTGAATTGTCCCTGATATTTGCTTATGAAAAGATGGGTTATTGGGACAGTTTATGTGCTTCGCAGTACCGGGCGTCCTCTCAAAAATTTTTGATGATTGCGACGATTTTGAAAACTTCGTTTGAGAAGTTTTAGCTCTGGTTTTGCAATTGGCATTTTTTGGAGCTCCCGGCTTTTTCGAATTGGCGAAAACAACGGCGTCTATTTTCTGCAATTGAAATTGGTTCAAAAATAGTACAAAGCGTTCCTTATCTCTTTTTTTAGGAATGTTCTGTGTTTATTCTTTTTGATAGCAATGATTGTTCGTTTGGTCGTAGTTGAAGCGACAATCTGGAAGAAAAACTGTTTCTAACTGCTGATAACTTTTCACTTAAGGAAAAAGAACGTCTGCTTCGTTATGTTTTTTAACAATTCGTGAGCAACGGTCATACACATAGTCATTTCGTATTTTAAACTAAAAGAATTTTCGTTTTAAGAGGATCCAAACAGAAAATAATAATTCCTGGACACAAAAGTGACTTGACGTGTCATTAATGAGTGAATTTCAAGTTGACAACAGTAAAAGGGCTGAGCTCAAACTTCATCAATATTTTTGAAAACAAATACTTTTGAAACCATTAGCTACCAACTGAAGAAGGTAAGTTGAGTTATACCATTTGAAGAAATTGAGACCTCTCCTTGTTGAGAATATGTCATACGACTACAAGAATAACATTAAAAACTGACAGAAAATGAATAATCAAACAGAATTTAAGAGGAAAGTTTACATACTTTTAAAAGCGTCAGATATTCACCTTTGAATCTACTAAAACTTTCATAGTTTTATATGGCCAACTTGTTTGAGCATATTAAGAAGTGAATTCTTGCTGATATTTGCGCATGAATAGATGGGTTATTGGGACAGTTTATGTGCTTCGCAGTACCGGGCGTCCTCTCAGAAATTTTTGATGATTGCGTCGATTTTGGAAACTACGTTTGAGAAGTGTTAGCTCTGGTTTTGCAATCTTTTTTTGGAGCTCCGTGCATTTTCGAATTAACAAAAAACAACGGCGTCTTTTTTCTGCAAATGAAATTGGTTCAAAAATAGTACAAAGCGTTCCTTGTCTCTTTTTTTAGGAATGCTCTGTGTTTCTTCTTTCTGATAGCAATGATTGTTTGTATGGTCGTAGTTGAACCGACAATCTGGAAGAAAAGCTGTTTCTAACTGCTGATAACTTTTCACTGAAGGAAAAAGAACGTCAGCTTCGTTATGTTTTTTTAACACTTCTCGAGCAACGGTCATACACATAGTCATTTTCGGATTTTAAACTAAAAGAATTTTCGTTTCAAGAGGATCAAAACAGAAAATAATAATTCCTGCTGCACACGAAAATGACTTGACGTGTCAAAAATGAATGAATATCAAGTTGACAACAGTAAAAGGGCTGAGCTCAAACATCATCAATATTTTTGAAAACAAATATTTTTGAAACCATTAGCTACCGACTGAAGAAGGTAAGTTGAGTTATACCAATTGAAGAAATTGAGACCTCTCCTTGTTGAGAATATGTTATACGACTACAAGAATAACAATAAATACTGGCAGAAAATGAAAGATCAAACAGAATTTAAGAGGAAAGTTTTAATACTTTTAAAAGCGTCAGATATTCATCTTTGAATCTACTAAAACTTTCATAGTTTTATATGGCCAACTTGTTTGAGCATATTAAGAAGTGAATTCTCTCTGATATTTGCACATGAATAGATGGGTTATTGGGACAGTTTATGTGTTTCGCAGTACCGGGCGTCCTCTCAGAAATTTTTGATGATTGCGTCGATTTTGGAAACTTCGTTTGAGAAGTGTTAGCTCTGGTTTGCAATTCGCATTTTTTGGAGCTCCGGGCATTTTCGAATTGGCAAAAACAACGGCGTCTATTTTCTGCGATTTAAATTGGTTCAAAATTAGTACAAAGCGTTCACTGTCTCTTTTTTTAGGAAAGTTCAGTGTTTCTTCTTTTTGATATGATTGTTTGTTTGGTCGTAGTTGAAGTGACAATCTGGAAAAAAACTGTTTCTTATTGCTGATAACTTTTCGTTAAAGGCAAGAGAACGTCAGCTTCGTTATGTTTTTTTAACAATTCTCGAGCAACGGTCATACACATAGTCTTTTTCGGATTTTAAACTAAAAGAATTTTCGTTTTAAGAGGATCAAAACAGAAAATAATAATTCCTGCTGCACACGAAAGTGACTTGACGTGTCATTAATGAGTGAATTTCAAGTTGACAACAGTAAAAGGGCTGAGCTCAAACATCATCAATATTTTTGAAAACAAATACTTTTGAAACCATTAGCTACCAACTGAAGAAGGTAAGTTGAGTTATACCAATTGAAGAAATTGAGACCTCTCCTTGTTGAGAATATGTTATACGACTACAAGAATAACAATAAATACTGGCAGAAAATGAAAGATCAAACAGAATTTAAGAGGAAAGTTTTAATACTTTTAAAAGCGTCAGATATTCATCTTTGAATCTACTAAAACTTTCATAGTTTTATATGGCCAACTTGTTTGAGCATATTAAGAAGTGAATTCTCTCTGATATTTGCACATGAATAGATGGGTTATTGGGACAGTTTATGTGTTTCGCAGTACCGGGCGTCCTCTCAGAAATTTTTGATGATTGCGTCGATTTTGGAAACTTCGTTTGAGAAGTGTTAGCTCTGGTTTGCAATTCGCATTTTTTGGAGCTCCGGGCATTTTCGAATTGGCAAAAACAACGGCGTCTATTTTCTGCAATTTAAATTGGTTCAAAATTAGTACAAAGCGTTCACTGTCTCTTTTTTAGGAATGTTCTGTGTTTCTTCTTTTTGATATAATTGTTTGTTTTTTCGTAGTTGAAGTGACAATCTGGAAGAAAAACTGTTTCTTATTGCTGATAACTTTTCATTAAAGGCAAGAGAACGTCAGCTTCGTTATGTTTTTTTAACAATTCTTGAACAACGGTCATACAAATAGTCATAAACTTCTCAAACTTCATCAATATTTTTAAAAACAAATACTTTTGAAACCATTAGCTACCAACTGAAGAAGGTAAGTTGAGTTATACAATTTGAAGAATTTGAGACCTCTCCTTGTTGAGAATATGTCATACGACTACAAGAATAACATTAAATACTGGCAGAAAATGAAAAATCAAACAGAATCTAAGAGGAAAGTTTTAATACTTTTAAAAGCGTCAGATATTCACCTTTGAATCTACTAAAACTTTCTTAGTTTTATATGGCCAACTTGTTTTAGCGTATTAAGAAGTGAATTCTCGCTGATATTTGCGCATGAATAGATGGATTATTGGGACAGTTTATGTGCTTCGCATTACTGGGCGTGCCCTCAGAAATTTTTGATTGCGTCGATTTTGGAAAGTTCGTTTGAGAAGTGTTAGCTCTGGTTTTGCAATCATTTTTTGGAGCTCCGTGCATTTTCGAATTCGCAAAAACAACGGCGTCTTTTTTCTGCAAATGAAATTGGTTCAAAAATAGTACAAAGCGTTGCTTGTCTCTTTTTTTAGGAATGTTCTGTGTTTCTTCTTTCTGATAGCAATGATTGTTTGTATGGTCGTAGTTGAACCGACAATCTGGAAGAAAAACTGTTTCTAACTGCTGATAACTTTTCATTGAAAGAAAAAGAACGGCTGCTTCGTTATGTTTTTTAACAATTCGTGAGCAACGGTCATACACATAGTCATTTCGGATTTTAAACTAAAAGAATTTTCGTTTTAAGAGGATCAAAACAGAAAATAATAATTCCTGCTGCACACGAATGTGACTTGACGTGTCAATAATGAGTGAATATCAAGTTGACTACAGTAAAAGGGCTGAGCTCAAACATCATCAATATTTTTGAAAACAAATACTTTTGAAACCATTAGCTACCAACTGAAGAAGGTAAGTTGAGTTATACCAATTGAAGAAATTGAGACCTCTCCTTGTTGAGAATATGTTATACGACTACAAAAATGACATTAAAATACTGGCAGAAAATGAAAAATCAAACAGAATTTAAGAGGAAAATTTTCATACTTTTAAAAGCGTCAGATATTCACTTTTGAATCTACTAGAACTTTCATAGTTTTATATGGCCAACATGTTTGAGCATATTAAGAAGTGAATTCTCTCTGATATTTGCACATGAATAGATGGGTTATTGGGACAGTTTATGTGCTTCGCAGTACCGGGCGTCCTCCCAGAAATTTTTGATGATTGCGTCGATTTTGGAAACTTCGTTTGAGAAGTGTTAGCTCTGGTTTGCAATTGGCATTTTTTGGAGCTACGGGCATTTTCGAATTGGCAAAAACAGCGGCGTCTATTTTCTGCAATTTAAATTGGTTCAAAATTAGTACAAAGCGTTCACGGTCTCTTTTTTTAGGAATGTTCTGTGTTTCTTCTTTTTGATATGATTGTTTGTTTGGTCGTAGTTGAAGTGACAATCTGGAAGAAAAATTGTTTCTTATTGCTGATAACTTTTCATTAAAGGCAAGAGAACGTCAGCTTCGTTATGATTGTTTAACAATTCTTGAGCAACGGTCATACACATAGTCATTTTCGGATTTTAAACTAAAAGAATTTTCGTTTTAGGAGGATCAAAACAGAAAATAATAATTCCAGCTGCACACGAAAGTGACTTGAGGTGTCAATAATGAGTGAATATCAAGTTGACAACAGTAAAAGGGCTGAGCTCAAACATCATCAATATTTTTGAAAACATACTTTTGAAACCATTAGCTACCAACTGAAGAAGGTAAGTTGAGTTATGCCATTTAAAGAAATTGAGACCTCTCCTTGTTGAGAATATGTCATACGACTACAAGAATAACATCAAATACTGGCAGAAAATGAAAAATCAAACAGAATCTCAGAGGAAAGTTTTAATACTTTTAAAAGCGTCAGATATTCACCTTTGAATCTACTAAAACCTTCTTAGTTTTATATGGCCAACTTGTTTGAGCATATTAAGAAGTGAATTCTCGCTGATATTTGCGCATGAATAGATGGATTATTGGGACAGTTTATGGTCTTCGCATTACCGGGCGTGCTCTCAGAAATTTTTGATTGCGTCAATTTTGGAAACTTCGTTTGAGAAGTGTTAGCTCTGGTTTTGCAATCATTTTTTGGAGCTCCGTGCATTTTCGAATTGGCAAAAACAACGGCGTCTTTTTTTCTGCAATTGAAATTGGTTCAAAAATACTGCAAAGCGTTCCTTGTCTCTTTTTTTAGGAATGTTCTGTGTTTCTTCTTTTTGATATGATTGTTTGTTTTTTCGTAGTTGAAGTGACAATCTGGAAGAAAAACTGTTTCTTATTGCTGATAACTTTTCATTAAAGGCAAGAGAACGTCAGCTTCGTTATGTTTTTTTAACAATTCTTGAGCAACGGTCATACAAATAGTCATAAACTTCTCAAACTTCATCAATATTTTTGAAAACAAATACTTTTGAAACCATTAGCTACCAACTGAAGAAGGTAAGTTGAGTTATACAATTTGAAGAATTTGAGACCTCTCCTTGTTGAGAATATGTCATACGACTACAAGAATAACATTAAATACTGGCAGAAAATGAAAAATCAAACAGAATCTAAGAGGAAAGTTTTAATACTTTTAAAAGCGTCAGATATTCACCTTTGAATCTACTAAAACTTTCTTAGTTTTATATGGCCAACTTGTTTGAGCATTTTAAGAAGTGAATTCTCGCAGATATTTGCGCATGAATAGATGGGTTATTGGGACAGTTTATGTACTTCGCAGTACCGGGCGTCCTCTCCGAAATTTTTGATGATTGCATCGATTTTGGAAACTTCGTTTGAGAAGTGTTAGCTCTGGTTTTGCAATCATTTTTGGAGCTCCGTGCATTTTCGAATCGGCAAAAACAACGGCGTCTTTTTTCTGCAAATGAAATTGGTTCAAAAATAGTACAAAGCGTTCCTTGTCTCTTTTTTAGGACTATTCTGTGTTTCTTCTTTTTGATAGCAATGATTGTTTGTTTGGTCGTAGTTGAAGCGACACTCTGGAAGAAAAACTGTTTCTAACTGCTGATAACTTTTCACTGAAGGAAAAAGAACATCTGCTTCGTTATCTTTTTTTAACAATTCGTGAACAACGGTCATACACATAGTCATTTCGGATTTTAAACTAAAAGAATTTTCGTTTTAAGAGGATCAAAACCGAAAAAATTATCTCCTGCTGCACACGAAAGTGACTTGACGTGTCATTAATGAGTGAATTTCAAGTTGACAACAGTAAAAGGGCTGAGCTCAAACTTCATCAATATTTTTGAAAACAAATACTTTTGAAACCATTAGCTACCAACTGAAGAAGGTAAGTTGAGTTATACCATTTGAAGAAATTGAGAGCTCTCCTTGTTGAGAATATGTCATACGACTACAAGAATAACATTAAATACTAACAGAAAATGAAAAATCAAACAGAATATAAGAGGAAAGTTTTAATACTTTTAAAAGCGTCAGATATTCACCTTTGAATCTACTAAAATTTTCATAGTTTTATATGGCCAACTTGTTTGAGCATTTTAAGAAGTGAATTCTCGCAGATATTTGCGCATGAATAGATGGGTTATTGGGACAGTTTATGTACTTCGCAGTACCGGGCGTCCTCTCCGAAATTTTTGATGATTGCATCGATTTTGGAAACTTCGTTTGAGAAGTGTTAGCTCTGGTTTTGCAATCATTTTTGGAGCTCCGTGCATTTTCGAATCGGCAAAAACAACGGCGTCTTTTTTCTGCAAATGAAATTGGTTCAAAAATAGTACAAAGCGTTCCTTGTCTCTTTTTTAGGACTATTCTGTGTTTCTTCTTTTTGATAGCAATGATTGTTTGTTTGGTCGTAGTTGAAGCGACACTCTGGAAGAAAAACTGTTTCTAACTGCTGATAACTTTTCACTGAAGGAAAAAGAACATCTGCTTCGTTATCTTTTTTTAACAATTCGTGAACAACGGTCATACACATAGTCATTTCGGATTTTAAACTAAAAGAATTTTCGTTTTAAGAGGATCAAAACCGAAAAAATTATCTCCTGCTGCACACGAAAGTGACTTGACGTGTCATTAATGAGTGAATTTCAAGTTGACAACAGTAAAAGGGCTGAGCTCAAACTTCATCAATATTTTTGAAAACAAATACTTTTGAAACCATTAGCTACCAACTGAAGAAGGTAAGTTGAGTTATACCATTTGAAGAAATTGAGAGCTCTCCTTGTTGAGAATATGTCATACGACTACAAGAATAACATTAAATACTAACAGAAAATGAAAAATCAAACAGAATATAAGAGGAAAGTTTTAATACTTTTAAAAGCGTCAGATATTCACCTTTGAATCTACTAAAATTTTCATAGTTTTATATGGCCAACTTGTTTGAGCATTTTAAGAAGTGAATTCTCGCAGATATTTGCGCATGAATAGATGGGTTATTGGGACAGTTTATGTACTTCGCAGTACCGGGCGTCCTCTCCGGAATTTTTGATGATTGCATCGATTTTGGAAACTTCGTTTGAGAAGTGTTAGCTCTGGTTTTGCAATCATTTTTGGAGCTCCGTGCATTTTCGAATCGGCAAAAACAACGGCGTCTTTTTTCTGCAAATGAAATTGGTTCAAAAATAGTACAAAGCGTTCCTTGTCTCTTTTTTAGGACTATTCTGTGTTTCTTCTTTTTGATAGCAATGATTGTTTGTTTGGTCGTAGTTGAAGCGACACTCGGGAAGAAAAACTGTTTCTAACTGCTGATAAGTTTTCACTGAAGGAAAAAGAACGTCAGCTTTGTTATGTTATGTTTTTTTAACAATTCTTGAGCAACGGTCATACACGTAGTAATTTCGGATTTTAAACTAAAAGAATTTTCGTTTTAAGAGGATCAAAACAGAAAATAATAATTCTTGCTGCACACGAAAATGACTTGACGTGTCACTAGTGAGTGAATTTCAAGTTGACAACAGTAAAAGGGCTGAGCTCAAACATCATCAATATTTTTGAAAACAAATACTTTTGAAACCATTAGCTACCAACTGAAGAAATTGAGACCTCTCCTTGTTGAGAATATGTCATACGACTACAAAAATAACATTAAATACTGGCAGAAAATGAAAACTCAAACAGAATTTAAGAGGAAAGTTTTAATACTTTTAAAAGCGACAGATATTCACCTTTGAATCTACTAAAACTTTCATAGTTTTATATGGCCAACTTGTCTGAGCATATTAAGAAGTGAATTCTCGCTGATATTTGCGCATGAATAGATGGGTTATTGGGACAGTTTATGTGCTTCGCAGTACCGGGCGTCCTCTCAGAAATTTTTGATGATTGCGTCGATTTTGAAAACTTCGTTTGAGAAGTGTTAGCTCTGGTTTTGCAATCATTTTTGGAGCTCCGTGCATTTTCGAATCGGCTAAAACAACGGCGTCTTTTTTCTGCAAATGAAATTGGTTCAAAAATAGTACAAAGCGTTCCTTGTCTCTTTTTTAGGACTATTCTGTGTTTCTTCTTTTTGATAGCAATGATTGTTTGTTTGGTCGTAGTTGAAGCGACACTCTGGAAGAAAAACTGTTTCTAACTGCTAATAAATTTTCACTGAAGGAAAAAGAACGTCAGCTTTGTTATGTTATGTTTTTTTAACAATTCTTGAGCAACGGTCATACACGTAGTAATTTCGGATTTTAAACTAAAAGAATTTTCGTTTTAAGAGGATCAAAGCAGAAAATAATAATTCTTGCTGCACACGAAAATGACTTGACGTGTCATTAGTGAGTGAATTTCAAGTTGACAACAGTAAAAGGGCTGAGCTCAAACATCATCAATATTTTTGAAAACAAATACTTTTGAAACCATTAGCTACCAACTGAAGAAATTGAGACCTCTCCTTGTTGAGAATATGTCATACGACTACAAAAATAACATTAAATACTGGCAGAAAATGAAAAATCAAACAGAATTTAAGAGGAAAGTTTTAATACCTTTGAAAGCGACAGATATTCACCTTTGAATCTACTAAAACTTTCATAGTTTTATATGGCCAACTTGTCTGAGCATATTAAGAAGTGAAATCTCGCTGATATTTGCGCATGAATAGATGGGTTATTGGGACAGTTTATGTGCTTCGCAGTACCGGGCGTCCTCTCAGAAATTTTTGATGATTGCGTCGATTTTGAAAACTTCGTTTGAGAAGTGTTAGCTCTGGTTTTGCAATCATTTTTGGAGCTCCGTGCATTTTCGAATCGGCAAAAACAACGGCGTCTTTTTTCTGCAAATGAAATTGGTTCAAAAATAGTACAAAGCGTTCCTTGTCTCTTTTTTAGGACTATTCTGTGTTTCTTCTTTTTGATAGCAATGATTGTTTGTTTGGTCGTAGTTGAAGCGACACTCTGGAAGAAAAACTGTTTCTAACTGCTAATAAATTTTCACTGAAGGAAAAAGAACGTCAGCTTTGTTATGTTATGTTTTTTTAACAATTCTTGAGCAACGGTCATACACGTAGTAATTTCGGATTTTAAACTAAAAGAATTTTCGTTTTAAGAGGATCAAAACAGAAAATAATAATTCTTGCTGCACACGAAAATGACTTGACGTGTCATTAGTGAGTGAATTTCAAGTTGACAACAGTAAAAGGGCTGAGCTCAAACATCATCAATATTTTTGAAAACAAATACTTTTGAAACCATTAGCTACCAACTGAAGAAATTGAGACCTCTCCTTGTTGAGAATATGTCATACGACTACAAAAATAACATTAAATACTGGCAGAAAATGTAAAATCAAACAGAATTTAAGAGGAAAGTTTTAATACTTTTAAAAGCGACAGATATTCACCTTTGAATCTACTAAAACTTTCATAGTTTTATATGGCCAACTTGTCTGAGCATATTAAGAAGTGAATTCTCGCTGATATTTGCGCATGAATAGATGGGTTATTGGGACAGTTTATGTGCTTCGCAGTACCGGGCGTCCTCTCAGAAATTTTTGATGATTGCGTCGATTTTGAAAACTTCGTTTGAGAAGTGTTAGCTCTGGTTTTGCAATCATTTTTGGAGCTCCGTGCATTTTCGAATCGGCAAAAACAATAAGCAATTAGAATCGGCATTTTTCTGCAAATGAAATTGGTTCAAAAATAGTACAAAGCGTTCCTTGTCTCTTTTTTTTTGGAATGTTCTGTGTTTCTTCTTTTTGATAGCAATGATTGTTTGTTTGGTCGTATTTGAAGCGACAATGTAAAAGAAAAACTGTTTCTAACTGCTGATAACTTTTCACTGAAGGAAAAAGAACGTCAGCTTCGTTATGTTTTTTTAACAATTCTTGAGCAACGGTCATACACGTAGTCATTTTCGGAAGTTTCAAAAGCAGTCTTGCACTTTTTTGTTTTATCATGGCAAAATAATTCACAAAAATTGATGGACAAAACTTTTTTTGGCAAAATGCACACATTGCGTCGTTATTACCATTAAATGAAGGATCTTTAGGGAATTTTTGTTTCCGTTCGAAATAATGTAACAAAAGATCTGTGAAACAAGTTGGTCGAAGATGTGAACCTTTGCTAAAAATGAAGTATTGAGATTGTCCAGGTGCTAAAATCCTTAATTTGTTTAAACTGCGAAGTTACAATTTAACAACAGGGTGCGGTCGGTTATGTGCATTCTCACAATGTTGAGACCAGGCACATTTTATTTGTCTACCAATTAAGAAAGTGATAGGAAACTCAAAAATTCCCTTTGTGTTCGAAAACAAGTCAAGCAATTTAATGATTAAATAATGCCGCATTATAGAAAATGAATCAAATAAAACAAACTAAACAATTAAATTGTACTTTACAAAGCAGATGGGACTTATCCTTAATAAGGTTAGAACGTACCATCAAGAGTCATCAGAACCATCAACTGACAGCTTAGTATTTGATATTTTAACATATTTTTCCTTAGGAAGCCAAGGTGACCTGTCGTTAGTGCGACTCCTAGAAGTACTAAGTAACAAATAAAGCCAAGAGTCAGAAAGTACAAATACTTTACGAAAACGATGTGAAGCCGTTAAAATCACTAGCTATTCATTGAAAAGATTTTGACTTGAGCTTCATTTAAACATCACTAGGGCCTGTTACTTTTTTTTAAAAAATGCTACTAGAAAAGACTGGGATCACCACAGTGAACTAAACTTACTTCATGAAAACCCATTTTAGTCTCATAAATGGATTAAAACAGACAATTTTAATGCCTGCACGCGAAAGTGACGTGACATGTCATTAATGAGAGTGAGTTCAAGTTGAAAACAGAAAAAGGGGCTGAGCTCAAATTTCCATCGACAATTTTGACAACAAATGTAATGAAATCCTTAGCTACGAACTGGAGAAGGTAAGTTTAAATATACCAATTGAAATTATTGAGACTTTTCCTTGTTCAGAATATGTCATACGACTAGAAAAATAACATCAAATACTGGCAGAAATTGAAAAATCAAATGAAGTTTAAGAAGAAACTGTCCATAAATTTAAAAGCGTAAGGTAGTCACCGCAGTGTATTCTAAAACGCTCACACATTTTCATTTGTGCTTCCTTTCAAAGCTGAAGAGACTTTTCATTGATGTCATAAGTCAACAAAATACTAGAAACCACCATAAAAAAGGCCATTTTTCGAAATCATAATCTTTTGCGAAAACGTCTAGTATGGATGCCATAACGCCGCTGTAACTGACAACTGACCGAAATATTAAAACATTTTACTGAGACAAAAAAACAAATTTTTTTATTTTACTCTTTTTTGTAAAACTTTCAGGATTAAGATATTTTCGTCATCTTTGGAAAAACTGCTGAGAATGAGATCTATTGAAAACCATTTACAAGAAGATTGAAAATATCAAAACTTTTGTATAAGCTTTGGCTATGTTTGCTTTATTGTGACAAACTTATTTTTGAGCATAATTAGAAGTCAATTGTCCCTGATATTTACGCATGAACAGATGGGTTATGTGGTTGGACAGTTTATGTGCTTCACAGTACCGGGCATTCTTTCAGAAATTTTTGATGATTGCGTCGATTTTGTAAACTTCGTTTGAGAAGTGTTAGCTCTGGTTTTGCAATCATTTTTGGAGCTCCGTGCATTTTCGAATCTGCAAAAACAACGGCGTCTTTTTTCTGCAAATGAAATTGGTTCAAAAATAGTACAAAGCGTTCACGGTCTCTTTTTTTAAGAATGTTCTGTGTTTTTTCTGATAACAATGATTCGTTGTTTGGTTGTAGTTGACGCGACCATCTGGAAGAAGAACCTCTTCTAATTGATGAAAACTTTTCGTTGAAGGAAAAAGCACGTCAGCTTCTTTTTTTTTCAACAATTCTTAAGCAACGGTCATACAAAAAATCAATATGTGATAACGTCTAGTATGGATGCCATAAAACCATTAGTTAAGACCGCTAAACCAGTTTTTTCTATCACTACAAAAAAGACGGGACTTGTCACTCAAAAAATAAGCTTCAAGTTGCCAGAGAAATATTGAAAATGTTCTGTTTTTTGGTCAATGATATATCAGGTATTTTTTAAAAACGGATATATCTAAAGTAATCAGAACCCGGAGTTTTCAACTGAAACCATTATACTAACTGCAACACTGATTACGGAGACAAAGCCTCGAGAGCAAAAATGGAGACAAAACTGAAGAACTGAATAAAAGTTTGCTTATATGCTTTGCGAGCTGAAGCTATGAAATGGATATTTGCATTTCGCCACTGAATTAAGAATGGGTGCCATTTCGAGTCACCTTCTGAAAAAGTTTCTAGTACCCAATCACGCTTTTTTCTCAGAAATTAAATTATAGATCAAGCTTTTGCTGTGGTTTCGCGAATTTGAAAAATTAAAACATTACAAACTAACGTCAGGAGTATTGCTCTCAAACGAACAGCGAGCGGATGGCGGTGTCAGTAGCTAGCCACTGTTTAGGCTAGCTTTAGCATAATTGAAGGGGCGTGAGGTGAGATGAGTGCAGCAGGGGGACGGTGGGAGTGGGTCTTTGGCTGCACAGGGCCTTTACGGCTTGAACGATGTGCAGGGTGTGGATGTGCAGGGTGCAAGCTTGAACGATGGCAGGGTGAAGAACAGCCCTTCAAAACATAAGTATAAGTCTCCAAAACAGTTTCTGTGAATTAGATACTTGGAGACTAGTGAGCTGAAATGCCCTAAGAGAACTTAATGCCCGCAGGGTGCTACCTATTTATCCAGTTTTTGAGGACGAAAAATTAAATGGTCCAGACAAATCGGTCAAACGAAAAATGAAAAATTGCATAAAAGTGACCAATGGGACTCCTAGAATTTCGTTTGAGAGCAATTAGTAATTAAATCATTTCTAATTGCATAGCAAACATTTAGTATCCCTTGCCAAATAAATAATTTTATTATTCTACAGCTAGAGCATGAGGTCTCTGAAACGTAAACATTTTTAGAGTAGGAGACTTCCGGTGTGAGCGGATATTTCGAATTCGCATGTAACAACGAAGCGTAGCCGGCAGGATACGCGCTTGATCCACATTGGGGTTGAAACAGAAAAAAATGAGATAAATTGACCAAACTTTTGCGTATTTTTTAGTGTCAAAAAATGTTCTCAGTCGGCGTGCAGTTTTGGTGGGATTCCAAAACTATACTTAATTCAAATTTCATTCACTTAATCCAGGTTTCATCAGTTTATCCCGTCTCTTGATTTTTTCTCTTTTGACCTTGACTGTGTTCCTTATCTTGTAGTTTATTGAGTGAATGGATTTAATAGTCAGAATACATTATCAGATCGAAAAAAAAGAAAATCAATGTCGAAATGCCGCCTGTGAACAAAAAGCCACTAGCGTGAAATGGAATATTGTTTTAAACAAAAAACTAGACCTAGAATTAACTATGAATGGTTTGATAAATAGCTTTAGAAAAAAACCCGATCCAAAAAAAATCGAGAAAACAGTAAAAATCAAAGTGAAACTGCCGCATATAAACAAAAAATTTTTTTGTTCAGACACCGTTTTCTCAATCTGCTTTAAAATTAGATCAAAAATTTTTACGTCGCAAAACCACTCGCTTTGTCGCTCCCTTTCTTGTTTCGTCGTGACCAAAATCACTACTCCAATTTTACTTCAAAAATCATTAAAATGTGTGAACAAATCTAAACCAAAAACAGCGCCCCAATACAATTCATTTTTAGAATTGTAAAAAAAGGAGAGCGCCTAAATAGTAGCGTTTTGAGTTGCTGACGGCGGCTATCAGCAAAAACATAACCGACTAACGTCGGGTGAATTGCTCTCAGTGGAACGGCGAGCGGTTGGCTTTGTCAGTAGCTAGCTACGGTTTAGTAAGGCTAGCATTAGCTTAACTAGGGGCGTGATGTGTGAGCTGTGGGGGTGGGCAATGGTGGGAGGGCGGTTTTTTATGCACGGCGCCCTTATGACGTGAACGATGGCAGGCGTGGGACGGGGGGTCTGCAGTGAGGGGGTGGACTGATGTGGGGGTATTGTTGTTGGGGGGAGGGGGTTGGTGAGGGGTCAATTTCTAAGAACCGCCCTTCACATCATAACTGCCCTTCACAGTTTTTGTGAATCCCATACTTGGAGACTAGTTAGCTGAAAGGCTCTAAGAGAACTTCAACGCCCGCTGGGTGCTACCTGTTTAACCCAGTTTTCGAGGACGAAAAGTGAGTCAGACGAATAATCGGTCAAGCGATAAATCGCATCAAAAAACCAACGGGTAATTGCCAAAAACTTCGTTTGAGAGCAATTAATTAACTTAAAGTACTCCTGTTATTAAGTCGAGTTAATAACAGGAGTAGTATAAGCTAATTGTGTTTGTTGTTACATAAGAATTCAAAATATCCCCTCACAGCTTTCAGCTTTAATTTCAATTTTTTGCTCGAGAGATTTCTCGTAATACATTGAGCTATTCAGTTGAACTTGAACTTAATACTATTCTCGAGAATCCTGTATCCTGAAAGGTTTTTATGAATAATTAATTACAGAAATCTACAGAAAACCAACAAAATGTTCTTTCAAAATCTGATCTAAATTACGAGATATTGGCTCAAAATAATAGCTCATGATAGCTCAAATCACAATATTGGTGATAAATTCAACTGAGTGATGAATTTGATATGCTTATTCAAATAAACGGTAGAACACAAAACTGTAGAGCACTGAAAATGTCATGAAGAATGATACAGATACAATCAGTGCAATTCCACCTGGCTTGGATGCTTTGGCTTTCCCTTTGAGATCCTGCGTCTCCCTTTTTCCTCTCGGCAGCAAAGGGAGGAGGAAAAAGATTCCCATGTTGACAAGGTATATGATAGCGTAGTTTGCAGCCACTATGTTTTTGTCTCTTTTTGTGTCATTGATGTACTTCTCGTGTTCACTGACGTGGAAAAAATAGACGACAAAATTGCCCAGTAACACTCCGAGAGTCATGCTGGCGTTTGTGGTTGTCGTCATCAGAGCGTACGAGATACCTGAAAACGAAATATCTCTTGCGTTATACCTCAAATATACCTAAAACAGCCATTGAAACCAGGATTTTGTCCTCTCAGAAGCTTTGGTCAATTGCTCACTGGTAGACTAATACAGCTCTAAGAGAGCTGCTCAGCGACTTAATGTCCTCCGGACTTAACTGTTTATTCCGCTTTTGAGGACGAAAATCCAAAATCATCAGACGAAAAATAGATCAAGCAAAAATCGTATTAAAAAGACTCCAGGACTAATATGATTGATACAAACTTCATTTAGAGCAATCAAACAATTTTCGTTCGTATCAATGATTATATAGTTATGTTACAAACACTTAATTTGTCAAAATTGGTCAGAATTGAATTCTTCTGAATTTATCCTGAATTACCGTGATTATCAACCTCCTCCTTACCTTCTGTGTCAGATTCAGACAACTCAATAAACAACACCAGACCACAAATGTAGTTCACACCAACGAAGAACTCCTGCGTTAACTCATCAGACAGATAGAAGTACTGGTTACGAATGACGTCATAAATCACAATATACGTTAAGGAGGCATTCATCACCACCATAATCACGGCGGTTGCTCCATAAATCTTCTTCCAACTGAAGTCTATCAGGTATTTTGCGAAGATGGCGGATCCCAGGGAGAAAGTCAACTGGCCCAGGACTCCCACCAGGACGTTTTTGGTCAGGTTGTCCACTCCCACCCAGTGTAGTTGGATCATGGAATCGGCTGGAGACGAGACTGCCATCAGAATTGCAGTTCCCATTTGGAATACCAGCACCTACAGGAACAAAGTCAACAAGTTACTCGTAAATGAGAAAAAAAACATAAACCGACTAACGTCGGAAAAATTGCTCTCGAATGACAGGCGCCGCAATTTAATTCATAGGCTGTAGCCTAGATATATTTTTCAACGGAGGTGTTTTACCACTCGGCTATCAGGGCCTTGTTTTCGACTCTCTAACAATCGGTTTTGTTTGAACAACAAACTTTATTGCGGATTGAGAGCAATTGAAATCACTCAAAAATCAAGAAGATGTGCGTGAAAAAGTCACTTGAGAAGCCAAAGATTATTCTAGAAGAAAAACTCAAAACTGCCAAGCAAAAAATTTGCACAAAGACACGTTTACAATAATTGCTTCTCATTTGAGAGCAAATGAAAATTGAAAGTTTCTCTATTGACGAAAAATCGAAATTTTGAAAAATCGAAAAACCCTGAATACGTTTTTACGTGACTATAGCGACAAAATGTGGTCGCAATGTATGTTAAGTGAACTATCGCCAAGTAATTTAATTTTCTTCTTAATTTAATATTTATTTAATTCATTATGCAATGATTTAATGATCTACCAACATAATTTTCTGATATTAATTATTTTTATCAACTCTTTATTTTTTATTTTAAATTTAAGTTTTTTAAAAATTCATTTATTAGCTGAATCAAACAGAATTTTAAGTTTGTGTGACTATCTTATAGGCTAAATTAGGTAAATAGCGTCCCCGAAGCCAACAAAGAATGAACACTGACTTGTTGTACAGCTGTGTTTTGAAGCAGAACCCACATTTTCCCCACTACATGTTCAACACTCTTGGCTTCAGACACTTTGTCCTCTGTGGTCATGAAGAGACAAGCTGGGATGGCGAGACATGACGTCACAGTTAGCATGATGAATATGTCTGAGATATCTATGCCTCTGCACCATGGCCCACTGTACTCGTACCAGTTCAGACCAAAACCCTTCATAATAGCTCCACAAGCCATACCTACGTGCAATTAACATCAACGTTTACGTTTTAATTCGAGATCGTTTAGCTCGGCAACCATTTTCGGAGCTGAGCAATAATTTGAGAAAATGTTAAGAAAGAAATATTCAATTTTATTCAAATGTATTCTTTGCTGCATAGCATAATCCAGGTCCACGTTTTCCATCACTTTTTAACTTAAAGGATTAAATTAAGAAAGTTTGAAAATGACAAGTAATTTAAAAATCACATTTATTCAAGACCAAATTAAATCAAATCAGAAGCTAAACGGCTAGTGTTCCGAAAGAACATATCAAGTGGGACAGAAAACCCAGAGAAGCTGTTCGTGCTACTACATTTGTCTTGATATTTGCCTAGCTGCCGCGCCCTGTTGTTAATAAAACTGAGATCAATGGTGTCAAGCGCTGACTGAAATTATTATTTCCTCGGAGGTTGGAATTCGTTCACCGGTCAAAAGTTAACTTGTTTTAAGGTCTTACAAATGGTCCAAGATAATTTCATCTCAGGGTTTAGCAGATAGGAGGACGAAATTTACTCATCCATTTCTCTCAAATCAGAGTTGGTTTCATGGTTAGCGCAAATTTTCCTTTGTTCCTTATGATTTGACATAACCCACTTATGACTCAAACTTGTGGGCGCATGATTCGAGTTTGCGCGATTTATTATGACGTATCGGGACTATGTTTATCATACCGTCGTTCGATTCGAGAATGCGCCCCTATAATTCGAAATAGCTCGACAAAAGTAAGGTCCAGACTGTATAATTAACGTCTGCGAGGGTACCTCCCCCAGACATTTATTGTCGAATCGTATTTGTACCACCTCGCCGCGGGATCCCTATTTGATGAGACTAACCGATAGATCTGGTGACGTATATCATGGTCTGAGCTCTGCCTCTTCTCTTGAGAGATTCCTTCCTGGCATACTGGACCATGAGACCATCCATGGCCACATCAGTCAACACCAGGAACACATTGAACAGTGCCAACATCATCATGAATTTCAACGACTCCCTCTGGTACTCTACACATTCAAAGCAGCATATCCATACATTTTAATTGTTCCGACCCTCTTGAGGGGGAGGAACTATATACTCAAATGGGTTTTTTTTGTTCCGTGAATTTTCGCCGCTCGATATATTCATCGTAGAGAGTTGAGACTGGTATCATTAGAAAGCTCGTCCAGCGTAGAATATGGAATTAAAAAGATTTTTTAATCTTCGTTTTCTAGAGGGAGTTATCGAGGTTTAAGATTCTGAGAAAAGAAGAGTGAATTCACGTTGTTTTTATTCTCCGGAATTTTTGCCTAAATTTTCGTTAATTTTGCTAAAATTTGTTATAATTTTTAAGAATAGTGTCGTTGATTTTATTTTTGAAGACGAACAAGCATTGTTGATTGTTTTGAATTAATTTTTTTGGTCAAAAAATCTGGATAAACTTTTCAAAATTTAGCCTTTTTCATCAAAAACAGCACGAAAAAAGCTATTTTAGTCCACTTTGATTAAATTTGCCGACAGTACACACCCAAACAACACTCATACAATCTTTGTAGACTCAGAGGGGGGCTATTTCTACTTCAGAGTCCGCTGAGAGTGCACTGTATTTAAAAAATTTTGCCGTTTTTTGCTAACTTTGTTCGTTGATTATCAAAACTGCAGAATTTATTTAATTTATTTTGAGTTTTCAACTAACAAATTATCTATATCTATAACATTCGAAAAATCAATTGTACTTAACGGACAATAAGTATTATCAGGGCTAGTTTTGGGCCATTCTTGGACTGTTACAATCCAAAAAATATCGGGTCGTAATCAGCCGGTCTTTTTTTTTAAAAAAAAGGACTTTTTTTTAATAATAAAGAACATGACATATCAAATCAAAGCTCAGGAGTGATAGGTCCAACCAATTCGCTTGTTAAGCAGCTCCAAGCTAATGCATTTAGTTTTTTTTAATTGAAAGTTTATGGTCGTTTCTTTTTTTAAACGTTATATATCGAAAGCTTGCTTAACCATAGAAAGCTTATCTAAATACGAAGCAAACATGGTTCTGGAAAATTTGGTTTTATTTTAAGTAAACGCATCAAGAAAAAGCTGCCAAAACGAAACAACGGGCTTCATTAGAACTCAATATATATAATTCTCCCTTACACCAGCGGTTATGCATTTGTTGTTCCGACCCACTTGAGGGGGGAGGAACTATATACTCAAATGGGTTTTTTTGTTCCGTGAATTTTCGCCGCTCGATATATTCATCGTAGAGAGTTGAGACTGGTATCATTAGAAAGCTCGTCCAGCGTAGAATATGGAATTAAAAAGATTTTTCAAATTTTCGTTTTCTACAGGGAGTTATTTGGGTTTAAACTTCTGAGAAAAGAAGGGTGAATTCACGTTGTTTTTATTCACATTTTCCGGAATTTTTGCCTAAATTTTCGTCAATTTTGCTAAAATTTGTTACAATTTTTAAGAATAGTGTCGTTGATTTTATTTTTGAAGACGAACAAGCATTGTTGATTGTTTTGATTTAATTTTTTGGTCAAAAAATCTGGATAAACATTTCAAAATTTAGCCTTTTTCATCAAAAACAGCACGAAATAAGCTACTTTAGCCCACTTTGATTAAATTTGCCGACAGTACACCCCCAAACAACACCCATACAATCTTTGTAGACTCAGAGGGGAGCTTTTTCTACTTCAGAGTCCGCTGAGAGTGCACTGTAGTTAAAACAGTGCCGTTTTTTGCTAACTTTACTCGTTGATTATCAAAAATGCAGAATTTATTTTGAGTTTTCAACTAACAAATTACATATATATCTACAACATTCGAAAAATCAATTGTTCCTAATGGACAATAAGTATTAGCAGGGCTAGTTTTGGGCCATTCTTGGACTGTTACAATCCAAAAAAAATCGGTTTGTAATCTGTCGGTCTTTTTTTTTTTAAAAAAAAAGACTTTTTTTTAATAATAAAGAACAGAACATATCAAATCAAAGCTCAGGAGTGATAGGTCCAACCACTTCGCTTGCTAAGCAGCTCCAAGCTAATGCATTTAGTTTTTCAATTGAAAGTTTATGGTCGTTTCGATTTTTAAAAATAATTGACCTTTGAATAAATAATGGCTTAATTAAACCTTCCTCTTTTTTTTTTCTTAATTTGTTCAATTTCCAGCTCAGTATCAGCAAAGAAAGACTGCTTCTTCTTTCTACTGATTTAGCATTTTTTCTCGGTTGCAGTTTTAAGCCTGAAGTTATTGTTTTCTGGCTTTGATACTACAAGATTTCAGATTTTTTTTTTGTTTTGATATTTGCCAGTTTTTCACGTTTTCTAATTATGTCACATTATCACATTATTGAAAGTTCTCATGTCACCTTATTAGCATTCAGAATAAGGCACAATTGAACATAATAAAATCCTGAAAGATATACATCATCGTTTTAGCGGCCTCGACGCCTCTTTCTTGAAGAAATCAATTGAATTCTTTAATTTTGTCTCTAACTGTCATTTCCACTTTGTCGTTTCGATCGTATCAAATTTCCTGTATGGTGATAGCTTTCATTGGCTTTTCATGGAAGAATAGAAGAACCGATACTCTGAAATTAGTAGATAGCTGATGGCTTCCATGACTTTGAAAACAATCGTTTTCCAAAATTAAAAAAAAAAATTTTAACTTCGCAATTTTGTTCTTTTTATGTTTCTTTTTGTTACCTAATCTCGTTAGTTAATTACAGGTCAAATATGACATTATGGTTGTCAAGGGGTTAAAAGGGATTGGTGTCCCAAAATCTTTTTTTTAAAGAATTTTTTATGACCTTACTGGCTTCGACACCGGTTTTTCACAAAAAAAAAGTAAATTAATTTGATTTTTGTCATATTTGACGTTCTTTTTGTAGATGCAAAAAATATTCTGGATAATTACAGGTCTCGAGGGCTTCTTTTTTATGAATAAACGACCCTACCTAAATAGCTCTTTTTGTAATTAATGCCTTTCATGACATTGAATGTAATTTTGTTTCGAAAAAAAAAATTAAAAGTATTACATACTTTAGCACTTCGCTTCTTTGTCTACTTGTTACCTACTCTTACTAATGAATGGCCACGTACTACATTATAGCTGTTTGAAGAAGGCGCAATCAAATATACTTTGAGTACCAAAATTTGGCTTAACGGTTTTGACAGCGTTTTCTGGCAAGTTTCAATTGAAATTTTGTTTGTTCTTTGTTCTTTTTAGCCGCTTCAAAAAATGAATAAGGACAGGTCCTAATGCCCTTCTATAGAAGCAGGGGTAATCGTAAATTTGTGGTCCGTTTTCCGCAGGTTATCTGGTTTCATTTTTCCGTTTCCGTCCCTTTTTGTTTCCGTGTCACCTTGTTTCTTTCTATCTCCCGTTTATCTGTTGTATGATGTAGTATGTTGAATTTTGCTGTAGTAAAATTTCTTTCTGCTAGTATGCTGGTTTGTTGTTTAGTCTCGTTCCTTGCTAGGGTGTGACTTAAGTTCATTCTGGAGTTACGGCTGATTTGTTTCGTGACTTTCACCACACTTGTATGCTAGCAATTTGTTGTAGCTTTATTAATTTTTGTAGTATGCACTTTTGTTGTCTGGGTATGGTGGTTTGCTAGGGTGTGACTTAAGTTTGTTCTGGAGTTACGGGTAGTAAATTTCCTGACTTTTGCGACTTTTGGTTATACTACATCGTTGCCGTAAATTGTTTCCTGTTTGATGTTTTGATGCCGTTTATAAAGCCCCATAATGTTTTGTGCTAGTTTACCTGGCAGCGGCTCCTCTCCTTCTTTCTAGGGTGTGACTTAAGTTTATTGACTTGAGTTACGGCTAGCTTGTTTGGTTGAGTTTGTTGCTGTGGTCTGCTAACATTGATCTTCCCGCCTCCTCGCTTGTGGTTTATCGTCTCCCTCCCGTGCTATCCCGGCTTCCCGTCACGTCGCGCGCTACCCGCTCGACGTTCCCTTCTCCTCCGTACGGTTTTCCCGTTTCGTCGCGCGCCATCCGCCCGACGTTTCCGCCCCACCCATGCCGTTTTCCCGTTTCGTCGCGAGCCATCCGCCCGACGTTTCCGCCCCACCCGTGCCATTTTCCCGCTTCGTCGCGCGCTTTTCGCCCGACGCTCCCGTTTGTCCGTCCGGTTGCCCGTTGCGTCGTGCGTTACTCGTTCGGCGTCTCTTCCCGTCCGTCCCGTCTCCCGTTCTTCCACTTTTCCGGCTTCCTGTGCACCGTTCTTTTTTTCGCCGGGTACTATTGTACTCGACGAACATCTTTGCTCTTTGGCGGTTTGCTAGGCAAACCGTCACACTAGGGTTCGGTATAACCCATTTGTGTTGTGTTGTTGCATGTGTGTGTACATTATATTAGTACCAATTTAAACTTGTGGATCCCGTTTTTCTTAAGATCATGACAACTTTGCAGGACAAATTTAACAAACTTTATAGTGCGAGGACAAAATTAGAGGCTGAACTAAATAACATTTATGGTGAAATTAACAATGCTGTGGATAAGCAAGACAGGAAAGTTAAGAATGAACGTCTGATTGTGAATTGCAAAGATGCTTTTACTAGAGTAGTTGATAAAAATGAAGAGCTCTTTGATCTGGCACAAAAGACTGAAAATCCAGATGCTGCCTGTAAGAACCATGAAAAATGGTTAGAGACTGTAACAAAGAAAACTGATGATTTCATTGCTGCTGCTCGAGGGTATATCAATTCGGTCCATGACAAAGAGACAGCAGAGCTGTATACCTCTCACCATTCAAGATCAGGTTCACAAATGACTTCCTCAAAACGATCAAGTCACCGTCAACGAGACTTAGAACTATCAAGACTCAAAAGGGAGGAACTTGAAACAACATGAGGCAAAGCTTCGCATTGCTAGACAGCGTCTTGAAATTAAAAAAACAAACAAAATTGCGGGAATTGGAAATTGAGCAGCTTGAGGAGGATCATCGTAAGGAAGTAGCTGCTGCAGCCCTTGAAATTGAGTTGATGACAAAATCATCAGCAGACGGGTCTGGTACAGGCAAAATGAGTGGGCTCTTTACGGAAAGAAGTTCAGTCAAGAGCAAGAAACTTGTTCAAGATTGGGTTAATTCGTCACCGCCCGAGAACATGGCAGATGTTGCAAACGAACCGAGTTTGCACTTTTCTGGTTTCATCGCCCAATCTAACCAAGCAATTGTCCAACGACCTTCTTCAACTCTAACTTCCAAACTCACACTCCAATTTCAATACACATGGTCAAGTTGAGGCCAACATCAACCTCCCTCTCCATGAGCCGCAAGAACCAAGTAGTAGAACCAATGTAACCAATAATGCAAACAACATCATGCAAGAGCAGCAACAGCCTCAATATACGCCTCCATCACCCCCAGTAAACTTTGGTATCCAAATTCAACTAAACGCACCAAACACAGCCAGACAACTGTCTCAGGCAACAATGCACTTCGATGGTTTACAATTAGATCATCAATTCCCGCGCAGGTCGAGCATGCCGGGAAAGTTGAATTTAGTCCGCCCTCCGCGTTCACCACCTTTAAATACACTCGTTAATGCTCCGCTAGCACTTAATCCGCAACAAGCACACATAAATGTACCAGCCCCCCATCCCCCGTTCTAAACCCCGCACCACCGCATTTCCCGTTAATCCCACCAGCATTCCGCTTTCCTCCTTCGCCGCCACAAGCACTCACACTACACGGCACTAACCCCGTGGCGAATAATGTCAATCTGTTACCCCGTTCTCCGCCTGCACCAATCATTTCCTCCGCAAACGTTTTTGTACCTCAATTAATTCATCCACCACCCCGACAAAAGAGTTTTCAACCCAAAAATTTTGTCCCTATAACCCATGCACCTCCTGCTCCTCCGGATCCAAATGTCTGGCGTTTTCCGGCAGCAGTTCCATCTAATGCAGTACCACTTGTACGTACATCTGCAAACTTATACACCGCACAACCGGCCCCGTTAATCAACCCTCATATCACAACATCGCTCCACTCCTCTCATTTACAAGCAGCAGCAGGCGCTCAAAATTACGTAACATCAGACTTCATGCAAGCGAATCCACTTAGTTCTTCCACAGGTACCGCCCCCACCTTTGTCACTCCGATCAATCCGCCAACGTATGGAGCTACCGTTCCGAACCCGTTGTGTTGGGGTGGCCCGCCGCATCCCACACCTTCGGCTCCTTCTTTGGACTCTGCGGATTTGATAAAGCAGTTGGCGGAGGCAATTACTTGTAAGAAGAACGATACACTGCCCGAGTGGAAGTTGTCACAGTACAATGGTGATCCCCTGCAGTGGCACGAATGGTTCGGACAATTTAAAAGCGCCATAGACTCACAGTCCTTGACTGATGATGTCAAGTTAACAACTTAAAAACGCTTGTAACTGGAAAAGCTAAAACCGCCATCGCTGAGTTCGCATACTGTGGTAATGTATAAGGACGCACTTAAGACACTAGAACGTAAATTTGGCCAATCACAGGCAGTAGTCAGTGCACACTTAGACAAACGCAGCTCTTTTCCTCCACTTAAGATGCACAATAGTTATAACATCATAAACTATTCTGCAACAATTTCAAGTCTTGTTGTGGTCTTTAAATCACTTTCATATGACTCAGACCTCAAGAGCGCCTCACTTCTCAACACGGCTGTGAAAAAATTGCCTCCCAATCTGAAAGTCTTGGTCACTTTTCACAGTGAAGAAACATTGGGTAAAGCCAACACTCCTCGACCTCAACGATTGGTTGAAGGAGAAGGCCGAGGCAAATGATTTAATGAAACAAACTTCATCGAAGGCAAAAACTGAGGATAACACCAACTCAGTAGTGAAGACCAAAGTTGCCTCAAGAACTTTTGCTGCTAATACACAAACTAAGGGCACTCAGAGACCAGCCTCAACATCGGCAACGCCTGCAACCCCTCACTGCATTGTGTGTAAAGGTAACCATCGCATCTGGGAGTATTTAAAGAAAAGTCTCCCACTCAGCGAGCAAGGGTAGTGGCGGAAGCAAAACTGTGTTTCTCATGTTTGAGAGAAAAACATATGTTCAGGCAATTCCCAAATCCTAGGAAATGCAGAAAGGACGGTTGCAACAGCTCCCATAATACACTACTCCATGGAGCTGAGAGGGTTTATCCATAAAAATCCCCTTCAAACAACAACAACAGTAATTCTAATGCTGGCGCTAATCAAAGTAAACTTCCTTCTGTCCAATCATCGAGTAAGACCACCACTTTGTCATCTGTGAATAATGTGAAAGGCCTCCTTCAGGTGACTGAATTAGAGTTGAAGAGCTCTTCTGGTAAAGATACCACGGCTTTAGTTTTGTGCGATACCGCTTGCAGTAACTCTTGGGTGTCCAATGATTTTGCAAATAGACTTGGTTTGCACGGTACAGCACTGAAACTAACAGTCAAGGGTATAAATACCGAGGAGGTTGTAGACACTAAGTTAGTTGAACTAATTGTAACACCACGCGACAACCAAGCATTTGAACAAATTAAAGTCAGCCATTACGTAAAAGAAGATTTAAATGTAGGCGCCGATGTCATTAACATTAAAGCACTTCAGGAAACATACCCGCACCTAGCAGTTCTAGACCCAGTTACATATTGCTACGGAAACAACGAGATGATACTTGGACAGGATGTGTATCATGCCATCCGCCCGTTAGAGTACTTCGCTGCCGACGAGAAGTCCTCGCCCTTCGCTGTTCGCTTGCCCATAGGTTGGGTTCTAAGCGGCCCTCTATCGTCGTCTTCAGGTTTAGTCTCGACTTGTTTCAATGCTAATATGGAGCAAGATTTTGAACTCGCTAGTCAGGTAAAATTTTGGTACGACATGGAGTCGTACGGCATACTTAAGCAAGTAGACCCACGATCCTCCTCGGATGCATGTGCGCATGAAATTCTTGAAAACACCACCGTGCATAATGGAAAAAGGTACAATGTCGGAATGCTATTGGCTGAAGATAACATCGAACTGCCCAACAATTATTTCTCAGCGCTTGTTCAATTAAAACCGTTGGAAAAGCGGCTTGCGAAAGACCTGACTTTAAGGGAAAAGTACTCGAATACCATCAAAGAGGACTTAGGCAAAGGCTACGTAGTAAGGGTCAAAGATGCTCATAAGGTGGAAAGTCGCTCGGAAAGAGAGTGGTACCTACCACACCACCCGGTTGTTAACCCGAACAAGCCGGGCAAGGTCCGTAGGGTACTAAACGGAGCAGCTAAATTCCATGGCGCATCTCTTAATAAGTCATTACTCACCGGAACTGACTTACTGCAAAACCTAATCTATGTACTCCTACGGTTCAGACAACATCCATTTGCCGTATCCGCCGACATCGAGGGAATGTTCCTCCAGGTTGGAGTGTTACCATGTGATCAGCCATCATTGCGCTTTTTGTGGCGGGAGGACCCCACATCAAATGTTGTGGTACACCAGTATACGCGCCACATCTTTGGGGCAAAAGATTCGCCCACCTGTGCCAACTACGCACTTCAGCGCACGGCACGCGATAATGCTAAGGAGTACCCAGAAGCTGCGAAAGCCGTCCTTGAGAACTCCACATGGACGATTACTTGGACTCAGTGGAATCCCCCGAGAGGGCCCTCATTAGGTCGAAGGAATTGGTACATCTTCTCCATCTAGGTGGGTTCAAGCTTACTAAGTTTGTAAGCAATGTACCAGATCTGGCTGGCCGAATTGATGGGTCTGCTCAATCCACTGAACCGAAGGTCATCGTCTCATCAAAGGAGGAATCAATGCACGTGCTTGGGCTTAAGTGGGATCACAACAACGATACTCTGGTTGTGAGCAGGGGTACTAATAACACCATCACGAAAAGCTTAACACAGCGCTTGGTCCTAAGTCTTGTGTCAAAGGTCTACGACCCAATTGGTCTTGTTGCACCGTTCACTGTTGGTGCTCGGTTAATCTTGAAAGACATTTGGCGTGTCAATGGACAAAGTTGGGATGACGAGTTACCTAAAGACATAGTTGACAGATTCCTCGCCTGGGGTGTGTTGAGTTGCCGCGGTTAGCTGAGATCACTATACCGAGAAGTTACTTTTCAGGACCATCCCAACATCTTGAACTCCACATGTTTGGTGATAGCTCGCAAGACGTATTCAGTGCAGTAGGATTTCTTAGGGCTCAAGTAACTTGCACCTCCGGGGAGATTATAACAGAGCTGGCGTTTGTCTTGGGCAAGGCCCGTGTTGCACCTATGAAGGTAATGACAGTTCCTAAGTTGGAATTACAAGGCGCTCTCCTCGCTGCCCGTTTAAAAAGGGAAATCTGTCGAGCATTAACGGTTACTGTGTACAAAGTCTATGTGGACAGATAGTACAATCGTCTTGCAGTGGATAAACTCAACAAACAAACACCCCATCTTCATTGCAAATCGGGTTAGTGAAATCCTGGAGAACACCAACGTTGACCAATGGAACCACGTCGCCACTTGTGATAATCCGGCAGATGCTGGCACGCGTGGTATGTCCGCTGAAGTTTTGCAATCAAGTAGCTGGGTGAGGGGTCCTGACTTCTTGAGAACTAAGCAATTCCCTTTTGTACCAAATACTGACGTCGTTGATAACATCAAGCTCGGCGTTGTAACCAAGGAACAAGATGATGACTCCATCTCATCTTTAGCCGCATCTGTAATCAATTCCCCAAAGGAACAAAGCATTAATCTGATCACGTCTGATAAGTTCAGTTCTTATCAAAAATTACTTCGTATCACCGCATATGTGCTCCGTCTTTTACCATCTCATGAAAGTTATCGTACCGTAGACGGCAGCATAGCCGGCCCTGTTGAGCTTGAAGAACCCGAGCGTCATCTCCAGTACTTGGTTCAAGGAGAGTCCTTTAATACTGAAAGAAAGGATCTTCTTGACAACAAATCCGGTAATAAGAGCAGCCGCATTGCTCAGTTTACTCCGTTTATTGGACCTCATGGTCTTATCCGTTCCTCTGGTCGACTCCGACGGCTAGTGGAAATTGACTTTGACACAAAGCATCCTATCGTGCTGGATGCGCGTCATACTTTTGTTAAACTGTTTCTGCGGCACACTCATTTAAAGAACCATCATCAGGGCATCGATTACTTAAGGTCAAAGGTACAAGAACGTCATGCCATCCTAAAACTACGTTCCACACTGCGTTCCATCAAATCAAACTGCGTCTTGTGTAGAAAGTTCCGTGCAGCAACCATTCAACCTATCATGGCAGACCTCCCAGAGACTCGCATACCAGTCTCCTCCCTTAACCAACACCGGGGTTGATTACTTCGGCCCATTCTACGTCACAGTTCGTCGGACTACCGAGAAGAGGTGGGGATTTCTCTTCACTTGTCTCACTACTCGTGCTGTCCATGTTGAAGTTGTCCCGTCCATGGACACTAGTTCCTGTGTAATGGGAGTGGAGCGGTTCGTCTCCCGTCGGGGTACTCCTGCTATGATTTGGTCAGATAATGGTACGAACTTCGTTGGAGCGGAGAAAGAGTTCCGTGAATGTGTGGAAAATTGGAATACGCTCAACATTGCTGCCGAACTTGCACATAAGGGCATTAAGTGGAGGTTCAATCCACCCAGTGTGCCACTCCAAGGTGGCATCTGGGAGAGGTTAGTTCGAAGTTCTAAAGAGTACTGTACATTATCCTCGGTACGCGTCGCCTCACAGATGAGGTGTTGAACACTACTTTTTGTCTGGTCGAATACGCACTAAACTCACGTCCCTTAACGCCCGTAAGCGCCGACCCGTCCGACCTAGGCGCAATAACACCTAAAAATTTTCTACTTGGTAACCAAGCAACCAGAATTCCGTCTATCGTTGGCGTCGACGAATTTGATCATCGTAAGTGGTACGCCCGTGCACAGTCATACGCCAATGCAATTTGGGCACGTTGGCTCAAGGAGTATGTACCTGCGCTGAACCGTAGATCTAAGTGGCAGACGCCTGCCGAGCAGCACCTCAAGTTCGGTGATTTAGTTTGGATCGTTGAAGAAAGCAACCCTAGGGGTTACTATCCAACTGCTCGGATTGAAGAACTTCGGTACGGCTCCGACAGCGTCGCCCGCTCCGCCGTCTTACGCACGTCATCCGGATCGCTCGTCCGCCCACTCGTTTAGCTTGTACCAATCCTCTCAACATTTTCTTCCGGTCCGGAGGATGTTACCCAGTAAATTGAATTGAATAAATTATATCATTAGATAGAGAATGTTTGTGCGTATTATATCAAAACTTTCGCTTAGATTTTCCGTTCTAAATGCAACATACGTATTATTTCTGAGAAATACCAAAGCCGATTTCCCACTAAGAATAACTTCCAAAATGGCTCAAAACTTTTCGCTTAGCCTAACAAATTCGGTTTTTTGAACGGATTCGTTTAAATTGGTGACCTAGTCTAAGACCTGCTAAAAAAGATCAAGCTAGATTTGCCTCCAAGTAAACGATGCTTATTGCCTTAACACGTTGTTGAATACAGTTGACGATCACGATGAATTTAAAACTGACGAAAGACTGTTTTATCAGCTTTAGAATACCCAAAAGGGGGAAATAGATTCCATTATTTTGACATTTACACGAAGCCCATTTTTTGTGTAAAAAGATGTGTCTGATATCTATAATGGTGCTTTTCTAATATGCTTTTTGTGTTTATTGTTGGTGATCATACCACAAAACTTGATTGGAAACTTTGCGAGTATTTTTTGGAAATAAGCATGACAGATTGATTGGAAAATTGGATCTGTAAAAATGGCCAAAGGTTTTGCATGCTTTTCCGTTGGCCTTCGTTCAGATTGAATGGATGGAACTGACAGTGGGTGATGGAACAGAATTGTGGAGTGTTAAGCTCACCCTCCTCACTGTTGGGTTTGATCACTCCGTGTGCACTACAGTTGCCACTATCTATCGCCTCTTGGTCATGCACAAACCTACAACAACAAAACAAATAATCAAACCACCTATCGGATTATAGATCTCAAAATGGAGTCAACACATCAGTCCTGCTTTTGGTCATATAACGTACAGACACCCCTACCGTGAATATACCATGATGTGAGGCTGCAACTTCGTGCGAGAGTTGGGGAGGGGGGGGGCTATAATGAGAAAAATAAAACCCCTTTTTAAAATATAAAGCGTCTTTGAGTGTCTCTGCTAACTGGTCATTTAGAAAAATTGTCTTTTAAAAAAACCGGATCTGAAGATTCTTCATATTTAGGAGCTCGTTTTGAGCGTTTCGACGTTCGCAACAAAACAACTAATCGTCTCAATAATTGCTGCGTGTTATGTTGTGAATAACCTGCTTCCTGGCAGTGGTTGGACAGCTAGAGCCAGTCCCACAATGGCACATCCGATCCACCCTATCACCATGTATGGCTTCCTTCTGTATCCCTTCAGGGGAAGACAGTCGTTCACTGCCCCGTACACTATCTACACACAAAACACAAAGAACAACTTACGAGCATCTAACTGTGCCAAAGTTTTGAGCAAATATAAATTTTTGATGCTGGTTTGCCCCTTTTTTGGTTTGGTACATTTATTGTCAATTAGTGCTTTAGATTTGTCTTTTCGAGCTCTGGAATTGTAAACTCAATATATCGTGCTCTCGTTCCTCTTGCTCTCCTGAATCAGGGTAGCTGGGGGAATGGTCAGGTGGGATCGAGGGGTGAGGTGGGGGTTGAGGTCGTGGGGGAGGGAGGGGTGAGCGGGAGGGATATTGGGACTGAGGTTTCGATAGGGAGAAGGGACTGTTGTGCAAGAAAACTGCTTCTGTTAGAGTCCAATGTTCCGAAACAGAAATTAATCTTCTAAAACGGAAGTCAATATTCGGAAACAAAAGTCAAAAGTTCAAGTCATGAACAAACTTGCTTGTTTCTGCCAGAAAAATAGCCGGAATCGAATCGAAGTGGACATTCATTTAGGCCCTATCCAAATAATCACAAATAAAATGTGCCTCTACTCATTTATGATTTCTATTTTGAAACAATAACAGTAAAGATAACATGAGAAAAACCGTGAAAAAAATGCCACCCGGTGCATTATTTCTCATTTAAAAAACGACTACCAATGGAAATATGGAAATAACATTTTAAGCAACAAACTACTCAATTATAATGCACTGATAATAGATCGTTTAGACTGATAAGAAATTGATTTTTGAAGCCAACAACTGAGGGGTTTGCTTCCGTAGCAGGTAAAAACTCCGCCAAAGGTTTCGAATCACTGACCTCGAGGATGTCAGAACGAAATTTTAATCCCTAAGCTAGACTGGCTTTGATTTTTTCGCTCATAGTTGCTTGTATATTGTCAACAAACTATATTCTCATAAAAAATAAACTAACACTGAACAAGGAAAAAACAAAAAGCATGCTTTTTGTAAAGAAAAATCAAAAAAATGTTGTGTCAAGAACATTTATAAAAAACACTAAAATTGAAGAAAAACAAAGTTTCAAATACCTGGGCATCACGATAGATAATGATCTACGTTTCACAAAGCACTCAAAGCATGTGGTCACAAAATTTTTGTCGAATTGTTCTATCTTTTATAAACTAAGAAATGTTTTGAGAGAATCACAGATGATAAAAGCGTTTAAAACATACATACAGCCAATAGTACAATACGGAGTCCTGATATACGGGTCAACAACAATCACAACTATTAGGGAAATAGACAAAGTTATCAAACATATCGTGCGGCTAATTTTTCATCGAAAAAAGTTTGAAAGCACTTACGAAGAAAGAGTAAAACATAGGATCTATTTAGCCTCGGAGTTACATGCCTATGAGGTTCTTAAGCAGACACTAAAAAACATTAGGGGACAATGTAATATTTCACCTATTTCAAAGGGTTTCTCAATGCAAAATTGCCTTAAAAAAAGCAAGCGGTTGATTAAAAACAAAATAACTCAAGGTAAAAATCTATTTCACAGTTTTTCAATAATAGTTAGGATAAGGCGAGTCTTAAGAATGCTTCTAGGTTACGATGATGAAATAATAGAAAAGATTGAAAACATGTCTACTGCCGAAACAAAAAATTTCTGTCATCAATTTCTAGATAATTATATTTTGGGTAATGAGGACATAGTCAGACTGTTGTATGAGTTTTAATATCACAACTCAAAGGCGTTCCATAACCAGAATAATGTTTTCACTAGGTTTAATGCTACCTTCAAAAATAGTGCTTCCTCTTTTTTTTTCTTTCTTCATTTTGAATCACTTTCATCCAGATAAACTGAACGAGACACTTGAGAACGGGCCATTGGCCCAATAGTGCTCTCCCACAGTCAAATATGTGATTGTATTTGTACAAGTAATTGTGAAAAGCTACTTATTGACTGATGGAAACAATTTATTATTATTATTAAACGTCATTTAAAATTGCATCACTCAAACAAGAACTCAATCGTGAAAAAGTCAATCAAGAATGTTAAAGAATGTTCTAGAACAAAAATGGTCGAGCAGAAACCTTGCTCTAAAAAATGCACAAACGTTCACAATAATTGCTTCAAATAAAGTTCTTGAGCAAATAAACAACTAGCGTTGACCAATGAGAGACAACAAGTGTTAAAAAAACGGAAGAAGATTGCTGAAAATTAATCCAAAGGTGTATTATTCTCTCAGATTGTCAAAGTCAGTTCCAGGCTTCCAACTTTTAGCCAAGAGAAACACATATTCAGAGAAGCATTTTCGGCCAAAAGCTTAGGGATTTTTTAAAAAAAATATATCACCATTTCTCCTGTGCGAGTCATAAAAATCTGAGGAATACCAATACTCTTCGAGTCGTCAAAATTTAAAGAATACCAATACTCCTCTTTGAGTGGTTCAAAAATTAGGCGCACAATAACAACCGCCTGAGAAAATAGAACACAAATACAAAACAACTGAGAAGTTGACGTTGGTTATTGAAAAGCGATAATGAAGAACATGTTCTGTTAAAAAAATAAATGGCAAAAGTTTTGAGAAAGGAGCCATTTGTCTAAATCTCTTTCAAAAATCTGATCTTTGATAGCTGTGCAAGCTAAAGGGTAAGTAATAGATAGCTTTCTGACATCTAAACACATGCTTTTCGGGGGATGAGATGAGGGAGGTGTCTGTGGTTTGGATAGGGAGGAGTGTTGCGGAAAAAAAGTGCTCAAAATGAGTTTTCGACCTTGATTAATACCAGCAGTATATAATAAGGATGTATATGTAAATAGCTTAATTTTAAGTTATAATGTCGAAAGCAAAAGTCAACGTTCTAAAACAGCAGTCGAAGTTTGCTAACAAAACTAAAAAGGTCAGGTCTTAACAAATTGTTTCAGCCAAAAAAAATGTATACGGAAACATCCTAAACCGACTCAAAGTAGACATTCACTCAGGCCTGGCTAAGTGCTCACCAAATGAAATGTGCCTCTACTCGTTTATGTTTGTTTTTTCATACAATAACAGTTTAGAAAAGATGAGAAAAACAAGTCTGGTAAAACTTGAAAAAAATCAACAAAATCTCAGCGATCCTGAAACAACTATTGGCTGGAAAACTGGCAAAAACATTTCTCATTAAATAAATGACCACGATCTGAGAAAAACTACAGAAAACAAACTCATCAATGATGTTATACTGATAGCAATTCGTGTAGACTGAAAAGAAGTCGGTTTTGGTGGCGAAAACGGTTGAGGGGGTTTGTTTTGGTAGTAGGCAGCTTTGGCGAGGCCAGTCAACCGAACAGGGTTAGAGGTGAATTGAGGCGGTCTAGCCCGGTTCAAAAAGCCATTTGCACCTTAATTTTGTTCTCAACCGCTTTGGTGAATTGTGCACTTAGAGTAGTAAAGTATTACTCAGCAATTTAATACCCGTGTTGTACGTGTTCATCTGGTTTTTGAGGAGAAAAAGTCAAAAGTTCGGACAAAAGAAACTATCAGACGCAAATTTGGTACTACGAAACATCACAGAAGAATAGACCAACAGGACTAATATTGTTCTTACAAACTTTGATTGAGAGCAATGGATAAACATAACCGACTATGATCAGAAGAATTGCTCTCGAACGACTGGTGGGAGCTCAAATTTTTTGCAGCCTGTTTCAGTTAGGGGTGACTAAATTCACTTAGGGGTTTATAATGACGTCATCATTGGTTATTGTATTCCACTATAACCACTAATATGGCCTAAAGTAAAAAAAAATTACACTAATTTTGGCGCATTTTTCATTTGATTTTTAGTAGTGAACTGTCACCACATGAGTTCAGCTGCTGACACTTGTGAATGAGAGAGAAATTTAGATTACTTAAATCCAAAAATTCAAGTGCGTAGAAGTCACTCGAAAAGTCAAAATGGTCAAGCAAAAATTTTGCATAAAAATAGCAACACGTTTACAATAATTGCTTCAAACTTGATCGAGAGCAACTAATTATATTCTAGCGGGTACAGAAAACAGTACGAAAAGTTAGTCAGTTTAAGGCATTGAGTACCTTGAAGCTCCATGGAAGGGCGATGGCTGACTTGGCAACATTGAAGAAGTCTCCACTCTGTCCCATGTAAGATGTGAAGAATTCGTAGTTGACACTGATGGAGCAGCTGTAGCATATTCCCACGCAGAAGTACTGCAGAAACAGACCAATGTGGTGGAAGCTCAGGTAGTTGATCTGCTCGGCAACGTCTCCTGTCAGGGCTATAACAGAATGATTTCGATTATAACACGTAACTGACCAACTGCGATTCCTACCCCAATATACACGAGTAGATATAATTTCCCGGATGAAATTTTGTCCCTAAAAATATCTGTGGTTTTTGGGATACAGGTCAGAGCCTTGACAATTCATGGCCATTATGATTGCGTTTGATCGTCGCTTAAACGTGAGAAATGGTCGCTTTTGGTTAGCATTCTCCATTCTATAAAAAGCTACTCCTTGAGCGTTTTTAAGACTTAAAAAGCTCCTTTTTTGCATATAACAAATGTCTATATAACAAAACAGAGACTAAAGTTGCCGTCTAATAGTGCTTTTACAAAAAGGAACCTTAAGTTTTGTTCTTGTAGCAATTTACCAATTTTGGACAAAAAAAAACGAAACAGCAATAATCAAATTGGGGTAATCACACTAAAACAATTTCGATGTTCAGTATTTGACGGCATGAATGGCTGAGATTAAATTCCCAAATTCCTAGAATACTGACAAAACAGTTCCGCAACAGAATATACCTTACTTTAATTTAAAAAATGTTGTGGATTTTTACAATTATCCCTAAACGGAAGCTTTAAACTAACTACATTTGGAAGGAAAATTGAAGTATCGTAACTTGATGGGAGTAGGTGAAAGTACCAATATGCGAGAAGGTGTGCTAAAGATAGGTGGCTGGAGGACTGTATTTGTTTTGGCAGTTGGGGTTGAGACCGGGCGGGGGGTTAGCTGTCGGAGTACAAGGTTCGCTTTAGGTGCAGGGCTCGAATCGTGCAGTATAAGAATACAATTATGTAGAGCTGACAAAAATAAGCGTGAGGTAGTGTTTAGGAGTGGAGTACATGGATGTGGAGAGGGTCAGCCGGTACTGTTATGAGAATAAAATTTTTCAAACTTACCTCTTTATTAAATGAAAAATACTAGCAAAAACTGATTAATGTACACATGAAACAAAGCTAAGGGTTAAATAATTGTTAATTTCAACGCTCAAAAACACCGGAATTCGAAATTTGATGCCGAGAACAAATGTCATGCAATTGAGAAAATCTACATCAAGCCAGTACTTCTCTAAAGTATACAAAGTTTGCAACAAAATTGATCCATAAGATTGGGCAATTTAAAGCTACGATATTCCACAGTTTGTGATATTCAACTTCCACAAGCTACGTCCCCTTGAATCCACAATAAGCGCAAGTAATTAACACTCGGTAGCTACCAATCCGACTTCAAACTACATGAATATTCAAATTACATAGAGCATATAGAGCATAATAAACAAACTACATTGTGAACTAAATTTTGTACATTATACATTTGATTATACAAATATATTCATGTAATTTTTTTATAACAGCGACTGTTACAATTGTTTTTACGTTTCTTATAAATATACAGGAGAAATTCAAATTCAAATTCTTGGGGGCAATAAAAGGGAAATAATTTAAAATTCGATTGCTGCCAACAACTTAATTTGCTGTATCGTTCGTAAAATTTTAATGAGATCTATGGATGTTATGACGAAAAATGGCATAACCACGGATTCGAAATATTGATTCAATCTTTGTCTGAGAGCATTTATCAAAACCATGAGCACCCAATCTGTCTTAAATTAAAAGTATAAACAATTTCTCTTTTAACCTTCATAAATCTATCAATCTTTAAAAATCAGATTATAATGCTTTCCAAAATATAAAACTCTTTTTATTCTTTCATCAAAAGTTATCAGTTTTCCATTTTTTGACATTCCCTCTCGTTTTGGTCTCATAATATCCCCTACGTTTTGGTCTCATGCCCTTTGGTTACCGTTCTCGAGTCGAATGTGAGTGTTACCAACAAGATCGTGCCTTTAAAAACACCCACCGCAAAATTGAAAATGATGAAAATGGAAATAAACACACGTGATACCCAGGCCTAGGCCTCAACTTATGAAAAGACTTTAAAAGTCTAGTAGGGGGGGGCAATATTGACTATAGTTACACGGTCGAGCTTCCTAGTTAAAGTCGAGCTAATGTCTTTTCATGGGTCGAGCTTAAGTCTTTTCATAACGAAGAAAGTCCAGATAATGTTTTTTCATGGTTCCACCATTAGTCATTTTACAACCAACAAAGTTGAGTGAAGGTCTTTTCATGAGTCCACCATTAGTCTTTTCATGAGTCTGTTTTTTTTCAAAATCCGAATTTTTCATTTTTTTCTGCTTCTGTACATACAGAAGCAGAGCCTGAGCAAGACTAAATAGCTTTGCACCAGAGCAGTCCAACTTAAGAAACAGTTGTAAAACTGCCAAAAGAATTACGATTTTCGTCAAATCTTAAGATAAAGAGCTATGGCAGCTCCAGTATATTACCACACTACGTGGTTCAATGAAAACAGATAGCTTAAGTGTATTTGGTCCTAGTTTCATTAGCCATGACAAAATTTCGGCTCTATTCAGGTTGTTTTCCCTTCCAAAATTATGACTACCTTTTTTCAATATTGCACGAACAATTTTAATGGCAAAAAAGCAGACTTATGAAAAGACCACTGATGACTCGACTTTGTTTGCAAACATTGTGTTGAGCTTAAGTCAGCCAAAATATTGGGTCCAGCTAAAGTCTTTGTAAAATTTTGGGTCCAGCTAAAGTCTTTTGCGAATAATCTGAGTCGAGCTAAAGTTCAGAATGTTTTGAAGTCCAGCTAAAATCTTTTTATAGCTCAAATGAGTCGAGTATGGTCTTTTCATAGTACATTTGGGTCGAGCATTGTCTTTTCAGAAGTGTGTACCTAGACCTGGGATATTATCACGCTTTTGTTCAAGGTTCTTTCTACAGCAAAAAGCGATCTGCTAAATTGGCATTTTAAACATTAATCAAACCAATTAGTCATGAACTATTTGTAGAAAACCATTTCTGACATTACCAACATTGCAACGGAGCCAATTTTCAAGTCCTTTTTAAAAGTTTTCAATAAAAAACGAAAATGACTCGCCTTGTATTAGTTTAATTTCAGTAGACCGCCTTTTTTGATTAATTGAAACCTTTGTTCTTTTAACCTAAGTGATGATCCTAAATAAATTAGATGGTTAAGAGAACAGCTGACTGAAGCTACTAGATATCTAGAAAGTGTCTATATTTCAAAGTGACATAGCATGTGGCATTGTTACGACAATCCAACACAAGCCCCATTACAAAGAGCAATTTCGATTAAAACTGAATTACTTCAGGAAAAATAAGCTTTTGATCAACGATTGAAATTGTATATATAGAACGCATAAGTTAAATTTTCATTGTTTTGCTGAAATATATTGAGCGTAGCTTTATTTGCTCAACTATAAATATTCAATTTGTGGGAACCAATTGGCAAAACTCATCAAAATTAGCCAAATTAAATTTTCTCAATTCTGAGGTTTTGATCTTTTTAACAGCTCTACTCTAGTATTTGGCGATTCTCTTGATAACGAAGACTTTGGAGACTCTGAGGAGGATTCAACTTAACTAATTAAACATCATATTTAAGTGTGTTATTATTATTTTAAACTTTGCTGATAACAGTAGATAACTTTGTCAACCTTATGTGCCAGAAATTGAGCTCATACAATATAATTTCTAGCATAAAAAGTCACTGAAAATGCGAGAACCGATTGCAACCATTTTGATGCTCTTCCTGTTCTCAACTTTATGTTGGGCCAGAAAATACAGCAAACCAATCGCACCTGTTGACTATCAAAAGGTAATAGGAACCGGTTTCTCAACCAGCTATTTCAAAACCCTGGATTTCTCAAAGTACCATAAAAAGAACGTCATCGATGTCTACGATCGCGGGTTTCGCAACCTTCGACTGCGAAGTGGTGCGAACCTTGATGGTCTGAACATGACTGTTTATTTGACCAACTTGGAGACAGTGGTTGATGACTGTTTGTCTGTTGGAGTGACTCCTATCATTTCGTGGATAAATCATCAGGATGAGGCTAACGCAACAGAGGAAGCGAGGCAGAGATACTTGAAGTGGTGGGATCAAGTAGCTACAAGGTTGAAGAACAAAGATTACAGGTCTGTTCTACATCCTCGCCCTCCTTTTTCAATTTACGGCAAATATTGGCATTAATATGAGATTTGCCGCTGCTACAATCATTATAGTTCGATTTACAACTCTCTTGAATAATAAGTATTTTTTGGACAGAGACAATAACGACTGTAAACCAGACTGCCATATTGCTAAGTTTCAGGTCCAAAGAAGTTTAATTAAAACCCAGCTCATCTCAATCACCTGCTTGTGCTCTTGTTTATCTGGTAACCACTTATAAAATACCCATTGCAGAATACTAACTAGAATGCTCGAATCATAACAAAAACTGTTAAGGACCTTTCATATGATCAGTTTCAGACGTGAGGAAAGTTTGGCTTCTACATTCA
This sequence comes from Convolutriloba macropyga, assembly GCF_964194025.1. Classification (NCBI taxonomy): domain Eukaryota; kingdom Metazoa; phylum Xenacoelomorpha; order Acoela; family Convolutidae; genus Convolutriloba; species Convolutriloba macropyga. The sequence continues at coordinate 58,449,703 of NC_134470.1, read as the reverse complement.
GTTTTCTATAAAAGCTTCGCCATATCCGTTTTAAGAAATCGAAGATACCGAAGTTTTGCTATAACAAATAAACAATTAAACAAAAGTATCACATCAAAACTACGAATTTGGTATTCGTCATTTGTCTAAAAAAGTCAACGAATCTAAAGAACATGAAAACTTGCTTACGTTTAAAGCCAAAACTTCTCGACTTGTGCATTAATCGTTCAACACCTCACGGTGCATTTACCAGAAATAGTTAATTGGATTAGTAAATAGTTAACACATTCAACAGTGCAATCCTAACGAGAACAGATAGCATTTATTGTTTTCAGGCTTTCCTTCAATCTGTTTACGGAGCTAGGAGTTGACAAGTGTGGCAAGAACTGCGAGAACAGTTTGAGAGAGAACACTGCCAAGTACAACAACTGGACTGCATCTGTAGTCAAGGTCATACGACACTCTGGAGGCAACAACGACAAGAGAATCATCATACTCGGGTCTCCCAAGAAAACAGGCAAGGGTTTGAAGTACATCGACCCTTCGATCTACTCCAACGATGACTATATGCTTGCAGAGTGGCATATTTACGCTTCGGGAGCAAACAAAAAGGTCAGATTTGTTTAATTCAAATAGGATAAATCATTCAAAAATTGATAAATTGCACGTACGGACGATTTGAGCTCAAAGGACTGACTAGAAGTTGGCTTTGGTCGTAGCTGGATCAATATTATTGTAGGGAGGCAAGCCTCCATCGTTAAAGGGGAAATTTGAGGAGCTCCAAGCTGCCTCGAATGATGAAATTATCCCTCCTCAGTGGTTTCCATGAACTGAACCGAACAAAATCAATAAAAAATCAGCAGGACTAAAATAATAGTTAACAATTTTGTTCAAGAGCAATAAACAGCAATCGGAAGTTGACGGTTTAAAACATTTCTAGCTATTTAAGCAGAAACAATTGACGTTGCAATTAATAGCACTCAAGTAAGAAATACAGAACAAAGAAAACACGGCTGTATTTATGAAGAACGGGCCGCCGAAGTAAAATGTCTTCAACCTTCATGAATTAAAGAAAAAATTGTGATTTTTCTCAAAACTTACAAAAAATAGTTCCATTTATAAAGTTGCAATGTTTCCATTTTTAATACGGAAAAGGCGGATACTTATTTTGAAATAGTCAGCAAAATACCTTCAATAGTACCTAGAAGCCAAATGCTAATTTATTAAGAAGAATAGAATTAAGACAACTTAAAACATTTGTTGCTGCTGTTTTTAGCACTTTTATTAGTTTTCAGCACTTTTTGCAGTTAAAAGCACATCAGATCAGTAATTTATAAAGAAAACTGAAAGCTGTTTGTTTTAATTGACATCCGTGAAAATAGTTGCATTTTATAAATATTTATATTCTTTTTTTTTTTTGAAAAAAGAATAGTAAATATCAATACTTTTGGAAACTGATTTCTTTTTGTATGCTGTGTTAGCCTTGAGAAAATATTTGGCGTAATATTTAAGAATAATGGTTAAGATTTAAGCACTTTTACCAACCCAAGATCCAGGTGAGTCATACAATTGCTTAATTTCTTCCTTTTACTTTTTATGCTTCATTGCTTTTGGTAGTTAAAAGTTCGTTGGTCGTTCTTATTAGTTCAATGCCTTCATTCAAGTCAAAAAGTGAAAAACGTTTTAGCAACATATTGCGAAAATCTTTTGAGGCGGAAACTCTCAAACTGAACTGTACGTAAAATTAGTATCATTGTTCTGATTTCTGAGCTTTTTAAGCCCTCACTTTAAAAATCAATTATTCAAACCACGATCCTCTTCAACTTAAAAAAAAGTACGTTTGGCAGAACAACTTTGTCTTCATGATGCCAATCATTGGTTAAATTTTTAAATTGTTTGCTCATCTCTTTCCATACTGGTACGGTGACCCAACAATTTAGAGCGTATTCTTGAAATACTTTTCAGATGACAAAATAAATTAATTTCCCGAGTTTTTAAATATTCGAAGGAAATCTAACTGTAATCATATTGGTGGCATTTGAGATATGGAGGAGTTGGGTTACTTTTAGAACAGCCATTTTTTTCTATTCCACAAGTCCATAAACACAGTTTTTAAACACTTTTGAGAAAAAGGAAAAACAGCGTATAACAGGGAACCGAGTAAAGGAAGTTAGTTGCTACCATGGTTAGCTGATTATTTCTTTCAAAAAAGTGAGTCAAAGTAAGCGTTGGAATGGGGTTTTTAACTTGGAGTTTGCCTTCTAGAAGTGTTGGGCCCCTAGAGAAGTACAATGAATCCCTAATTTTTGAAATTCAAAAAAATGATTACGAGATAGCATTAATTAGGGAAAAATGAAACTTGCTTTCAAAATAATTTTTGCGAAGGAAAGTTCGGTCGGCAACCATTGGGTTTTAAAATTTTTGTATAAAGCCGACTGATTAGACGTGATACTGCAATAGAAGGTGTCTTAGTGGGCACGTAACGGGGTGGGGCATTTGGGTGTTACTGCTTTTGCAACGAGGGGTGGCACAAGCTTTTTTCGAGTTTTTTTATTTTGGCGTTTTGGCAAGCCACACTCCAGAAATCTACAAAATTCGCAAAAAAATCGTTGCCCTCGCGTTGCAAGTCCCGAAGCACCCAAATCTCCTCCCCCCTCCATAGCGTGTCCAGTAGGACACTTTTCTGACCTAATTTGTCAATTTTCTGACGTTTTTGGTGGGATTGGTTTGTTTTGGATATTAGTTGGGAAGTAGCACTGCTGTTTTAGTGGTTGTCATCTTGTCATCAACCCAGTTGATCCTCATCAATGGAAAAACTCAAAAATTTTAAAATATAAAATAAATAAATATTGCTTGAGTTAAAAATTGCATGAAAATCATTTTGCGCCGGGTTTCAGATCTCAAATAGGATATCTTGCTGATATCATCTCACCAGGTGGTCCTTATCATCGAAAAAACTTTAATTTCGGGAAAATTTAAAATTTTCGAAGTTTTTAAATTGTGAAATGCCTTTTTCAATGGGTTTCAGGTCTCAAAGATGATTTTTGTTAACCTCGTCTTACCTGGTGAGCCTCATATCATCCTCAAAAAACGGATAAATTTCGGTAAATTTAAAAAATTTTTGAAGTACTAAAATTGTGTGAAATGTTTTTTGTACCGGCTTTCTGGTCCGGAAAGTATCTTTTTATGGACCTCAGCTTACCCGATGAACCTCGTCATCGGAAAGAAAAACTTGGAAAAACTTTGGGAAAGTTCAAAGATTTAAGAGTAATCCAAACGTTAATATTGTGAATTCCTCAGTTTATAAAAATTATATCAATTCATATAATAAAACCTGGTCATCAATTACGGTTAACTAACTGGTTGAGAAAAAAATGTTGTTTGGTTCTTGCATTTGTTGTCTGTTGCCTTCAGTCAGTTGCTCAAATCTTCGTTTCACTATATAATTGATCAAGCACGAGAAGATATAGTAAAAATAAGGAGATGAGTGGTTGATGTTGTTGTTGTTGTTCAAACTATCTGAGCCATCAATCTATTTTTAGAATTAACTGTATACTATGACTAACTACTATAGTCATTGCCGAAAATCACTTCATACCAGTAATCAACGCATTCGATTGTGATTGGACGACCGATCAACCGACAATGTCAATGAATTATTTCTGAATAAGTTTACATGTTCAACTCTCTGCATTGGGTCGTGTTGCTATTATGGTTTAACACAGTACTTGTATAGCAATAGACCAGACACATTAGAAATTGTTTGAGATTCAGTTGAGTTTAATAGGTAAAGAACCTATGTCAGTAATTAACGATTGCTCCTCCTTCAATTTTTCTCAAAATTTGACCTGCACAGAAAAACGTCATGTAGTCGCTTGTGTAAAAACTTACGACCCTACTGGATCAAATCTAATTTTAATACTCTTCAAAAACTATAACTTCCGTGATCCAATCTAGGAATATAAAAACAATTGAAATAACGAAAAAAGTGGTTTCAATCAACCAGAGAGTAACACTATCTTTAGCTGAGTTTGAACATTTAACTCAAAGCTACAATTCACTCTGTGAAAAGCTGAAGACCGAACAATCTGAATAATTTGAGGAAAAAATTGAAAAAGCCAACGGGAAGAAAACAACGTTATCGTCTTGCTTTCTTGTCGAGTATGAATAGAATTACATCAACACAAGGTGTTGATCGTGTTGATGAAGAAAAGGAAGAGAAGGAAGAAAAGGAGGAAAAGGAAGAAACGATCTGAGAGCGACCCACAGTTTTATTATTGGTTGAGGCTATGTTTGGACGAACACCTGAAATTTTGGCAGTTTCAGGAGAAATTTTACTATTGTTTCCGCAGCACTGAGCCAATATTTGATACTAAAGAAATCAACAACATGTTTGCATACTGTTCGCATAAAAGTAACAACTTTTGTACAATAAAAGAACAACATTATCAAGTTATTGCAGCATTTGATCAGGTTAGAGAGACTTTCAAAAAAAGTTGTTTCAAAACACAAACACTGTTTAATTCTTTGCCTACACGCATACTCCAGACCTCTACTGCACAAATCACAATCTGTTAACGTCTCTACTCGGAAAATTTTTTGAGAAGTTGGAGCAAGCCGTCATTTATTATTACCAACCGATATAAGCTGGATTGATATAGCTCTCACCGAAAGCTTCCAAAGGTTTTGGAACTGGAGACTCTCAAAGGGAATATTTGTGTCTAAACTGATTTCCTACAAACTTGTACCTTTAACCAAGTTTTCAGAACATACTTATGTAGAACTTTCAAAAACTATTGATATTATTATTAGTAGATTTATCAGAACATACTTATGTAGAACTTTCAAAAACTATTGACAATATTATTAGTAGATATTGCTCCCTGAATGTTGATAATGCTGGTGTAAAATAAAATTTCGATTTGAATTAGAAAATTATTATAACTTTTCAGCCAAAAACCGAGCCATCTAGCTTCAAAGGAAAAAATTGCAACTAAATTATAAACTCAAATAATACCTAATTAGTTATTTTGTATTATATCATATGTTTAGCAAATTGGAATAAGTCATCATCATTCATGTAGTGTATGTATGGATAGCTGCAATTAAAAATAAAATGAGCAAAATAAATACAAAAATTTCCACAAAGTTTTGAGTTAGGATTCTGAATTGGCTGTTATCTGAGGAATTGTACAACTTCTTCTTCCAAGTAGAACATAACAGTTATGTAAACAAAAAGGTAGAAATGCAGTGTTTGCCCAAGTGGATCAGTAAAATATATTGTACCTCTATGATTAGAAATCAGTGGCCGATGATGTTGATATTGAGGCATTAACCACAGCAAAGCAATTGTCTGACAGTCTGGGAAAATAAACAGCTGCAAAAACTCCGCACAGCCTGTGCTTCAGATGAAAACATTTACATATCAGGTATCTTATCCCAAAACAATCCATCAACTGGATTTGCAATAACCGAGTCTTTTAACTTTTTCTTCAGAGTTGACGTAAAAAGTTGATCATCGTTCCCCTGGGAACAAAATTTTAACGTTGTCAAACCAAGGTGTTCCAAATGGGAGGTCATCTGATTTTGATCAATTTGTTACTTCAGGATAAATGAAGTCAAGTGAACCCTCTCTTGAAGTAAAGTCGAAGGCTAAAATAAAGTGTTTTTGATAATTGGTTAGGGGAAATGCCATGACCAATCAAGAAAAAGTGTGTTGAAAAAGACGCGTTGATCTGAGGTTGTTGAAATAGGTGCTCCAAAAACCGATAGTCTTTTTGGATAAATCATTATTTCATTCAAATTGAACTTTTGGCAAAGGAAAGGGTGGTCCGTTCTTTTAGTTCCTACCTATGATTTGATTTGTTGATATTGCTATAATCATTCTTCGAACAGGTTCTTTGAAGTTGATGTCTTCTTGACTTCAAATGCGAATGCCAGCAGTGGCAAGAAAATTTCTTGGCAACATCTCCATGTATCGATAGACAGCAGGTAATTTAGGCAAACTTTTCAATCGCAGACAACACATGATCAGCCACGGTCATTTTGCGCACGTAAAGTTTTGCTTCAACTAACTTACACTGTAGTGTTTATTATATTTGAATATTACAGTAAAATTGCCTGGAGACCTTCCGAAGGCGATGCGTAGGATACCACCACTGAGAAGATATTTGTCACAAGTCAACATATCACCGGCCGATTTTCCATAGAGAAAACATTCCAGTCAGCAACTGAAGCTTTTCGTGCAGTAACATCCATAGCTCTGTTGTCATATCCATCATCTTTAGCCGGTTCATTTTCATAAGAATAGCCTTGACATTTTAACCAAAACTCCCGGCTGTTCTTCCCGATAAAAACTCTGTTACAAAAATCCTTGTGTTTGTAGTTTCCGTGTGTATTTGACTATTTAAAACCATTTGCTGACACTGTACACCCTGAAAACAGACAATTCAGAGCGTTTTTGCTTAAATACGTCCAATCTGTGTTTGCTACGTCACTACCAGTTCACACATCAGCGTCATTATTTCTCGTTATGTTGCCATTTATTTAAAGTAGAAACGTTTGCAAATCAATAAAGTTGTTGCTGTCGCCAACAGCTTCGAATTCCAGCATTGGACCATCTGGTGAAACTGTTGGAACAACAATTTGTGAAAAATACATTGTCAAAGGTGACAAGGAGGGGCTGTTTTTCAAACAAGTTTAGAGTTGTGTGTGCCTTCTGCTGGCAGTAAATTAGTATTCTTTTCTCACTTTGGAAAAGAGTTCTGACCAACTTCTCAGTAACGGTTGATTTGACATGACTACTTTTTTCGTTTTTTATGATTGTTGCCACCACAAACACCTCTCATTCGGGCTCGTGGGCCACTGACTTGTTTCCTTACAATTTTTCGAAGAGTTGATTTGAGTGCTTTGTAGGACTCTTGTTTCTGGCGACAGAGTGAACAACCTCTCACGCTGCCTGTAAAAACATTTCTCTTCTAATGCTTTTGGAAACAGGCCACAAAAACCTTTAACAATCAATATGGCCACTCTACCAATTCCAGCTGCTAAAAACCCGAGCCCAGTACCTCGTTGACGACAGTGACTCGCATAGTATGGTGAACTTGAATGTTGTTGATAGTATGCTTCCACTTATTTAAACTTTAAAGGTTCAATTCAGAATAACTTTTCCGTTTCCCGTAAACGGGAATGGTTTGTGAGTTTCGATTCTCATTTGAACTTTTTCTATGGGTTGGTTCAATTTCACAAAGGCAACCGTTTATTAGGCGATGTTTTGTACCAAGGACGCAAATCAGCGGAGTTTGTCTACAATGTGCTGATACTCAATTAGGTTGCTGTTTACAAATATCAGATGTTTTCCTGCAAACGGATCAAAAAGGTAATCGGCGACAGAAGCTTTCGCTTCTCCGTAACGATTGCAAAACTGTAAAATGTGTTCCTGAGCCATCTTCGAGTCCACTAAAGCCCAAAAAGTTCGATATTTCTGTCAGGAAAAATAATTGCTTCCTTTTTGCCCAAAACCAAAAACAAGACCAAAACGCCTGTGACTTTATTAAACTGATGACTGAATTCAGTTAGACCAGTCGCTACTTTGATGGCTTTTATAGGGTGTTCCAAGTTCTCATAGTCAGCATTGATTAAAACTGCCTCTATTTTGTATCCTTTTGAGATAGCACCAGATGAAATACTCCTGTGATGGTTTTTGTTACCTTCAGAGGAAAATTTTATGATTCGAGTGCTATCAACCTGGTTGATTCCGGATGAGAACATAATCTCACTCGAAGCAACTCTCAAATCATCTATCAGGCTGATTTCTCCAACAAAATTTTTTTAAATTTGACCAAAATATTCTCTGGTAGAATGCTCATGCATGGAAGCTGTTGAAATTAAATGTATGGTGAACTCAACCATACTTATTGTCAGCCAGCAACTTTCACTAATTCCAACTGATAGACCTTACCACTGCTTGTATCCTGATTTGAAACAATTAGATTGCAGATTGGACCGTTTATCGTTGGAAGGTCTTAAACTTCAAACACTTCGATAGTAAGTGTCTGTTTAATAAGTATCCTGAACGGTAAATCAACTTCTGATATTCTAAAAAAATCACCAATTCAAAGTTTTGGTCGGCTAACTATTTTCTCGGACGCAATTGTTTTGAATGATAACAGATAGGGAACGTCTTTTTTGGTGAATTTGTTCGGAGCAAATTTGGTTACACGGTTGATGAGTTTATTGTTTGTACAAAATTTTTCAACAGATGTACAAATATGTCCATATTTCTTCCAGATACTTGTAAATAACGCTCTTAAAAGAGCCAGTGTTTCTTCCACCAAAAGCAGACTTTTTTTGCGGAATGTTCGATAAATTTCAATGTTTCTCTTCTGACCAAATAATCTCAATCGCTGATCCAGCACCCACTCCACATTTTTTTGGCTGTGTGTGCTTAATCAATTGTTTGATGGCTTCAGCTGTTGTCGTTGCATATATTGATTTGAGTGGTTCAAGACGTAGATATTGTGAAACACAGTCAAGAGCAATCAATAAGTAATTAACAACTGTTTCACTTGGCGAGGCTGCAAATTTGTGCTTTTTTGTAGATTCCGAACGCTTCCAAAAGCAGCTGGTCCTTTTGTGTACATCGACTGCAGCAATTTTTCTTCACTCATCGTAAGCTCCCCTTGTTTTTCCTGGGTGTACACTTTTTTCGTACGGAGTTTCGACACCTTCCTCTTTTTTCCGTAAGTTTAACTGCTGCTTCGGTCTTCAGTAAGTAGTGTACTGCTGAAATGTTGCTGCTTCTAGTAGTCGTGTTCTTGTGGCGTTTGGAACTTTGAACGCTTTTGTTTCTGTAATAGCTTGCTGATTTTTTCTTCTTTTTATTGCGCTTCTGTCGAATTTTTCCTGATCGCAGTTTTAGCATAGCTGTTTATTACTTCTTCCTTTTTTATTGGTAACACTTTCAACAACAAAATCATCGGGACTGTCTTATTTGTTGGTTGCTGCAAAATCATCGAGAATGTCTTATTTGTTGGTTGCTGTAAATTGTACAAGAAAGAAAATCCGTTTATGCCATTGGACTGTTGTCAATGAGTATCTTCTCGTCTTTAACAAGGATCACACGATTACATTTTTCGATTAGATGTACATTATGTTCATACTCTGAGTATTATGAATGAGGCAAAAGAGGTGATAATGTTTTTGGGAGTTGAACTGCCCGTTTGTTTGAATTTTCGACCCGATTTTGGTCAACAACATCAACGCCGATTTTCGTCAGCAACACCAGCATCGGAGTCCTGTTCCGACAGTTTATCATTGATCTGCGCTTCATTGTGCTTTTTGATTAAATTCTGTTTATAATGACAGCTGTGTCGATTTGTATTTGATGTCAAGATGTTGCGTTTGTTTTGGGTTATTTTGCATAGACTATTTGGAGGTTTGGTCTGGTTGAAGTTGAATTTTCATATAGAAATTTTTAGGAACTAAAATAAACTTCTCGGCTAGTTGACAATTTTTTCCTCTTCTATGATTGACTAAAATTTTGGTAGTAAAGTTGAATAAGGAGCCGAACCAAATGAAAACCTGTTTTTGTTAGTAAAATCACTTCTTTTTTATCAATCGAAACTATTTTTACAAAGAAAAGTCTAGAACGCATTCTCATATTGGTCCAAAAAATTGATCTGAACTCTCAGATGTCCTCTGATGACGATGTAAAGACTTTCACACAGTACTAAGTACCATTTACTTCATTGTTAAAATTTTTTTCTTTCATTTGATAAGAGTTTTTATCGGCTTGGTCTGAAGGTGTTTAGAACACTTAATGCCCAGGCTCTGTAATCCTTGGGCAAAATCGTAAATAGAAGTGTTTAGATCGAGATCAATCAATAAGTGTCTAAATGTTCTTCCGGTTGCTATTCCAAAACAATTTTTCAAAAAATGAGTAATGTTCAGTTGCTAACCCGGAAACTCGACTTGCTGAACGTCACATGATGATTTGAACCAATTCATATGAGTTGTGTTCACATCTGTTACTCGTGACCATTTTCTTTGCTTGTAAAGATAGTGTTTCACAATAACATTTATGTTCTTGTGTCGACCGGTGGTAGCTAGCTTGACAAACTTTTTGTCATTAAAAATTTCCTCGCAAGAATCTCAAAGGTAATCAAACAATTTTCAGTATTTTGCAAGAACTTGAATTTTGTGAATTTTTTGAAAACAATGTTTGAATGCTGGTCAACTTGTGAGTATATTGTTTGCATTTCGTGGAAGAGAAAATAGTTATTGCACTTTTGATAAAATGGTGTGCTGCTTTTATTCTGAGAATTAAGTTGGTTATACCACAAACCGATGGCCCCGCCACGGCAATGAAATTTCTGTCACCTGTACAGATAATTTTATTAATAATCAAGGGTTTGGTAAGATATAAACAACTAAACACGATAGAATTGAAATCCGAACTGACATTTTCTCACAAGTTAGTTTAAGCACAGTCCATTTAACAGAGCAAAGAAACATTAGCATCATAACGTTATCTGGTTACTGAATTTCCAAGTAGATTTGCCAGTATTTAATCTTTCGAAAAGATTTTCTTGCACAACTTGGAGGAATTGAAAACCGAACTGACATTTTCTCACAAGTTAGCTTAAGCACAGTCCATTTAACAAAGCAAAGAAACATTAGCATCATAACGTTATCTGGTTACTGAATTTCCAAGTAGATTTGCCAGTATTTAATCTTTCGAAAAAATTCTCTTGCACAACTTGGGGGAATTGAAATCCGAACTGACATTTTCTCACAAGTTAGATTAAGCACAGTCCATTTAACAGAGCAAAGAAACATTAGCGTCATAATGTTATCTGGTTACTGAATTTCCAAGTAGTTTTGCCAGTATTTAATCTTTCGAAAAGATTCTCTGGCACAACTTGATCAATTGTTGCTTGTTCCATTGCAGAGAAAAGGAGGATAAACTAATAATTCATTGAATTTTTTTCTTACATATATCCATAACAATTATAATCACTCAAAAATTCCTTCTTGTGCAACATGAAACACGCAGGTAATCTCGTATTTTTTTTTCAGAATTTTATAGTTTTTTTGACCTTGTTGGTGTTTACGTGTTCTCGAAGCTCTTCAGGCAGGATTCTATCATTTTTCACTACTTCTTTACCACTTGCATGGTTCGATATCAGTAGAAATTGCGGAGGCAAGGGCTGACGTTGACAATCCGACATTTAATTTTCTCCACTGAATAAAAGGTTCGATGTAGAAAACCAAATGTGTAACCGGACGAATTTCCTCTTCTGTCAATAACGCCCTAACTTATCTCGGACAAATTTGAGTAACATTTTCAGTCGTTTCTCCTTTGCAAATCGAAAACTTCAGTGTCCCTTGTTCAGTGTTTCCTCAATAGTCAACTTCGGTGAAAAGGGTGCTTCCACTTTCGTCAACTCCTCTCTTATTACTTCACCAGTCAAAAAAGAAAAAAAGTTTTCTCTCGCGCACAATGCTTTTTGAAGTTGCGAAGTTGTGTTGAGCTATGAATCACACAGTTTACTGTAAAAAAAACAAGGTGTTTTAGGACAATCAAGAGCAATCGAGTCGATAACTGGACAATCGACTAAGGTTGAGTCTTTTACAAACCTTAAGCTTAATAACCCGCTAAGGTGTTTCTCATGCGAATGATTTGGACCATTTGTGTCAGATAAATGTAAGGATAGTTTTTAGAGTTCCAGTCTAAGCCAAGAAAAATTTAAGATAACCAAATAATTGAACTTTTCTGCGGATTTCTCAAATCAGAATATAATGATGCTGGAGAAAACAAAACACGATTGTTGTTATAATCGGTGCATACACCCAACTATTATATAAAAAAGTTTTGTGATGGAAAACTTCAATGTCCAACAAAACTGTTTTGCTGCGTAACATTCTAACAAGTGATATATTTTTGAGTGAAAAATTTTAATATAAAAAAGTTTTTTATTGAAAGTCATACAAAAACAATTCCTGTCAGATGACCAGTGAACCACCTAATAAGCTTCCAGGGAAGCATTTATGGGTAGCCGGGTCCTTCAGTGCTAAGCTCCTGGATGAAACAAGCAGCGTCATGCAAAATTCCATGTAATTGTAGAAATTTTGACTTTAGGTAAGAATCTAAGTGATCTTTTCCAAAAGTCCTCCATAAAGTCGACGTTTCAAAGCATTATCACTAAAATCATTGGTTAAGTAATCGCTAAAAATAAAGCCTTTTCGTACAATTTATTCAAACAGTATCTACAAACTATAGGTTGATCAAGATCAATTCTGAGTTAGATTCAAGCAGACCAAAACTGAAAAAAATAGACAAAGTTATAAATTACTCTCTCTATGAAAAAATCAAAATAATCTAAATAATAGGTGATCAGATGACAAATTTTTTTGTCTGTGGAGTTGAAGGCATGCGTTTAAAGTAATTTTTAAGTTTTTCATGTTTATTCTAGATCAATCATAAAACGGTAGCAGATTTATACAACCTCTCATTCAATAGAAATTGAATCACACAAGGAATGAACTGATCTATTTTTCCGTTTCATTCCACCAGTGAGAACTAAAATTACTCAATGAACAAAAATAGCCAAATTCGAAGCTTCCTTTTTGATGCTATAAAATAGCTCTCCGGAAAGATAAGAGCTGGTGTTGATTACATTAATACTTTTAAATGTGTATTTTAGATATTGAAATAACATGTAGCATGAGAACTACAGACACTTAGGAACATTTCTCCTGGTCCAAATACTATGATCTTACATAAACTTTTCTAAGTATAGTAGCACAACCCCTACAAAAGAGTATACAATTTAACGCTCAAACCACATTTTTTTAAATCCTTATTATTTAAGTAAAATTTTTTTACTCTGTCTCATATATTAACAATAGTAATAAAATATTCTTGCGCTCTAATAATTTTTTTGAATCAGAACTGTTCAGATTACATTGACTGTAATATTCTCAAACATCTCTTACAATAATCTTTTTGTAATTTTTCTAACGATATCTTCAACTAAATATTCAAGTCAATTTTATATACTGTGGAAACTGAAGTAGTTGTACACTGTCTTCCTAAAGTGTTTCCGATTGCAATCATACTGAACGAAAAACCATCTACGAGTACTCAAACAATTGCATACGAGGTTTTGAAAAAAAAAGAATATTGTTATTGTCCAGCGATAGTACCACAAGGAAGCATAAAAAACTGAAACACTTGGCATTACCTGTTGTTACATTCGAACTTCCTCAATCTTTTAGATTTGAAAAAACTCCACTCAATGGAGCTCGATGTACTCTAGGTTTTGTAGCTGGTTATCCTCGTGAGTTTATATTTGACTCGAACGTTCTGGGAGATGGCATTAGAAAAATGCGTTATGATTACGATGTTCAAGGGATACCTATCTACGAAAATCACGAGTATTGGCAGGACTTGGAACTCATTGAAAACTTTTGGAAAGTTCCAGCTTTTATTGGAAGTCTAGATTCAGCAACCATCAACTTAGAGTCTTCAATACCCTCTGCAGCGAAAACATCAAGTGTAATCAAAACACCCGAAAGTATTAAGCATGTGGCCTGTCAGTTCTAGTTTTGTTCCAAAAAATTGTAAACTTTACATGAGTCTTTAAAAAAGCTCCAGCAGTTCTAATCCTGTGTATTGCATTAGCTCATCCTGAAAATACTTTTAATGTTGCAAAATGAAACATTTGAAAATTCATCTTGACTTTCCGTTGGTCTCTCTAGATTTCTATTTTTGATTAATGAAAGTATCCTCAGAGAACAAAATTTAACATTCACGGTGACAGAAGTTCATCATGTTCTTCTGGTAGTACTGAAGTTTTTATCCAAAAAATGTGTATCTGTTAGGTCAATCACAAGTCTTAAACAGATGATATATTGCCTTAATGTCTGAGTCCTTACTCTAGTAGAGTAGCAAATGTTTACACAGGCAAATACAAAATTTATGAATTTTCGCCAAAGTTTTCCAAGTTTTCTTTCCGATGACGAGGAGGTTCATCACGTCCACAAAACGTTTTCTGTCGGACGTGAAAGCTGGCACAAAATGCATTTCACACAATTTTAATACTTCAAAGTTTTTTTCAATGATGAGGCTCGCCTGGTAAGATGATGTCAACAAAAAATCGTCTTTAAGACCTGAGGACATAAGGTCTCGACCTCTCAACTCGTGTCGCACTTAACATTTTTTATACCAAGTGGGTTGCCGTGGTTGTTAATCCTATGTGTGTGCACACAGATAAAGGGGAACGGGAAGAAAGGTCAGAAGTACTGGTCAGGTGACGGGAGTGACGGAGGCAAGGCCAACGTGGACAAGGCTTTCTCCTACGCTCACGATTTCACAGCAAAGAGAGTGCAACTAATTGTTTCATTGCTTAATTAACAATTAATATAATAAGTCACACTTAAAAACGTTTCAAGCAGAATAATGAACAGAAACAATGATTAATTGCGCTCAACAATAAGGAATAATCACTGTTGCATGTCGAAAGCCGTATTGATTATGCCCAACAACAACACAACGTAACCGGTATGCTCGAGCCAACCAACCAAAAGTCCTCATTTTTCTTCTTCCGACTATTTTACTTTTGAATGGTTTGTTGGCATAATAAGACGAAGTTAGGAGAAAAAGCGCAAAAATTGCAAAAATATCAACAAAAGTACCTCAAAGAAACGATTCTACTCCTGGAACAGAACCAACCTGCACACCTACTTTGGCGCCTGGATGGCCAGTGGGTCTGGACTGAACCAATCAGAGGTTATATACTTCGCACAATACCTGGTGGAACAAATCAAACCCATCCCCTGGTCTCTGAATTCTCTGGACGACTACTACGTCACCAAAGACTGCCACTGGATAACTGGTGGCAAAAATCTCAACAAAACACTTATATTGTCAAAAATCATAGACGTAATGTAGAACAATGGTGAATTTACAAGAATACAAGTAAATTTGGTTGTGGTTCATAACATCCACCTCAATCGGGACTTGATCCACCCCCCAAAGATCAATGAATTCAGAATATGCCACGAATCGCACCAATTACTAGCCTGAATCCCAAGGCTTTGGAATCAACTTGCGACATAGTTTTGAAAGACAAAAATTGGCCATTTGTAGGTAGAATTCTAAAATATATTGACTGCTTTAAAAGATCTTAACGAAATATTTGATTTCCATGTCTGCTTGAGAAAAATTTCAAATTTTGTGCGAATCTTGGCTCTTTCTTGTCCAGATGTTTATCATAATTTCGATTGAACAACCATCATATATTTGAAAAATCAGTGAAATCAAAGTTCATCAATACAATTAGTTCTTAAACATGCTAATCTCACAAATTGTGTATTTATTGCATTCAAAAAGTTTTTTTATAGATTTTAAAGTGGTTACTCATTTTAGCGCTAAGAATATTGTCCAGTTGGCTCAACTCAGACAATAGTTGAGACCAAAAACCGCATTGTCCTAAATTTTTCCTCAGGAGCCATGATATTAACAATGCATCAATATAATTATCCACTAGTTTCCCTAAAAAGCCATACGCGTGATGAACATAAACTGACTAAATCTCTCAAACAAAAAGTGGGGCAATTGAATTCAGAGGGGGTTGTAGCCTAGAGAACCTTTTAGCTTTATTGGGGCAAAATACCCGACCATGGAGGAATTAAAACCAGCTACCACCTCTTAAAATCGCTTTGTTTTTAGATCACACAAAAGTCGAGAAATCAGTAGAAGTGAAATCGAAAGTATGTTCTAGAAGACAACGATTAAGTAAATATTTTCTTAATAAAGACACGTTCATGATAATTTATTTGAATTTTGTTAGACTGCAACAAAAATGCAAAAATAGTGTAGATTCAAGAGAAGATTCGAGTCTCAGCATTTTACTTTTTTTCAAGCAGTTAGCACAGGAAAAAAAAATTTTGACATAAATTGCTATTGAAAGCAATTGGCGAACATATGAAAAATGAAACTGATAAATTTTTGAAAACCAATTGTCAGCAATTTCTTAAAAAAGCGTATGTTACCTGAAAAATCGGAAAACAAAACTTACAAAAAGTTTTCCATTTCTTCTCTGCTATTTGGTTTTTCAAGCTTTTCTTTCGGCAGAAACTGAATATTGCGAGTAAAACGCTTGTAACTGGGCCTCCCTTTTTGATGGAAGTAAAGAACAACCTTATGATAAAAAACTTTTGAGTAACTCTTGTACAGACGGACATTGTTTATATTAAACTTTTGTATTGAAGGCAAATAGTTTCATCAATCAAGATAGGCAAAATAAAGAAATTAAGCGCAAAAACTGCGAAAAAGATCAGTAAAAGTACAGCAAAGAAACAATCATTCTCCTGGAACAGAACCAACCTGCAAACATACTTTGGAGCCTGGGCCATGGGGTCTCAACTGAACCAATCCGAGGTTATATACTTCGCACAATACCTTGTTGAACAAATCAAACCTATCCCTTGGTCTTTGAATTCTTTGGACCATTACTACGTCACCAAAGATTGTCACTGGATAACAGGTGGGAAAACTTTCAACAAGTCCCTTGTCTTGGAAAGAATTATGGACGTAATGTAGAACAATGGTGAAATTACGTTAATATAAGCTAAATTGGTTGTGGTTCATAACATCCCACTGAATTGAGACCTAATACAACCCTAAAATTTTAATGAATTCAAAATTACAAGATCGTATCATCTTTTAAACATGAATCGCAAGATTTGGTCGTATAAATAATCGTAACGAAAAAATTGTTTCCATTTCTGCTTGAGAAAAATGAACGGTTTCCTGCAAATCTTGGCACCTTGTCCAAATATTTCAAAATGTATCATGATTTTTAAAGAACAGCTATCATATATTTAAAAAATCAGATAAAATTTAATCAATGCAATTTTTTCTTAAAACTTCTGAAAAATATCAGAGTATTTTTTGCTTTTAAAAATTTTAATGGATTTTCAACTGGTTACCTATTTTAGCACCAGGAATATTGGCCAGTTGGCTAAATTCAGAGCATAGTTGTGACCGAAAGCAGCAATTGTCCTAAGTTTTTCGACTAGAGCCATGGAAACAGCAATGCATTAATATAACTATCCACTGTTTTCATTTAAAAATGTCAAACGCGTGATTATCATAAATCTATTAACTCTCTCCCTCAAAAAAGTGGGGCAATTCGATTCAGAAGATGTTACAACCCAGAGAACCTTTTCTTTAATAGGACAGAAAATCCGGCCTGGATTCGAAATCGCTAAAACCTCCTAAAACCGCTATTGTTTTCGGATCACGCAAAAATCGAGAAGTCAAGCGTGAAAATTTATTCGAGAAGTGAAATCAAAAGAGTTTTCTTGAAAACAATGATCCATCAAATATTTTCATAATATAGATACATGTTCAAAATAATTGCTTCAAACTTCGTTCGAGGGCAATTAAAAATGCAAATATAGTGTAGATTTAGGACTGGATAAGACTTGAATATAAGCATTTTACTTAGGAATAAAAATTTTTATACAAATTGTGAATGCGGGCGACTTGCAAACTTATGAATCATGAAACTGAGAAATTTTGGAAAAACCAATTGTTAATAATTTCTCCAAGAAAGCGTATGTTACCTGAAAAAAACTGGAAAAACAATGCTTACGAAAAATTTTATCATATAAAATTTTTTTAATTCTTCTCTGCTTGGTTATTTTTTTAAGCAGTCCTTTTGGGAGATTTTTTGCGGCTCAAGTGCTTTTATTGTGCCTCCTTCGTTGATGAAAGTAAAACTACAATTTTATGAGCAGAAACGTTTGAGTAATTCTTGCACAAACGGACATTGTTTATGGTTAATGTTTGTATTGAAGAGAAATACTACTCCATCAATCAAGATAGGCAATGCAAAGTCAAGGAAAAGATCACGCCTTTGGACAATAACGCCCTTAGACCCCTGGACAATAATCTTAATTTTTCCAAAATCACTATGTTCGGATTGCAAACAAACCATACAATTTAACGAATAAGAACAATTGAAACTTTTCAACCACATTAGATACAATTAATATCCGGATAGTTTTGAATAAACTCATTAGATCAAAAACATCAAACTGAAATTGCATTGAAAAAAAGTTGAGCAGTATTTCAATAATTAAAGCAATAAGCATATTTGACTAATACTATAAGCTTTAAAATTTGGAGACACGGTCACGCGAGGCTTAGTTTTATCTGGTTAGACTGAAATTCTTTTCTCAACTTGGTTTAGCTTTTGTAAGGACTTTTGTTTCGGGGGCAATGCGACGGCCAAAATTTTGGAATTCAACGTCTTTCTATTTAGAGGAAAATTAAAACAGTGAAATAATTTGAATGGAAAATATCAAATCTCCATCATGCTTCTTTTGATAAAATAAGGATACCTCACAGCTTTTGTCTAAAAATTCTTGCCTCTGCGATGAGAATCATTCGTAACAGATGCGTTTCATCAATTTTTCTTTCTTTTTTTCATTGACCATTCGGCTGAAAAAAGTTCGGGCATTGCTAACAATATACAAACTTTGTAAAAATCAGTTTTTATAAACGAAGCTGATAATCAATTTTACATAGCTTTTTTGGTTCAAAATTCTAGTGGTGTGTTCTGTGCTTGAAAATATTATCTGAGTAAACAATGTATGTTTGGACCACCATCAGTAGTGCTCTTAAATTGAGTTCAGCTAATTTGAAGCCGATTACTAAATTGATGCTCCGATTCAATTTTTTCAGCAATAATTGTTCATTTGATTGAACTGCGTTTACTTTAAAGTCTGCGTTTACAAACTTTTGAACACACACGCCAAAAATAAGAACCGAATAAAAACTTGAAGAAAATTGGGTTGTATATATTTTTTACTAAATCATGAATTGTTCAATATTCTCGTTGCTAATGTATAAATCAAATTACACTAGCTAAAATCTACGCTCGAAATTCGCAAATGTCATCACGCATGTTGTTTGAAATAACGTGCACAAAATTACCGCTTTGTGCTCAGATACATGATCAAAACATTGCCGGCGGATTGCTGGAAAATAGCCGCCGTTGACGCGCTTGATGCACAAAGATTGAAACAGAAAAAGAAAAAAAAGGAGATAAATTGACCAAATTTTTTTCTATTTTTTAATATCCAAAAGTGCTTTAATTCGACGTGCAGTTTCGGCGTGCAGTTAGTATTATGCTAATAAGCATAACACTGACGCCATCTATCAATTGCTCTAATGAACTTTGATAACCTAATGCATTATGACTTAATGACAGCGCCTTATGTTTATCCCGTTTCCTGTGATTTTGCTCTTTTGATTTTGACCTTATTCAATTAACTACGTAACTCAATGCGTGAAAGAAATTAGAATCCATTCAGTTGAAACAGTGAGAGAGGTAATTCAGAAGTCAAACGTGAAAGCCGTGACTTATGTAAAACGAAAACGTGATCAAAAGGTAAAGCGAATTAAAAACATAGCAGGACAAGGCCTGACGTACAATTCAAAGAAATTTCATTGACTAAACAGAAAATTAGACCTAAGAGGGACTATGAATGGATTGAGAACACTATTTTGAACACAAACCAATACAAAAAATAAAAAAGACAGTAAATATCAAACGAACTACATGTGAACAAAAAACCACAAGCAATAAAACATTTTTTGTTCAAACACCGTTTTCTCACTCTACTTCAAAATTAGAGTCAAGAATTTCACGCCACAAAATCACTCGCTTTTTCGCTCCACTTCCTGTTTCGGCGTGACCAAAATCACTCTCCAATTTGACTTCAAAAATCATGAAATTGTGTGAACAGATCTTAAAAAAAAGAAAGCGCCCCAATACAATTCAAGTTCTTTGAATTGTAAAAAAAAAGGAGAGCACCTAATAAACAGCCGTTCGAGAGGCTGACAGTGGCTATTAACAAATGACTCCAGGCAGACAACGAACTACATTATAGCCGGAGAATTCGCAGAACAACTTGACGCTTCGATACCTCACCATCAACAACACCATGTCACTTATGCGAATAGGACAAAACATCAAAAAATTGAGTGCTTACATCGCTAGATTTACAGACATTAAACCTTGAAAAAAATTGATAAATTTTGGTTAATTGCTCCCGGATAACTAGTTCGATACTGTTGTAGTTGTAGTCTTTTTAGTCCGGGATGTGGGAGGTGGGCAGGAGGGATGCGAAGTGGCAAATTGCGGTTGAGGGCCCAAAAAATAACTACGGGACTTTAAACCACTTTATTATAGGTCCCTATAGAACAAAAAACATACCCAAAAGATCACCGGAAAATAGCCACCATTCATTCTTTTACATCCCATTGGGACTGAAAGAACAGAAACAAAAGAAAAAAATGTACAAAAAATATTTTTTAAGCTCGAACTATTTTGATACGATTCCGTAGTTGTTCCGGTACTATTTTGATATATTCATCTTATAAAGTTGTGAGTTATATTATTAGAAAGCCCGTTCAGTGTAGAATGTAGAAGTAAAAAGATTTTCCTGAAATTTGTTTCTTCCACGGACTGGAAAAATTTTCGTTTTTTCACAAAATTTTATTGAACATTTGACTGACTTTCGTTGTTTTTGTTCACATTTTCCGTATTTTTCCGCATTGTTTTTTTGCCAAATTTGCTGAAAATTTGTTCAAATTGACAGCGATAGTGTTGTTTATTTAGCCTCTAAAGATAAAAAAGTGTTATTCAACTTCTTGATGCAACTCTTTTGCCCAAAATTTTGTGTCAATTTTTTCACAATTCAGTCTTTTTTCTTCAAAAATGGCACAAAATTAGCTTCTTTAAACCACCTTGTTGACAACTGCCAGACTAAAACCTTTAAAAATTGCTGGCAAAATTTTCGTTGACTCCAAAGAAGTCCAGTTCTTCTTGCGCTTCCTTAGTATTCTTGAATTCAGTATTTTGCTAATTTAACTCGGTATTTATCCAAAACGATCATTTATTTTTAATGTATTAACTTCTCTTGTCAAATTATCCATACTTGTAATATTTGGAAAGTTTTGAAAATTGCAAGGCTACTTTTTTTCTGATTGTTGTTTTTGCGGTACAAAAATAATTCGGATTGTAAACATTCGCCGTCTTTCATAAAAACATTTTTGCAATTTTTTTGCTTTGGTTCATGTTACTTACATAACAGCGCAATTCAAATGAAAACCAACTTGTGGCAGGTCCAATTGCCTTCCTTGGGAGTTTCACGGAAACATATCTAGTTTTTTAGTCGAACGCTTATGGTAGTTTTGATTTTCAAAATACTTTATTTCAAAATGAACAATTGATTATTGAGCCTTTTCTGTTTTTTGGTCAGATTTTAGCTTCAGGTTAGCAAAGACAGATTGCATCCTCTTTCAAATTGAATAAAAATGGACATATACTGAAGCTCAAGTTATATGTAATGGTTCTTCGACTATGATATTACGAGTTTCCATTTTTTTTTTAATTTTTGGACATATCCAACTCGAGGTTCTTTATCTTGTCTTGTTACATTTTTGCAGGTCAGATATCACAATTTTGACGTATAAAAAGACGGCGCAATTGAAAATCTCAATGTTTTTTTTGAATATATTATGCTTTTAACAGCTTCGACACCGTCTTCTAGCAGAATAGTATTTTTTAATTTTGTCTTTATTTGCCGTTCTTTTCGTAACAAGTCTTAGCGGCTTCCTATGGATGAACAAAGGAATCAATATACTAATTTAAGTTAATAGCTAAATTTTTTCAAGACTTTGAAATCATGTGCTCTTATAAAAAATAATATAGACGTATACTTTAGCTTTGCACTTGGCTGTTCTTTTTTATCTAGCTGCGACCTGGTCTCATTATTTACAGATTGCATATCACATAAGTGTTGATGAAATGCCCAATGAAATTTATCTAATGTTTTTAGTGCATTGATTTTTGTTTTAACGCAAAATTAATTGCAAAATTTTTGCAATAAACCAGTCAAGCGGTTTATTGCAAAAATTTTTATTCTTATTCTGTCTGTATTGGTCATTCATTTTGTAGACGCATGTTTTATTCTGAATAATGACAGATCACAATTCTTTTCTTTAGAAAAAAAATGGTTTGTTAAGTGATTTCAATTGATAGCTAAAGTATTGAAGACTGAAATTGATTGTTTTCGAAAAATAACAATAGAATTTTTCAACTTTTTCCTTTTGTTGATTTTGTTTACTCGTGACCCAGTCTCATTATTCAAAGCCCGCACATCAAATTGTTTATGTTCAATTTAAAAAAATCTTACTACATACTTTAAAATTTTATGTTTTTAGCGGCTTCGACAATATTTCCTCGCAAAATTCATTTTTTGTTTTTGTTTTTTGTTTTTGTTTTTGGTCTGTATGTGATCGTTTTTGTAGCTGTACATGTTCTGAATAATGATGGGTCGCAATGCATTCATATGGAGGTTCATGTGTAGCAACATTAATCCTAATTAAAAATTTTAGTTGATATCTAATGGTTTTTATTATTTGAAATTGTTTCAAAAAAAAGTTTTAACTTTGCTGTTTCTGTTCTTTTTTTATCTACCTGCTACTGGTTGTCATTAAAAACTCGCCCCATGTTTTTTTCCCAAAAATTCGTTATTTTTAGATATTTGACATTTATTGTCACCCTATTATTTGCCAATTTTTTAAAGTGGTTTGAGTTGGGAAGCAATTTTTTGTCCACCAACTTTTTTGAACTAAATTTGAAAATTTTTGATCTGTTCCTCAATTGGTAGAAAATAAAGCAAACTCTGGATGAGCGAGGTCGAAATATTATGTACAAACGCACAATACTGAGCCTTCTTGTTAGATTGTTAGACAAACTTTTGCTTCTTAATGAGGGATATAGGGGGTAAGTATCACTACCAATAAGCATTAGTGATGGTTAACTAAGAATTATAAGAACGAAGTTCACTTAGCAGAGTTCACTCATCTAAGATAAAGCTTTATGTGCTAATAACGTTTCTACTTTTGATTTAATTTTTCGATACACTGTTGATTCTGGTTCATTGTGCTGAGCAATTTGCTTAAAGGATCTTAAAGAATGAGAGAAAGTAGAAACTAGCCAAGAGGTCAAAAACACTTCCTGCGAACTTTTGAACACGCTGTTGGTTATGTCAAAGCTAAACGAATTTATATATTCGACGAAGTAGAGAAAACTTACAGGGACAATCCTTGAGTTACAATTTGAAGCATTTTCGTTTACAAAACAAAAAACTAGGCTTAGAATGACAAAAAACTGATTGGGAAAACGCACCAAAAATCAGATCAAACAATTGAAAAATTAAAAATGAGTCAAATGACAGCAAATAAACAAAAAATCACAATCGAGAAAATGAAAATTTGTTCAAACAATCTTTTCTCACTACTTTAAAATTAGAGTGATAAAAAAATCACGCTGCAAAATCACTCGCTTGTTCGCTCAACCTGTCTCGGCGTGACCAAAATCACTTTTCCAATTCATATCAAAATCATAAAAATGTGTGAACAGATCTCTCCCGTGTGAACAGAAAACAACGCGTCCCAATTCAATTCAATTTCTTTGAATTTTAAGAAAAGGCCCGCAATAATTGGCTGAGAAGGTGAGGGCGTCTATTGACAGAATTTATCACTTAAAGTTCGTTCGACAGTTTAAAAATACAAACAAATGTCTTTTTTTACAGCATCAATTTTATTTCTGTTTTACAGCACCAAACGATCGTACAAAATTGCTAGCCAAAATCTCAAAAAGACTTGCAAAGAATTTTAATTTCTGCAAAAGTAGCGGCAAAACTTTATAACGAACACAAACAACCCATTAAAGTCGGGCAAACCGCTGTCAAACAAACAGCGAATGGTTGGCTACGGTTGTAGCCAGCTGGTGCTTATGTATACTAGAAGTAGGGTGTGCTTGGAGGGGGTGAGCGGAGTGGGGCGTTTCGTGAATTCTTCTTTATTAAAAAACTTTCGTATGACGAAACAAGTTTCCATCTTTCTCCTTTTAAGCCTTGACGTTTTGGGTGAGTGACTTTTTCTTCACAAATTTTCAAGACAGCCTTTTTCATCAACAACAAATTTTGACAAAGAATTACGAAAAACAATGTTTTTTTTCGACCATAAACCCTCTTTGTCTTGGCACAATTTTGACCATTTACATTTTCAGTATCAAAATCTTTTCCGCCGCAGACCATTTTCTGAAGAATTTTTTAGTCACGGACCCTTTTCTGAAGAACTAATTGGCCAATGATTTTTTCGACACTATTAATTTTGTTTATTGAAAGACCGATTATTGTTTTTTCTTTAACAAAGAAATTTCGGCAACAAGCTTTTCGTAAAAAATTTTTCGGGGAATGAAACGACCTTTTAGCAACATTTTGAGTCAATGACCTTTTGGCAAAACTTTTGGTCTATGACTTTTTGTAACATTTTTTTGGTAAATGACCTCTTAGAAACATTAATCGGCCAATGATATTAAAGCACTTTTTTGATGAATAAACCCCATTAAGCAACCACTCAACAGTGCTTTTTGGCAGTACTCTATTTGTATATAGATGAAAAAGCAGCGATGAAAACCTTTAAGTTAAAATCTGAATTTTCCGCTTTTTAAATAACTGACGTCTGTAACATTCTGTCTGATACATTGCGATCAAGTCAAAGCATTGTCATTCAACGAGTTGTGATTATATAAATCACCCGCCCTAAAGGCCATCTTTAAAATTTGCTCTGTTATATAGCGAACAAATTGCAAGCAAGGCTCATTTGCAAAAGGAAGCGAACAGATTGTTGAAAAATAAAAGCCGTGAAACAGTCTGATCTAAGTTGTTATAGAGACAAGTTAAACCCAAAAAAGTCAATGAGAGTTCTAATTCAGTCTAAAATTTCAACAAATTAGATAAACATGCTGAACTTGGTGCTAGGACAATAGATCGAAAGACAACAGATCGAAAGCGAAAATTGGGACAATAGATCAAAAATTAAATTATTCAAGTTGCGTATTGGCCAATCACATTTAAGCTCTCATTTATTACACACCATATAACAAGTTCTGATGTGATATTTTGTTCGGCTTTAATAGATTCATATCAAGTCCCACGGACCGCTAAGTCATGGCCATGGCTCGCGAGGCATGGCCAAAATGTGGTAATTATATTGCAATTCGCAAATAATGCTTAATTTTAACCAATAAGAATGCAGATTAATTTTCGATCTATTGTCCCAATTTTGCTGTTTTTATCTGTTGTCCTTTTGCTCTATTGCCCAGTTACCGCTAAACTCAGCCTCGCAGGTAGAGGACGAAAAACCTACTGCTATAAACAGATTAACGCCGGACAAATTACTCTCGAACGACAAGCGGCACAACTTATTTCACAGGGGGCATTAAAATAGATAATTTTTTGTGGTTGTAAAACAAGTGCAATCAAGTAATTAGTTTTTGCGCAAAAAGCACTCTATATTGCACCACAAGTTTTCTATTGTACTAGAGATCTTACCTAAAATAAAGCAAAAAACAGTAAAATAAAGCTTAGACTTTATACCGGTCTGCTCAACTCAGAGCACGTCTGGAATCTAATCATAATTTTTGGTAGCAAAGGCCTCAAATGTCTTGAGTTGTCAAATTTTACGGTTATTGCAGGGTATCTATATAACCATCTAATGATTTCCTCAGTTTCCGCTGTTATTAGCAGTAGTATTAGTAGTAATAGTAATAATTTCACTTATATAGCACGATGATCTCCAGCTATAAGATGGTCCACTATAATTACTCAACAACATTGGTGGATCACTAGTGTTTCATTACCATTTTATAGTGCGCAATAGAGGACCACTAGTGGAATTATTCTGGGACACCAGTGTAACATTAGTGGGATACTATCGGGGACATTAGTGGGACACTAGTGGTGCATCTAAAGATTCATGAGTACTTTTAACACGAATTTTGCGTACTCGCATGTTCAAAGAAGAAACCAATTGCACCATGTTTTTAAATGATTATGAATGTTTTTGAAGCAAAATAAAAACACTTTGATGTATTCTAGTAGTCAAAAAATTTAATTTTTAGCATTATATAGCAAGTCTAAGTTGAGAAATTTGCTTTAAAAATCTTTTTGCATTTAGAAGCAAACAATTTTTATAAAGCCGTTTCTGTTACAGTATTACGTGCAAAAAATTCTAAAATCAAACGTCAGAAATGCTTCCTCTTACTTTTCCAGCAGATGAAGGCCAGACAAAAGATAGGCAAATTATTCACTTGTGAAAACATGTTCGAAAAAGATCCAAAAGTGCGGAAGAGTGAGAAAAACTGATTTGAAAAGTTTCAAAACGTGTTCTAAATTGAAGAACAGTTTCAATTACGCAATCATACAGAACGTTCAACTTCAAAGCTGATATTAGTTGAGTATAATATTGTTGAAAATTATCGATTGACAATTGAGCTAATGCCATTTAATAACCAAATTTATTGATCTCCCGCAATACTTTGGTGAACGGGGTTTAAAATTGCAAAAGGGCTCGAACATTTTTAAACTCCTTAATAAACAAAAAAATTCTTAGTTTCTTTTTTATTGAAGTTCCGAATTCGCGTAATTTAACGAATTCATATAAACTAGCGTTGTCATTGCAAGCCGCCTAAATGGTATGTAATGAACTTTAAGTGAAGATTAAAATCTGAAACTGAAAATGAAAATGAACCGACAAGACAACTCCAAAAGTGACCATTTCACTTTATAATTGTCTTCCCGGGAGATTAAGCGCACCTGCAACCTATATAACAACTGATGTCATCTTAGGGAGTCTATTGAAACCCAAAACCTTCAGGCGTTATCTTTTTATACTGTTTCAAAAGCTAAAAAACTCAAATCAAAGTTGTCGAAATGCGTGAATACTAATCAAAAAAGTGCACAACCATAAGAATCAAGAATCGACCCGAATGAAACTCATTTAATTTAGATACTTATTCAAGAAACTATTCATAATTCTCAATTGAATATTTCGGCACCAGGGAAACCCAAAAATATTGTTTCCAAAATGTATTTTTTCCACAGAATGAATATCACTTCCGAAAAATTTCTACGTTCTCGAACTGTCAAAAACAGGTAAAAAAAATCCACTGTCAACAAAAACAAGTAAAAATTTCTGTTACAAAATCCGATAATGCATCATATCGTAGCAAAAGGAAATGAAAACATAGCAAGCCCGCAAGTTAAGGCTATTTATTCGTTCACTTACACTAGCAACAGTGGTACTATTAGGAGTGAACAGAAAAACAACACTGATTTGACGTGATCGTGACATCATTTAGTACAAAAGAGAAAATCGTCAACAAGAAAGCAACCAATAGAAAGTCACAAATAGCACCCCTCAGCTATTAATAAACGTTAGACAAAAGGAAAAAAGAACGGTCAACGCCCTGTATCTACTATCAGCTGAAAACATTGCAACAGTTATAAATAACAGCTGGAAAATAGTCAGAAAATAGCGGCAACCGCGTAGATCTGCAGTCTTGAGAAGATAAAAAAATTTTCGTCTAGTTACGTATTGAATTTCTTGAATTTGGATTCAGATTCTGTACAACTTTTTGCTGGTTCTTTAGCTGCACTCAAAAAAAATTTAATAAGAGTGGCACACACTCAGTTGATCTTTGTCTTTAAATTAAGGTAAGAAAGTCCTTCTGAAAGCAAGGAAAGTTATTTTTGAGAGTGATTAAGTAACCTGTGAACAAAACCTGATCATGAAAATGAACAAAAAATGGCTCCACTAAGATCGAAAAATTACGTTACGCACGCAAATCAGTTGAAATTGCATAAAAGGATGATCAAAAAGCAGATTTGAAGTAATTATGAAGTCATACGGTCTTAACAACAATCTCGGCTGCGAAATAAAAAAAACGTAGCAGGACAAATCCTGACGTACAATTAAAAGAATTTTCATTGACTAAAAAATCAACTATACCTAGAACGGACTATGAGTGAATTGGGAAAACCATTTATAAAAATCAGATCAAAAAATGAAAGAAAAAAGAATATCAAAATGCCGCATGTGAACAAAAAACCACAAGCGAGAAATGAAAATTTGGTTCAAACAAAAAACTAGGCCTAGAATGAACTATGAATGCCTTGGGAAAACCATTTCAAAATATCCCATCCAAAAAAACGATGAAACCGTAAAAATCAAAGTGGAATTGCCGCATGTGGACTAAACCGCTAGCGAGAAAACGAATTTTTGTTCAAACACCGTTTTCTCACTCTACTTCAAAATTAGAGCGAAAATTTTCACGCCGCAAAGCCACTCGCTTTTTCGTTCCTCTTCCTGTTTCGGCGTGACCAAAATCACTTCTCCAATTTGACTTCAAAAATTATGAAAATGTGCGAACAGATCTTAAAAAAAAGACAGCGCCTCAATACATTTCAAAATCTTTGAACTGTCATAAAAATTTTTTGAATTTTAAAAAAGGAGAGCGCCTAATTATAGCCATTTGAGAGGCTGACGGCGGCTATTAAACAAAAAATGTTACCGCTTTTCAAGACTTCGGGAATAAAAGTGAAAGATAAAAAAGTGGAAACTGGTTGTAATTTTGTGAGCTTAAATTTTTTTTTATTACGGATTCTAAACAAAGTAAAAAGGCAAAGCTACTGAATGCATTCTTGCTTTCCATGATTGGGGATTCACACAATTAACGTATTCAAGTTATTAAACAAGAAAAGCTTAAACATTGCCAGAGATCAGCTGCGATAGTTTGAGACATTTAGTATTAACAAAATGCAAGCAACAGCCAAGAGTTCGCTACCACCTTTTAAACCGAATTACCAATTCAGTAGAAAGGCAATGCAAACATTTGATAAAGAACAAAATCAGAACGAACCAGATTAATAAGCATAAAAATGAACCCAAATAGCCTCAAGGCAAACAGTACTATCTCTTTTACTGTGACGGCCATTGTTAGGAACACGATTATTTTATATTGTAGAGTTGATTTTGGCAAAAGTTACCAGGAATTTTTTCACATAATGGTCACAGAGATTTCAATTATCTCCACCGCGATTCCACCTCTCTTCACACCGACTGATATAGCTCTACATAACTCCTATACATAATTTAATTCCGCAAGCATTAGCCCCCAAAAATCCTTTACGCAAACACTTTGCATCACTAATTTTGGACATTCTCGAACAACCCTAATTTCCGGGTTACCCAAAATAACTATCTTACCAGAAAAACTTACCCTAATTTTGGACATTAACCCAAACCCTACGTATCTCTAATTTGGAATAATGATCAATTTAAAAATCAAACAGCAACTATATAAAAAAGGACACTCGGTGCGACAACACGTAATTCTCCAATCCTTATCCTCATTTTAGACTTAATAGTCTACCAAATGGAGAAGAGATAAACTTTCAAAAATTCACATGTTCAAAACTAATTGCTCTATGGCTCACAATCTCAAAACACTGAATCAAATTGAAAAATGCTTTATTAGATGACCAATGAGACCTGTCATTACTTAAACTACACGACAAAAAAAGCAACAGAACCAAGGTAGGTGGCAGACTGCCAGAAAATAGCCGCAATAGCTTTGTAGATATGCAGACTCAAAAAGATAGTGCTGATATGCTATATTTTGATTAGGAATCTGTCAAACTTATTGCTGCTTCTATTAGCTGTTCTCAATTAACCAGAAATTAGTGACACACTCTCACTTGACAGTATCTCTTCGAATTGTCAAGAAAAGTCAAATTGAACGAGGAAGTTATTTTTAGGAATGAGGTAGGTCACGTGTGATCAAAAACTTAATCACACGAAAGAACAAAAACTCGCTCCACTAAGAGTGAGGAATGACTTCAGGCACACAATTCAGTTCAAATTTCATGAATGAACGAACAAAAGTAGATTTTAAGTGTTTGTGATTTCATATGGTCGTAACAAAAATTCTGACGACGACAAAACAAGACATGGCCAATTATAGCCCGAACTAACGCTGTGCAGTTAATAACCAAGTTTTCGATATCTATATCGAGTAATAACACTCAGTAATAAATTCAAATTAGCATCAGATAAAACTTCTACTAAATAAATTGACTTATCCTTCAGTAGAAAGCAGATGGAACTGTCCTAAAGGACGCTGGCTACCAACTCCACAAAAAACAGGCACAAAGTACAAAAATACAGTTTCTTGGAAAACAACTAAACACAAAGTGAATAAGATCATTAGCTATGAAATGAAAACATCGTTTTCTCACTCTAGTTCATAATCAGAGCAAAAAATTTTCACGCCGCAAAACCACTCGCTTTTTTGCTCCACTTCCTGTTTCGGCGTGACCAAAATCACAACTCTAATTTGACATTCTTACATCATGAAAATGTGTGAACAGATTTTAACAAAAGTCAGCGCCCAAATACAATTCAAATTCTTTGAATTGTAAAGAACATAGCAGGGCAATTTCTGAAAATCAATCAAACGGAAAGAATGAAAAACGTTAAAAAGTAAAATGAATAAAAATGTTGTACCTGACCAGCAGGGAAATTAATCAATGAAAGCCAAACAGAAAAAAATAGTTTTCAAATCTTAGAGAAAAAAAATTAAAAAGATATCAAGGTGCAAAAACTTCAATGATCATTGTGTCGAATAGCAGTGTCGTAGTTAAAAGATGTAAAAAAGATAATATAAAAGAGGCTATCAGAGACAGACAAAACAACAAATAGAACTAAAAAATTCAGTTTTCATTTTTAAGCATACACATAGTACTGTGCTTGTCGGAGATCTTTTGGTGACTTGAGCTCAGCAGAAAAATTTAAAATTACCCAAGAGGTTTCAAAAAACTTAAAATGACACAAAACTTTCATCACTAATTTGTCTAACTCTGCATACTTTTGTCCTTGAAGGTTGAAGGTTGAACAAAAGTATGCTCTCTGCATACTTTTGTTCAGGTTGAAGTCTACAAAACAGCTAAATTGCAGGTTATTAGAAATCAGGCCGCTCATTTAAACGACAAAGAGAAGCAAGACTAAAAAAATTTAAAATTTGGAAAAATTATCAAAATCTAAAAAGTTGCTCAAATGCTTGACGCTATTGTTCTCAAAACCCAATTTTTGCAAATTAAAACTGAGAACATGACCCTTGCATTATATTTCAAAAATGCTACATTGGCCTCTAGAGATCAAAAGCTTCGAAAATCGACGAAAAATTATGCAAATTTTATGAAAAAGTGGTTGAAGATTTTAATTTTAAAACCTTGATGACCATTTTGTTAAGGTTAAAACTAACCAGAAAGTTGTCGTCATAGCATTGGAAATTTCATCAGTCTCTAAAGATTGATTACTGCAACAAATGATCATAACTTTCAGGAAAAATTTTGAAAAAAATTGCTAAAAAAATCGGTCAACCTTGTCGAGATATTAATATTTTGAAATTCGTCTAATTAATAGATAACGAATGAAATTGCTTTAAAAGATAAAATAATTTAAACCGTAGAGGAGTTTGACTGTCCCCTGACGGTCTAGAAGCTCGGAAAAATACAAATAACTTTCAAAACTTTGAGAAAAAATTTTTTAATTTATTGAAAAACTCTGAGAGATGGTTATATTAATATGAACGAAACTACCACCTCTTCTCTAGCTAACAACCCATATTTTTGTCATCTACAGGTTTCATCTGCCCCTTAAGTTCAAAAAATCAATAAAAAACAAATTCTCAAAAGCTTGAAAAAAATTGTAAAAATCAGTTTCATGTTGCGTCTGAAAGTTTGCATTACCAATACACACAGCTTACCAATTGGACACAAGAAACTATGTGTCTCAAAAACCTTGATAATTTTGACAAACAACATTTTAAGACTAATTAAACAAAACTCAGAGAATGACAGACAAAAACGTGAAAAATATTAGGTCTCGAGAACAACAAAGAACGATCATTCTACATTTAGTTTGGGCATTCTCATTATATTCAGCAATTAAAGCCAGCTGAGCATTACTGGTTCATCTTGTTTCGAAAGATCAAAATGATGGAAAATGTGTCAAAATATCATACAAAAAACATAGCAGGAAGGTCAAGAGAGAACAATGCCCATGAACCCTATGTGCGCAAAAATGAACAAAAAATCTTAAAGCAATTAGAAAAGTTCCATAAAACTAAATAGGGTCATTATAAGACTTCAAAACTACATAACCTCCTTAACACAGCACATCGTGACATTTAAGAAGTCAAGTGCGACTTATATTTGAAATAATAGATAGATAGATGAAAGGGAGAGATTGAAATGCAGAACGGAAGAGTGAATATAGAATGAAAGGAAGATATAGAAAACGATTAAAATGAAAGAGATGAAGAACAGAAGAAAAAGATATCGTAATCCCAAACCTTTACCCCAGTACACTAAACATCCATTTCCGCCCCTACTCGGGCTTGATCCCATGCCCATCGATTCACAGTCATAATTCTAATCCCTTGCGCTACCGATGCCTGTTGCTTTTGTCTATTCAACTGACTACATACTCAACTTTTGGTCGTTGCCTTTTTGTCTCGCTTGTTTTTGTAAGCTGCATTCTTAATCAGCAAAAAAACTTGTTCAGATAGGAGTTTAAGCATGGTGGAGTAGGCAGCATGTTTAAGCATCGTTAAAGCATGTGAAGATAGGAGCGCTGTTAACCATTGCGCTCAAGTGCGACTTACATTTAAAATAATAGATGGATAGATGAGAAGGAGACAATTCAGAAAGAATGAGTGAATAAAGAACGAAGGGAAGGATATAGAAAACGATTAAAAGGAAAGAGATGAAGAACGAAAGAAAAAGATATCTAAATCCCGAATTTTTACCCCAGTAAACTATGCATCCGTTTTCGCCCCTACTTGGGCTTGAGCTCATGCCCATCGCTTCACAGTCATAAGTCTGATTTCTTGCGTTACCGACGCCTGTTGCTTTTGTCTATTGAACTGACTACATACGCTAATTTCGGGTCATTGGTTATCTTAATGAGCAAAAAAACATGTGCTGATCGGGAGCTTCAGCCATGGTGGAGTAGGCTGAATGTTTAAGAATCGTTAAAGCATGTGAAGATAGGAGCGCTGTTATCCATTGCGCTCAAGTGCGACTTACATTTAATATAATAGAGATGAGAGGGCGAGAATGAAATGCAGAAAGAATGAGGTAACAAAGAAAGAACAAAAGGAAGATAATAAAGTAATAAAAGGAAAGAAAAGAACGGACGAGAAAGACAACCAAATCCTAAATTTTTAACTAGGTACACTGTGAATTTTTTTCCGCCCCTACCTGGGTTTGAACCCATGGCCATCGCTTCACAGTCATTGGTCTAATCACTTGCGCTACCGACGCCTGTTGCCTTTGTCTATTGAACTGACTACCTACGCTAATTTTTGGTCATTGGCTATCTTAATGAGGAAAAAACATGTGCAGATCGGGAGCTTAAGCATGGTGAAGTAGGCTAAACGTTTAGGAATCGTTAAAGCATGTGAATATAGGAGCACTGTTAACTATTGCGCTCAAATGCGACTTATATTTAATATAATAGAGATTAGCTCAACTAGGAAAGAAAAATTACATCACCTACACAGCTCAATGCAGATTTCAGGAAGGAAAAAGAATTTGAAGCTAGCGTGTCGTTATACAGTCGTAACAAGAATCTTGACATAATAACAAAAAATAGCAGGACATGTCCTCACCGACGATTTTAAGATTCTTATTGACTAAATAAAAAATAGACCTATAAATTTCTAGGAATTGATTAGAGAATCATTTAGAAGTACAAAAAGTTAAATACACACAGTAAACCCATCTTTCTTGCTGCACTTACTTTTTGGCGTAACAAAATCAAGATACTGACTTCCAAGAATCATAAAAAATTGTAAACAGATGAATAAAAAGATAGAGCACCAACACAGTTTAATGATTTTGAATTTTAAAACCAAAGGACAGCTGTTGCTTCGCGGTCAAAAGAAAACATAGTTGAGAGACTTCCAGTATAAATCCACGATAGCTTCTTAGTCCTGAAGTTTCAAAAAGATAAGTAAAAACAGGCAAAAAAGAACATTTTTTCTTCCTAATATTGACTGTTGAGATGTTGTTTTGATTAACGATCTGTTTAATTTGTTTCTGTCTCTATTAACTGTTCTTCAATTAGTTTTGTGAACAAAAACCATTACACAGTTGACCTCTTTGCGTTTAAAAGTAAGAAAAGTCATTTTTCAGACTGATGTTTGCCTAAAAATTAATCACGCGATTGAATAAAAGTTCGCTCCACGGACACTTAAAAAATGACATTACGCACGCAAAAAATGACACCACGCACATTTGGAGAAGTTTTATTGACTAATTGAAAAACTAGATCTATAATTGGCTCAAGATCTGTATATCTTTTTGCCACAACAATTATTTCCTCACAAAACACTTTCGTATTATATGTTGACACTCGCATTATTGATCTTGTTTCCCTCAATTGAAGTAAAAAAAACTGAGTAATTTTTACTGATTGCGCAAAAACGGACAGCATTAGAATAGAAATTAAACAAATACATACCGTAAAAAACTGGAAACGAAAATTAAAATCAAATTAAAGTCAAATTGCCGCACGTAATCAAAACGTTAAATTCGAGAAACTGAATTTTTCTCCAAACAATCTTTTTCTCTACTTTCAAACACGAGTGAAAATTTCACGCTGCAAAACTATTTATTTTTTTGTTCCTCTTCGTATTGCGGTGTGACTAAAAATGATTTCATCAGTTTGACTTCGAGAATCAATAGTATATGCAAACAGATCTTAAAAAGAAAGCGCACCAGGATAAAGAAAATTATTGTAGAAACCAAGAAAATTCCAAAAAATTCTTTAGCTACCACTGGGCGGCATTTAAAATCAAAGCAAAAAAATCCTCGTAAAATAGATTATCCTCAACATAAACAAATCCAAATTCACAAAGAATTATCAAATCCCAATTCCTAACGGGAGTCATAAAGTTACCAATACATTGTCACAATTAAAATCCAAAAACAACCAGTGTGATGAAATAGGTAGACAAAGAGTAAAAAATCACTTAGCAGTGTTTCAAACAGCGTCACGGCGAAGGAGGCTCTAAACTGCTTTTTAAAGTCTGACAAATACATAAAAATGTCAAAAATCCTTGCAAACGCACAACTACTATTATTTGTTGCCATGTCTGAGAAAATCTTTTTGTTTGAGAAAAACAGACAGAAAAAGAGCATTTTCCCTTCTTCTCAGTAACTGCTGAGATGTTCAATTACTTTCGCAAAAAAAGGCCAATACTCAGTTCACCTCTATTCGTTTAATTGAAGGACAGAAGTCATTTTGTAAGAAAAAAGTAACATTTCAGAGCAATTTGTGCCCTAAAAATTAATCAAGCGAATGGTGAACAATTTGCTCAATGAAGAGTAAAAAACTGATATCAGACACGCATTTCAGTCCAAATTGCATGAATGTGGCACAAAAAAGCAAATTTGAAGTGATCATCAAGCGTTAATGTGGTCGTAACAAAAAACAACGACAAAAAAGATATCAGGACAATTCCTGAACTAAAAATCAACCAAAGATTTGTTTCAATTAAGTGATAAACTATGCCTACTATTGACTCTAATTGAATTTAGAGGACACGATGAAAAATCCTATCGAAATATTGAAAAGACAATAAAAATGAAAATCAATTTCCCGCACGAACAGAAAACCATTATTGCGAAATGAATTTTTAATCAAACGCCATTTTCCCCCTCTACTTTAAAAGTAGAGCAAAAATTTGCCGCAAAAGCACTCGCACTCGATACATTACAAATAGTGAAATTTTGAAAAACAATTGCTAAAAATTCTGAGCTTTTGTTTTGCGGCAATTTGAACATAGTTTGCAGACTTTGAGAAAAAAGCAGCAAAGTGTAGATGATTTGCAGTTTCAAAAAGTTACAGAAACATCTCAAAGGATTTTTCATTCTTTCTTTACAAGCTGAGATATTATATTTGGATTATTTATCTGTATACATTTTTATAACTTCAATTAGCTGCTCTCAAAAGATTTTTGTTTATGTTGACACTCGCTCCTTTGATCTTGCGTTCCTCAATTAAAGAAAAAACAGTCATTTTTTATTGGTTAAGCTAAAATTAGACCTATAACTGAATCGGATTGCATTAGAAAAGAATTTGAACAAAGTGCTCCCATCAAAAAACTGAAAAAAAAACAATAAAAAACAATAGTCAAATCGCTCCACATGAACCAAAGAGATCGTAAACTCTGCACAAATCGTAAACTTTTGCCCAAACGCTGCTTTTTTTTCCACTTTCAAAAAAGAGGGTAAACTTCACGCCGCAGAACCTATTCATTTTTTGCTCCTGTTCTTGTTTCGATGTGTATTAACAATCATTTCACCAATTTTATTTCAATATTCACAAAAAATGTGTAAACTGATCTTACAAAAAGAAAGCGCACAAAAATAAGAAAAATCGTTTGCAGAAACCAAGAGCAGTCCAATAATAACCTCATCTACCGCTTTTCGTCATTTGTTTTCAAAATGATTAAAATCTTAGTAAAATCAGCATAAACAAATCCAAATTCAATGGAATTATTGAATCCGATTTCCAAAAAGGTGTCATAAGTTACGAAAAAATTAGCAAAATTTTATTAAAATCCGAAAACATTCACTATGATGTAACAGGTAGACAAAAAGCAAAAACCGCATAGTAGCGTTTAAAACAGCATTACGGCAAAAGAGGCACTAAAGTCCTTTTTAATGTCTGACAATTATACGAAAGTGTCAAAAGTCCTTCCTTGCAAACGCACAACTACAATAATTTGTTGCCATGTCTGAGAAAAACACTTTGCTTGAGAAAAAACAGACAGAAATAGAGCATTTTTTTCTTCCTCTCTGTAACTGCTGAGAAATTGTTTTGATTGGCGATCTCTATAAATTGTTTCTGTCTCTATTAACTACTCTTCAATTACTTTAGTAAAAAAACCAATACTCAGTTCACCTCTATTCGTTTAATTAAAGAACAAAGAAAAGTCATATTTCAGAGTGATGTGTGCCCTAAAAACTAACGCGCGAATGATTAAAAATTCGCTCCACGAAGGGCGAAAAAATGATATTATACAACTAAGTAAAAAAATTACGACTATTGACTTCGATTGAATTTAGACGACACGTTGGGAACAAATCCGATCAAAAAATTTGAAAAATCTTTTTGCCGCACGAACAGAAACCCATAATCGAGAAAGTGAATTTTTAATTAAACACCCTTTACCCTCTCTGCTTTAAAATTTCGCTTTCGATTTTTGTCCGACAGAATGACCTAAGCTGTCCTATAACATGCGGCATCAATTTCTACATTTTGTTTCACTGATTCTCCCTAAAAAAGTAAAGATCAGATCGCCATTACTTGTCTCCAAAACAGACCACGATGAGACCAATAATAGCCTCGCTATCAAATACCGGCTATTAATAAAAACTGTCTTACCTGATAAACGGTGTCCGAAAATTTGGTGGAAACCAAGCTCAAGTTTTTTCTTAATTTAAACATTTTTTGTTATGGTAATCTATAAAAAGAAATTGTAACCCGCTTCGTCCGACATGGACATCTGTCTGTCGTCGGTCCCGTTCTTCTCGCCCTCTCCCAGTTTCATTCCCTCTAAACTGTTGTACATTCCTTTGTGACCTCCTCCACTCCCACCCACAGGCCCATTGGGAGGAGAAGGTGTTTCGATTGCCCCGGAGCCTCCTCTCTTCACTAGTGGTAATTTCTCTCTGTTGCCATCGCCGCTCAAGAATCTGAATAATTTTAACTCGGTATTTTAATTTAGTATTCAACTGTTCTTGTATTCACATAACAAAACTACTAAGCTGTCTCAAAAAAATTCAATTTCATCTCATTCTATGTTATTCTGCCTCTCCTTCTGTCGGATGGAGGGTGTGTAGAGAGAGGGCGGGAGGAGTGCCCAAAACTCCCACCCAAGAAAAATCACACACATTTTTGTTCTAATCGGCAGTTTGGGTGAATCGCGTACTTAAAAAGTAATAGCGTTTATTGACAATTTACAATCACACACAAAAACGCTGTCAACGCCCTTGACGTGTATCGGGACTGAAACAGCAGAAAAAAAGTACGAGGTGGAAATTGACAGAACTTGGTTTGGTGTGAACTTTAATTTAGGTTGCAAAACTAAAAAAAACTTAAAGACTTAAAGTTAAGGCTGTAAGTTGAAATTTTTTTGCCTGCTAGCAATTGCTCACAAACCGCCATCACCAATTGTAGTAAGACTTAATGAGCGGGCTCTATTGTTTAATCCCAGCTTTTGATTTTGATCTTATTGACCTTGACTTTATTCACTATATTAGCAACAATTTTTGATTACTTTGAAACACCATGCAGTACCGTCTCTACCCCTATGAATTGTATTAACGAGAAACGAAAGATAATCCTTTTTGTAAACGTTTGCAATTAAATATGAGGTTGAAAACGACGCAGAAGACGACGGTGAACATTTCCCTTCACTGGGACCATTTGATTTAGCCAGCTCCGATTAGCAATGCAACAATGAATCACTTTGCTGAAAATTGCGGGGGAAAAAGCCACCGTTCACCCACTTGAGGCATCAGGATTGAAATAGCAAGAGAAAATAGATAGATCTTGACGATTTTTTCTGCGATTTAAAATTACTTGTTTTAGCTGAAATCTATTAAGCTGAATACTAATACCAGCTACCAATCGGTCTACTGCACTCTGACCTAATGACCGGTCTTTATCGGTCTATCCGTATGTAAAAGCACATCAGGGAAAATTTGGAACTGAAATCCAACAAATTGAGTTAACGAAGGTTCCGACAGTCAATATTCTTCCAGCAACATGAAACTTCGACAATCAACATAACAAGGGATCTTTGCCTTTGTGCAGAAACAAGGAAATATTTAAAAACAATTGAAGTTTTTATCTCCAAAATGAGAATTTTAAAAAACTAATTAAAAAAGCTCATCATATTTTTTTAAAAAAAATGACACTAAGCGTTTTGTAGAATGAGCACACAAAACAGAATTCCAGAAACAATCAAAAATGAACCGCAAATTTGATTATGCTTTTTTAGAATACACGTATGACCTTTTGAATCACTTAGGAACAACATCAGGCGAATAACAGCTAAAATTAAGCTGAATTCGCCCCCACTTTAAAAAAACTTAAAAAATGAAAATTGATCAAACGTCATTTTTTCAAACATTTTAAAATTAACTTGGGAAAAAATTACCCTTAAAACTTTCGTGTTTTCTTTACCATTACTCCAGCTTAAAAAAATCGCAACTCTATTTTGTCTTCTCATTAACGTTAAATAATCGAAAAAAGAGTGAAAAGATTTTAAAAAAATGGTTCGCCAATTTAATCCAAATCCTTTTATGCAAGAAAAATCAAAAGAAGTCAATGAACATACCAAATTACCGCTTGCAGCCATTATTAGTACATAGCCGGCAGGTTGCTGCAAAAACAGCGAATGTTGACCGCTGACACACATTGGGATTGAACTGGAAAAAAAGGAGAAAATTAGAGAACAAGAGAACAAAAAAAGAAACAACATAATTTTCTTAAGTGTCAAAAAATGTTTTGATTTGGTGTGAATTTTCTGTTAGATTCTTAAATTATACTTAATTCAGCTTATAAACTGAATTATTTTAATCTTAATACGAATGTCAGCTGGCAACCGCTCCAATGAGCTTTGACAACGTTGTGCACTATGACCTGATGACCAAGCATTATCGTTTTTACCGTTTCTTTTCATTTTAATGCTTTTACTTTGACCCCTTTTAGCTAAGTTGCGTAATTTGATGAGTAAACGAATTTAAAGTACTTTCAGTTGAAACAGTACGTGGGAAGTCAAAAGTCAAACGTGAAAGTCGTGATTTATGTAAAACAGAAAACGCGTACGAAAGGTAGAGCCAATTAAAAAAAGGAGGGAACCTAAGTAATAGCCATAGAGAGGCTGACATTCGCATTAAGATTAAAAACATCAATATTGGCTTCAATCATCAAAACAATCCTAATATTTTTTATTGTAGTCTTAATATTTTTCAAACAAGGAACTTTTATTTGAATTATCAAAAAACTGACTGCTTGAAAAAGACTGCTTGAAAACGAAAAGTGCTGGATAAAGCACATGAAAAAAAGTTTTTGGTTGCTCAGAGAAAATTTGTCGCACCTCAAAAACTAATCTCTTCTCGCTAAACTCTTCCATTTTGTTTTTC
Organism: Convolutriloba macropyga; assembly: GCF_964194025.1. NCBI lineage: Eukaryota > Metazoa > Xenacoelomorpha > Acoela > Convolutidae > Convolutriloba > Convolutriloba macropyga. The sequence goes on along the minus strand of NC_134470.1, from coordinate 58,409,497 downwards.
ACTATTCAAATCACAAATTTTTTTGCATGGGTTTCATTTCCTGGTTAAAATTCACTCCAGTAAAATTTATTAAAGAAGACACTTCTCCAATATTCCTCTTCCAGGCGGAAGATAATGCACCAGTACAATGGTAAAGAAAAGGAGAGTGCCTAAACTATGGCCGTTGAGAGGCTGTTGAGAACCTTGAGAGCGGCTGTCAACAAATGTGACAAACATAATTGCTACAAACTTTATTTGAGAGCACTTAAAAACATTTTGGTCATTTTTTTGGTCTCTTCAAGGAGGGGGTTGACCTGTTGTAGTCAGACGAATCTCCGGAATCCTCCGATGCCCCGTACGAAGCGTTGGCATTATCACTCGACCTCAAGCCCAAATTCAAAGGCATGTCAGCGGTACCCGCTGATGAAGACTGTTGCAAAGAGCTGCCGGATTTGTTCAATCTCTGACTTCCTGGCTTGTAACCTAATTCTGAATACAGATTTCTGGATCCTCGATTCTGGCCAGAGATTAGACCTCTTGGGGATTTTTGTTTGAGGAAGGGACGGTCTGAATCTTGTTCCGGATATTCTGTGTTTAATAATGGGGAGTTTTGTTCGGGGTCGCTGTCTGGGAGTAGCTCGAACTGAGCCTGGTTGTCAAATCCAGGCTTCGCTTGTTCGTTACCAATGGTGCCGTCAGCTCCTGCAGCTCTTCCGGGAAACCGGAATGTCACTTGCTGTCCGTATTTGAAAAAATCTACTCTGTCATCCACTGAAAAGAAAAAACTTTCAATTTGGTACAATTGACACACAATCAATCAAAACAAACCAAGCTTATATCGAATGATTTGAAAACAATAAAGAACTGCTGCATATATTTTAAACAATTAAATGGAAACTACGAAAAAAAATAACGGAATAAGTCGAGACCAGTGGAACTGCTCAGATTGATCGAAAATTTGAGGCCAGTTAAGACAACTGACCAAAATACTTCAAAGTAGTACTTTAAATTGTTCAAACTAGTCTAATGATTGCAATCAATTTTAGTATAAATCTAAAATTCGAAGAAGCAAATTTTTCATAGTTGATCATTTTTAAGTTACATATGATTTTGGCGGACATGATTGTCTCTTGAAAAACATTGGGTAGCACTCCAAAAAAGCCATTTAAAAATAAATAGAGAGAAGAGAAAATTCTTCAAAAATTCTAACAATTTTTAATTCGCAGAATCAGCGACGTTTATGAACTTGGAAGGCCGATCATTACTCTTCGTCATAATTCTTTTAAACTGTCTGCACAATTTTATCAAACAAAAATAAAAAAACATCTTTGACAAATTCTAACAATTTTTCCCATAAAAAGCCAGAAAATATTGTTGTTCTTTTCTTAAATAACAACCGCGGCTCAAAACGTAGTGCCCCACCATAATAGTATTCTTATAGTAATTGGCGGATCTATCAATTTTTGCACCACAAATGAATGAAAAGAGCCTGTCTCTTTGCACATGTTGACCTTTCAACCAATAGATGTACCAAAATATCAAATTTGCAACGAATCTGATAGGTTGAGAAATTTAAAACAATAACTTTATGCGTTCAATAAACCTAAACTTGACATAACCTAAATCTAGATAAAATATGCCTCGTGGGCCGTGGTCAGCCTTCCGTGGCCCGTGGGACTTTTTTTCTCCTTCGGTTTAAAACAAAATATGAACGATTCTACTTTAACACTCAAATTTTAAAGCTTGAAGGATTTGTTAATATCAGAAAATCAGAGAAAAAGTATTAAAATTTTCTGAAAAATGATTGGCCAGCATTACAATCTCTATATTTTTGCAGTTCTGTCATTTTCATTAGCGCACTTGCACATAGGTTTTCAAATAATCTGTTCTCCTTAAACAAACTTTTATCGAAAGTTGTTGTTTGTGTGCAGCGGGGCTTTAAAAAGCTATAAAGGGGTCAATAATTTGTTGAATGGAGTGTTCAAAAAATATTATTTGCTGCTCCCATCAAATCTTCAAAAAATCCAATACTTTTTTAGCACATCGGCTAATCATAATTGAAAGCATTTTTTTATGGCCATTTAACAAAAAAAATTACTCAAAAACAACATTATCTTCAAGTTGAGAATTAAACTTTTGTTTAATTTGAGTCTCAAAAACTGCTAGTTTAGAAAAAATTTATCTTCGAATTGGGACTTTCAATCTCAGATATCTCAATTGCTCTCGATTTTCTGTCAAATGCTGCTTTCCAAATAAAAGAAAAACGGTGATTAAATCAAATTAAAAACAAAACCACGACGTTTGGGCAAAAGGTCTCCGAGGACGGTGAGTGGTTGGCTTCAGTAGTACTAGTTGCAGCTCAGAGATGAAAACATTGTGTGGACAGGTGGCGTGGACGGGGAGGGAGGGCTGGACAAGAAGGGGTTCAAACCGTAAAGGGAGGGGGTGATGAAGAGGGCGGTGTTGAGTGGGTGGGAGGGGGAGAATGGGTGGGTGCGGATAGGGTCAGTTTTACAGACGCTGAAAGATTAAGAACCACCCTTCGCGACGTGAAATTGTCTCACCAAAATAGTTTTCGTGAATCGTATTCTTAGAAACTGATAAAATCGTACGGCTCTAAGAACCCTTATAGCCGTCCGTGCTTCTCTGTTTATTTAGTTTTTGACGGCAAAAACTCAAATGGCTCAGACAAAAAAAATCGGTCAAGGCGAAAAATCGCATAGAAAACATAGCCGGTAGAACAACCGAAATTACCGAAATTTTGATTTAAGTGTTTGAGTTGGTGATGGTGTCGGGGAGAGGGAATTGCTAGATGAAGGGGAACAACTAGGTAGTGAGGGCGTATGTATGTGTGGGGAAGGGTAGGTATTTTTGGTGGGATGTCGGTAGCTGTGGGGGCAGGAGGTTGGTGCTGAAGGGTACGTAATAAAGGTGTAATTATGTTTGCAGAGGGTAGGTATATGAGGGGGAGGGTACGTGTAGGTTGATGTTTGTTGTAATTTGGATAGGTGAAGAGACTGTTATGGAACAAAACTTCCGAAATTGACCTTTCGACAATGAACTTTATCAGCAGCGCCTAATTATTGTGTATTCGTAATCGAGCTACTCTTAAAGTCTAATGTTTGCAAACTTTACTGAACGTTCAAAAACAAAAGTCAAAGTTCAGGTCATGAACAAACTTGCTTCAGCTAAAACAAACAATAGAATACCAATAATCCTCTTTCAGTCGCAAAGAAACCACAGGACTATTATAACTGCTACAAACTTTGTTTGAAAGCTATTAAAAAAGATCAATCAAGTAGAACGTCTAAAGTTTTAGTCAAATTACTTTATCCCGACGTTTCTATTTTTGATTGTTTCTGGTGATTAAATCGAAAACACGCATTTTTATTAAATCGGACTACTCTATTTTTAGAGGTTTAAGATTTGCTCATGAGGTTTCGATATTTTCTGTCGTATGCTTTTTAAAAAATTCAGTTTAAACAAAACTAAACCTACGAAAAATAGAGTTAGTTCCAAAAGTTAAATTTGCCCTGACAACAGTCACATACGACAACAATAACGAACATTGAATAATTCACGCGGTTTTTTAAAAAGCATTTTTCCCTTTCATTCATTGATAGAATTCAACTTTTTCAGAAAATTGAAAATCTATTTTTTGGAGTTTCTGCTAGTTCCATCTCGACCTAGGCTTCAAATGAAATATTTGGTCTCTGGATTCTACCTTGTGTTTTGCCAAACCAGGAACACCTCGCTTCATTGTCTCAGATTTCGATACCAGTAGTTAATTTGATACTCTTCAAGCAAATGCTAACAGCGGAATCGGCGTATTGGGTCACATAACAATTTAAAAACTGGTTTCAGTTTAGCACATTTTTGGTTTTGTTTGAAGAAACCGGAATCTAGGACAGGAAAAAATTGTATGGCTTTCATCAATTTTGTTATTATGAAGAAACAACGAAATGCTTTAAAATTATTTCAGTTAAAGATTTATTGAAAACTCGATATATATCTCAGCTGGTTTATGATAGAATAACAACTTGATGCAGTTTTTCTCAAAACAACAAGATTGCTAGAGTGACACGAAAGCAAAGACACTTCAGGCAATTTTGTTACTTAGCCACCGAAAAACGTAACATCTAACAATTCTACAGCCAGGATGACTCGAGTGTTTTTGAACAAGCCATAGATTAGTGGAATAGAAGCAAAATGGCGGTCGGTGGCTAATGTCTACAAATATTTCTCAATTTTTCCCGCAAAACCGTTGGTTTATTTCAAAACATACGGTCTGAGGGCAAAAATCATAAAATCATGGATTTGATTGAAGTGTTTACCGAGGGTTATTTTCAAACTACTAATATGAAAAAATAACTTTTTATTTTAAAAAGATGTCTAAAAATTTAACAACCTGGTTTATCTGCTTTTAGCTTAGTTTTTTCCCTGGGTTCTCTTTACGTAATTTTATAGTACGGACACACTACAAACAAACATAACCGACTAAACGTCGGAAGAATTGCTCTCGAACGACTAGTGGGAGCTCTAATCAATTGCAGCCTGCTTCAATCGAGGGGGGGACGGGAGGGGAGGGGAGGGCGAGCCTAAATAGGACTAAGAAGTTCAATAGTGGGCTTCAAATAACGACATTAGAGGTTAATATATACCACTAAGATTTAAAGTAAAAAATTACCCCAGTTTCGGCGCTTTTACCATTTGACTTTTCGTATTAAATTGCCGCCAATTGAGTTCAGCTGCTTGAAATTGTGATTGAGAGAGAATTTTAGATCACGCAAAACGCAAAAAGTCAAGGGCGTAAAAGTCACTCGAGAAGTCAATATTGTCAAGCAAAAATTTTGCATAAAAACATTTATGCATGGGGTTAGGGGTAGGTGGGGGTAAGAGTTGGGGCGGGGGAGGCGGGGTAGGTAGGTAGGTGGTGGTGGTGGGGGGGGGGGGGTGGGGGGTAGTTAGGTGGGTAGATAGGTTGGGGAGTTGGGTAGTGCTGGGGTAGTTGGGGGGGGGGGGGGGGTGGGGGGTAGTTGGGGGAAGCTAGGTGAAGGGAGGGGCTAGGGGTACGTTGCGGGTAAGTTGGGGGGGTGGGGGTTTGCAGGAGCGGTGGGGGGAGGTAGGTGGTGGGGGGTTGCGGGGGCGGGGGGGGGGGTAGGTAGGTGTTGGGGGGGGGTAGATAGGTGGTGGTGGTGGGGGGGATTTGTGCGGTGTAGTTTAGATAATTAGGGGTGACTTATATAGGAACAAAAATCTCAAAATGACTTCTTCACCTTGAACATTACCAGCAGTTCCTAATTACTATACATTACAAACAAAACTACTGTCAAAGTCCAATGTTCGAAAACAGAAGTCAACAAACAAAACGGAGTTAAAATGCTCGAACAGAAAGAAGTCAAAAAGTAAATCATGAACAAACTTGCTTTCTGCTAAAAAAACCATCTAGAATCTCAATACTCCTCTTCGAATCGTAAAAAAAACCTGTAGAATCTCAATACTCCTCTTCGAGTCGTAAAAAGACACACGTTTACAATAATTTTATGAACTTCGTTCAAGAGCAATTAATAATTGTTGAATGCTAACCAAGTAACACAGTGAACACAATTTTAACAAATGTAGCATTATTATTTACTCAAATATGCTCAAAAATTGAGCGCAAAAACTAGCTCTAAATTGATCTTGATCGAAGCTGACTGTAGTCTGCGAATCCCGTAAATTTTAGTGAAAAAATCTTCTTTGCAAAAGTTTTTGTATCGAACATAACAGTTGAGTAGATGGTATAGTAGATTGCTTTAAAAATGCAATAGAATGCAGATCAAGTGTTTTATAGATTAGTTTCACAGTTGACATTTTCCGTGACTAAGAGTTCAAAAGTTTAAAATTGTGATGTTTTATAACCTGATATTTATTCAGTGAATTTTTTAGATGCATTAATAAGAACATTCATCAGTTTCCACTAATTTGCTCCAAAATGTTTCAAATAGTTGTGAATACGCTTATCCGAAATTATTTAAAAAAAACTACATCATAATATATTGCGAAAAACTCCTCCGAAGGTGGAACGGTAACTTTTTTTCTGTTTTTGCTTCAATTCCAGATTACTCATCCTTGAGCGAGAATTGTGGTATAATAGTACATTTTTAGTTTGGGGCTATTGTTTGTTGTAGCTAGTGTGGTACAATAGTACAATTTTAGTTTAAGTTAACTATTTGGTGTTGCTAATTTGGTTCATTTTCTGTTTAACTTAATTTAGTTCATTTATCTACATTTAGTTTGTTCATTCATTTAATTTAATTTTGAAGATCGAACCTTATGATTTCATATTTGTAAATTTGATTACATCCTGTGTATGATCTGTTGTCTGATCACGTTGTCTGATGATTGTAAGTTGCCGCATTTAGTAACGTTAACGTATGAACAAACTGTTAAGCAGTTTTTGTTAATTTGTCTAATTTCATTCTTCTCAATTTCGTAATTCAAAATAGTTGACTCTCTCTCTTAACTAGAATCTGATTCGCCAAAGTCTAAATTCAGACGCATCAAAATTTTGGTATCTTTCGCTGAGCGAAATACTCTACAAGTAATTGAACGCGATTTCGCTCCGCCGACTCGACTTAAATTCTGTAACACAAATAGTTAAATCTAAAGCAACAAATAAAAGTATTAAAATGCTCCGCCAATTCACCCCTAAATTGGCCACTGTAGAGAAAGCTAATTGGCACCACGAATCACTCATTCCTACAGATTGTAAATCTGTACGACATGGCGCAGTCAGCTCGAGAATCGAGAAAAACACCGTTGTCGATAGAGCCATTTTGGGAACGACCAAATTCAGACCCACCAATCAGATGGGAGAAATGGAGAATTAGTAAAACTAGCGATTCTCGCTCGCGAGAATATCACTATCGACACATTGCTACAACCCAAACCATCGACTGTTCGTTTGCCAGCGGAACCGAAGTACGAGATGCCAATTGACGACACAACCGAGGAAGCAGAGAGAGAGCGTAGAATAAGAAACAACCAGTTGAAATTGCAATGGGAACTAAAATGTCAAAAAATAACAGAAGCGGGAATACTATGCGGGGAGTATCTCTATTGTGTGTATCTCTATTGTACCTAAGTATTGGTACTGAAGGAAGACGATTACTAACACAAAAATTCCCGCACGACAATATTTACGATTTGACTACACTCAAACTCTGGGAAATGATGGAGATTGCCTTTATCCGCCCAAGAAACATCACAATTGATCGATATGTGTTCTTCTCTCGGAAGCAAAAGAAGGGCGAAACTGTAGAGCAATTCTACAGCATCTTGAAAGAATTGGCTGAAAATTGCGACTTTGAAAACCGAGAAGAAGCCATCATCAGGGACATTTTCATCACTAACATGTTGGATGATGACATTCAGCGAGAGCTTCTACGGGATACAGTTGAAGCAGAGAGAGCACTCAGCATTGCAGTCAACATGGAAATGGGAAATCAGAATCAGCAAAGAATTTCATCTAATAACGGAGCAACTGGAAGTACGGTAAATGCAATACAACAATACAATCGATTTCGCGGCGCGGTTGTACGTGTAACTCAACCAAGCAGAGCAGTCACCAACAGTGCATCCGTTGGACAATATCGTGGTTGTGGTCAAATCTGGTCACCTACACATCGTCAGGTTTGCCCCGCAATGGGTAAGAAATGTAACCACTGTGGTTTGCAAAACCATTTCGCTAAGGTATGTCGTCGAAGACTAAATAATACAAGAAACACTCAACAAACCAATCGTATTAACACTGTAGAGATGGCTGAAACATCTAATCAAAACTCTAGTCAGGAAAGTCAAAACGTCAATTATATCAATTATAATGAGCAAATCAACTCAGACTATGACTCTTCGGATGATAATTACGTTGCAACAGTTGAAAATATGAGTTCACCAAATTTAGCACTGAAAAATTTGTCATTAACAATCGGAAACACAAACTGTGATTTACTTCTCGACTCTGGTAGTGGCTGTGCCATTATTAATATGTCACTGGCAAGAGAAATAATGTTCAATTGTGCCCAATCACAATGGTCGGATAAAAGACCATTGGAATTGAAGTCATTTTCTAACGATATCGTTCATCCCCTTGGCACTTTGAAAACGCCGATAAAATGTAATGATTGGAGTATTCAGAAAGCAAAAATAACAGTTGTAGCCGATGGGTTTCGACCAATATTAGGACGAGACCTTTTTGATCAGTTAGGCATCACAATTTCTCAGAAGCCTTGTCCACAAACAGAAGTTAACAATATAGATCCACCTTGTGCAATTAAGAAATCACTGGCAAAAGAGTTTCCTGATTTGATATCCCGAATTGGAAAATCAAAAAATCACACGCTCAATTCAAAATTTCACAAAAATTATCGAGTAATACATCAAAAAGGACGAAAAGTGCCCATACACCTCCAACCGAAAGTGAAAATTGAATTAGAAAAACTGTTAAATGAAGGACATATCAAAAAGTTAAACAACTGTTCTGATCAATTTTTCATATCTCCGGTTGTTATTACGGTAAAAAAGGACAAATCAATCAAAATAGCACTCGATTCAAAAATCCTAAATAAAGCAATTCATAAAAACAAGTATCAAATGCCCAATATAGATTCGCTAATTCAAACAATTTCGCAAACACTGTCAACGGCACCGCAGGAGACGGCTTATTTCACAACCCTTGATTTTCAATACGCTTATAGTCAACTAAAGGTACACAGTGATACGGCCCGCCATTGTAACTTTAATATTGTTAGTGGAGATATGACCGGTACATATCGATTTAAAACTGGATTTTACGGTTTAACGGACATGCCAGCTGAATACCAAAAAGCTATTGATTGTACCCTTGCCGGTTTGGAAAATACATTCTGTTTCTTGGATGATATTTTGATCGTAAGCAGAGGTGGAATCGAAAAACATCTGGATTTGGTACGAAAATGCCTAATAAAACTGGATCAAGAAAACTTACGTATAAATCTTGCAAAATGTCATTTTGCGAAAGAAACGATTGAATGGCTCGGTCATAATATTACACAATCAGGTGTAACCCCACTTTCAAGTAAAACGGATGCAATTGGAAAATTATCGGCACCCACTAATCTTAAAAAACTTCGCTCTTTTATGGGTTCTGTGCACCATAAATAGGTAAATTTATCCCGAATTTGTCACAATTATGTTACCCTCTACGACCATTGCTTTAAAAAAATTCAAAATTTCTTCGGACGGAAGAGCACGATAAACAATTTTCTTTGATAAAAGAACAAATTACGGAAACCACAGAAAATAAACATTTAGACCCGGAATTAGAAACACGAATTAAATGCGACGCCTCGCGTAAAGGATTGGGATGTGCATTGGAACAACGAACACCTAATGGGTGGCATACAGTAGCATTCGCGTCACGATTTTTGAATTCTGTTGAAGACAGATATAGCATAAATGAGCTCGAACTTCTGGGTGTTGTTTGGTCCGTGGAACATTTTAAGTATTATTTATACGGCAAACATTTTACTGTGATAACTGATCACAGAGCACTTCTCTCAATTATGAGAGAAAATAGATCTAACAAATCATATAATAGTAGACTGACACGTTGGGTAGATCGTTTACTACCATTTGACTTCTCGATTGATCATCTTCCGGGCACAAAAATGGGATTAGTGGATTATATATCTCGCGACCCGTATCAACAAGCTGCTATATTCGCATATGACGAGCAATTTATTGTAGCTAAATTGGATGTAATTAAACGTAGTGCGAAACGCTTCTTATTGAATGCCGAAAATTAAGTCGATTTCGCAGCGCGAAATCAATCCACAAAATGCGTCGTAAATAATCCAAATTCCACTAATAACTTATGTAGTGAATTTGCACCGCGAAATCCAGAACATTCTACAAGCACGCAAATTGACGACTCAATTAGCGAATTAACAATCAATAATTTAAATTCCATCCCCAAAATCGAGACAACTAACATTCCTAACTCGCTTTTTGCCGTCAACCGACCCACCGAACAATCACTCTCTAATTTAAATCACTTTCAACGAATCGCAACGAAATTCAAGTACGTTTACATGATGTCACAATCAACTTCCGACGATGAAACGCTGATGACTGTTAAACAATCGACCCCATCGAGAGTACGTTTCGCAGAAGAGGGACCTTCTACGGTCCAAGCAGCACCCGTGACTCCAATAACATCAACAACTGATACAACAGCCACTTCGCCGTCAGTAGACGATTTGTACCTGGACTCATTCAACTTCGCGCTTTCCAAGATTTTCTCCAGCTCTCTAATGGCCAGCCTAACAACCAAGGACGCAATCTTGAAAGAGATTCGCGACTGCATTTTGACGGACAATGCAGATAGATGTAGACAAATATCACCTTACATTCATTCCTTCTGGAAAGACTTGCATGTGAAGAACGGGTGTGTCTGCATAGATGACAGAATTGCTCTTCCCCATGCAATCAAAGACGCTTATGTAGACGCAATCCACGCAACTCTTCCTGGCACATGGGGAATGACAGATATGGCAACACACGCGTGGTGGCCATATATACACAGGGACATATTAACCAAAACATCAAAGTGCAACCCCTGTGTCAAGATTGGTAAAAACTAAAAACCTATTATACCAGCAAATAAATGGGCACCATTAAAGTTATGTAAAGTTCCTAATGAAGAAATTCAAATTGATTTTGGAGGACCCATCTATAATGAAAAAAAATCAAGAGATTTATTTTCTTGCATGTATTGATCGACTTTCGAAATTTCCAACAGCAGAAGTATTTGATAGAGCTAATGCAGATAATATTTTAAAGTTTCTTCAAGAATGTGTTTTGCTACACGGTATACCCTGCGCAATTAGATTGGATCAAGCTAGATGTCAAACGGGGCAACAAATTAAAACATTTTGTAGTCAAAATAACATACAGCTAATCGAGGCGCCAATACACGACCACAGAGCAATTGGTTTGGTTGAAAGACTCATTCAAACAATCAAGAAACGCCTAGCCTGTATTAAAACGGCGGCGCAAAATCAATTTAATGTGAAAGCGTCAATAAATTCAATAATTTCTCAGTTAAGAATATGTCGTCAAAAGACTATTAACATATCACCATTTGAGGCACATTTTGGCAGAAAAGCGATTACACCATTAAGCAAAATAACGACTAAACCAGATCCAAAAAGTTTAACTTACAAAAACATTCTAAACAAATATTTAGATTTGGAGACTGTCAGATGGGACCAGCTTATCACAGATGAAAACTGGGACAATGATGAGCGAAGTGACATTGAAATAGAAGTGAACAAGGACAAACTGGGCAAAGAGGCGATGAAAAAACAAAAGGAGGACCCAAACAAGGAATCGAGATTAATTTCTCATCCAGATGTTGGCCAATCAATACCCAGAACAGAAACATCACTGGAGGTAAAATTGGCTAAAAAGAGACCACGAACAAAAAGATCAAAGAAAAGTCTCGACGGCTTATATGACATCCTAGCACCAGGATCGTCAGTAATTAAAACAAACGAACACACTTCAGTAATTAAAGAACCGGGCAAGAGAGAGGTAACAATCAGGAACCCTGATCTAGCAAAGTTTGGTACGAAGGCGAAACGAGACAGAGAACTGCAGGTATATGCTAACCGTCGACCAAAACTTCCCACGGGCAAAACAACTGAGGAACTCATAAACCACCATGCAAAGGAATCCAGAAAAAAGTTAGAAGGTGGAAAACGAATGAAACATAGAAAAGTGGCAGATGACGTCAGTACAGTGTCATCAATTCACTCCAATGTTACACGCGCCCTCCGAGTAAGAATGCCAACAAAGCCTAAGAAAAAACAGACAACGGCGCCACCAAATCAGCCAACAAATTCGAGTAACGATCTCGCGGTGCCAATGGGTTTACCAACTTCAAGTATTGTTATCGCGGAGCCACCAAGCAGACCAAAGAGGAAAGCAGTTACAAAAGCATCAGTAGCGTTACTTCCCTCAAAGAAAACGTTCTGCAATATCGATCACAGAATCGGACGAATTTGTGACTTCAATTCAAATGTGCCCTCCTACAACCCCAAGTACTGCAGCAATTGGAAAACAGAGACGAAGACAAAACATTAAGAAACAACTTGAAAATAAATCAATAATCTCGGCCATACAAACTGCTGCAGCACAGTCCAATCAAGAGGAGTCTAACTTTACAGTCGGCCCATGCTCTCCAACAACCTCATATCCAACTCAATTCTACGTCTCTCCAAATTACGAGGAACCAGAGCTGTCTATGACAGTTGGCGAAGCGGAGAGATATTATGAAAGTGAAAGTGATTAATGTAAATTTAAGTAAAAACTGTTGCATTCAAAACTCTGATTAAAACATTACAGTATTAAATATTTTAACAAGTAGATATGACTATTAATTTTCTGATAAATAACATGTTATTTATTTTCGCCAAGGGGGAAATGTGGTACAATAGTACATTTTTAGTTTAAGTTTAATATTTGGTGTTGCTAATTTGGTTCATTTTCTGTTTAATTTCATTTAGTTCATTTATCTACATTTAGTTTGTTCATTCATTTCATTTAATTTTGAAGATCGAACCTTATGATTTCATACTTGTAAATTTGTTTACATCCTGTGTATGATCTTTTGTCTGATCACGTTGTCTGATGATTGTAAGTTGCCGCATTTAGTAACGTTAACGTATGAACAAATTGTTAAGCAGTTTTTGTTAATTTGTCTAATTCCATTCCTCTCAATTTCGTAATTCAAAATAGTTGACTCTCTCTCTTAACTAGAATCTGATTCGCCAAAGTCTAAATTCAGACGCATCAAAATTTTGGTATCTTTCGCTGAGCGAAATACTCTACAAATAATTGAACGCGATTTCGCTCCGCCGATTCGACTTAAATTCTGTAACACAAATAGTTAAATCTAAAGCAACAAATAAAAGTATTAAAACGCTCCACCAATTCACCCCTAAATTGGCAACTGTAGAGAAAGCTAATTGGCACCACGAATCACTCATTCCTACAGATTGTAAATCTGTACGACAGCTACATTTGTCCATTTTATGTTTAAATTAATTTAGTTCATTTCATCTACCTTTATTTTGTTCATTCATTTAGTTCTAGTTTTGAAGATCGAATCTTATGTTTTCATAAATGTAAATTTGTTTACATCCTGTGCATGATCTTTTGTCTGTTCACATTGTCTCGTGATTGTAAGTTGCCGAATTTAGAAATGTAATCTTATGAACAAATTGTTAATCAGTTTGTTAATTTTGTCTAAATTCATTCTCTTCATCTTCGCAATTCAAATTAGTTGACTCTCTCTTTAACTAGAATCCGATCCGCCAAAGTCTTAATTTAGACGTGTCAAAATTTTAGTATCTTTCGCTAAGCGAAATACCCTATAAATAATTGAAAGCGATTTCACTACTCCAAATCGGCCTAAAATTTGTAACCAGAATATTCAATCCACAAGCAACAAATAATAGCGTTGAATCGCACCACAAAATCACCACTAAATAGCCGCTGTAGAATAAGCTAATCGGTGCCGCGAATCAACTCATTCCTACAGATTGTAAATCTGTACGACATGGCGCAGCCAGCTCGAGAATCGAGAAAAACACCGTTGTCGATAGAGCCATTTTGGGAACGACCAACTTCAGACCCACCAATCATATGGGAGAAATGGAGAATTCAAGTAAAACTAGCGATTCTCGCTCGAGAGAATATCACTATAGACACACCGCTACAAATGATGGAGATAGCATTTATCCGCCCAAGAAATATCACATTTGATCGATACGTGTTCTTCTCTCGGAAGCAGAAAAAAGGTGAAATCGTAGAACAATTCTACAGCATCTTGAAAGAATTGGCTGAAAATTGCGACTCTGAAAACCGTGAAGAAGCAAAAATCAGGGATATTTTCATCACGAACATGTTGGATGATGACATTCAGCGGGAGCTTCTACGTGATACAGTTGAACCAGAGAGGGCACTCAGCATTGCAGTCAACATGGAAATGGGTAATCAGAATCAGCAGAGAATTTCATCTAATAACGGTGCAACTGGCAGTACAGTGAACGCAATACAACAATTCAATCGATTTCGCGGCGAGGGTGTACGTGTAACTCAACCAAGCAGAGCAGTCACCAACCGTGCATCCGTTGGACAATGTCGTGGTTGTGGTCAAATCTGGTCACCTACACATCGTCAGGTTTGCCCCGCAATGGGTAAGAAATGTAACCACTGTGGTTTGCAAAACCATTTTGCTAAGGTATGTCGTCGAAGACTTAACAATTCAAGAACTACTCAACAAACCAATCGCATTAACACTGTAGAAACTGCTGAAACATCTAATCAAATTTCTTGTCAGGAAAACCAGAACGTCAATTATATCAATTATAATGAACAAATCAACTCAGACTATGATTCTTCGGATGATAATTACGTTGCAACAGTTGAAAATATGAGTTCACCAAATTTAGCACTGAAAAATTTGTCATTAACAATCGGAAACACAAACTGTGATTTACTTCTCGACTCTTGTAGTGGATGTACCATTATTAATATGTCACTTGCAAGAGAAATAATGCTCAATTGTGCGCAATCACAATGGTCTGAGAACAAACCATTGGAATTGAAGTCTTTTTCTAACGATATCGTTCAACCTCTCGGCACTTTAAAAACGCCGGTAAAATGTAATGATTACAACATTCAGAAAGCAAAAATAACAGTCGTAGCTGATGGGTTTCGACCAATATTAGGACGAGATCTTTTTGATCAGTTAGGCATCACAATTTCTCAGAAGCCTTGTCCGAAAACAGAGGTTAATAACATAGATCAACCTTGTGCAATAAAGAAATCACTTGCAAAGGAGTTTCCCGATTTGATATCCCGAATTGGAAAATCAAAAAATCATACGGTCAATTCAAAATTCCACAAAAATTATCGAGTAATACATCAGAAAGGAAGAAAAGTGCCAATACATCTTCAACCGAAAGTGAAAATTGAATTAGAAAAACTATTAAATGAGGGACATATCGAAAAATTAAACAACTGTTCTGATCAATTTTTCATATCTCCGATTGTCATTACTCTAAAAAAGGACAAATCAATCAAAATAGCACTTGATTCAAAAATTCTAAATAAAGCTATTGATAAAAACAAGTATCAAATGCCCAATAAAGATTCGCTAATTCAAACAGTTTCGCAAACACTGTCAACGGCGCCGCAGGAGACTGCTTATTTTACTACTCTTGATTTGCAATGCGCTTATAGTCAACTTAAGTTACACAGTGATACGGCCCGCCATTGTAACTTTAATATTGTTAGCGGAGATATGACTGGCACATATCGATTTAAAACAGGATTTTACGGTTTAACGGATATGCCAGCTGAATTCCAAAAAGCTATTGATTGTACCCTTGCCGGTTTGGAAAATACTTTCTGTTTCTTGGATGATATTTTGATCGTAAGCAGAGGTGGAATCGAAAAACATCTGGATTTGGTACAAAAATGCCTAATAAAACTAGATCAAGAAAATTTACGCATAAATCTTGCAAAATGTCATTTCGCAAAAGAAACTATTGAATGGCTTGGACATAATATTTCACAATCAGGTGTAACTCCGCTTTCAAGTAAAACGGATGCAATTGGAAAATTATCAGCACCTACTAATCTTAAAAAACTTCGATCGTTTATGGGTTCAGTACACCATCTAGGAAAATTTATCCCGAATTTGTCACAATTATGTTACCCTCTACGACCATTGCTTAAAAAAATTCAAAATTTCTTTGGACGATAAACAGTTTTCCCTAATAAAAGAACAAGTTACGGAAACCACTGAAAATAAACATTTCAAACCGGAATTAGAAACACGAATTAAATGCGATGCCTCACGTAAAGGATTGGGATGCGCATTGGAACAACGAACACCTAATGGATGGCATACAGTAGCATTTGCGTCACGACTTTTGAATTCTGTTGAAGACAGATAGAGTATAAATGAACTAGAACCTGTGGGTGTTGTTTGGTCCGTGGAACATTTCAAGTATTACTTATACGGCAAGCCTTTTACTGTGATAACTGATCATAGAGCTCTTCTCTCAATCATGAGAGAAAACAGGTCTAACAAATCATATAATAGTAGACTAACACGTTGGGTAGATCGTTTACTACCATTTGATTTCTCAATTGATCACCTTCCTGGCACAAAAATGGGATTAGTGGATTATATCTCTCGCGACCCGCACCAACAAGCTGTTAATATATCTGCATATGACGAGCAATTTATTGTAGCTAAATTGGATGTAATTAAACGCAGTGCGAAACGCTTGTTATTAAATGCCGAAAATTACGTCGATTTCGCAGCGCGAAATCCACCTACAAAAAGCGTAATAAATAATCCAAATTCCATTAATAACTTATGCAGTGAATTAGCACCGCGAAATCCAGAACATTCTACAAGTACGCAAATTGATAACCCAATTAGCGAATTAACAATAAATAATTTAAATTCCAACCCCAAAATCGAGACAACTAACATTCCTCACTCGCTTTTTGCCTTGAACCGACCCACTGAACAGTCGCTCTCTAATTTAAACAATTTCCAACGAATCGCCACAAAATTCAAAAACATACATGATGTCCCAATCAACTTCCGATGATGAAACGCTGATGACAGTCAAACAATCGACTCCATCGAGAGTACGATTTGCAGAAGAGGGACCTTCAACAGCTCAAGCAGCACCCGCAACTCCAATAACGCCCACAACCGATACAACAGCCACTTCGCCGTCAGTAGACGACCTCTACCGGGATTCTTTCAATTTCGCGCTCTCCACAATCTTCTCCAGCTCCCTAATGGCCAGCTTGACAAACAAGGACGCGATTTTGAAAGAGATTCGCGACTGCATTCTTACGGACAACGAAGATAGATGTAAACAAATATCTCCTTAAATCCATTCCTTCTGGAAAGACTTGCATGTAAAGAACGGGTGTGTCCGCATAGATGACAGGATTGCTCTTCCCCATGCGATCAAAGATGCCTATGTAGACGCCATCCATGCAACTCATCCTGGCACATGTGGGATGACCGATATGGCAACACACGCGTGGTGGCCATATATGCACAGGGACATAGCTACGAAAACTGCAAAGTGCAACCCCTTTGTCAAGATTGGTAAAAATTTAAAACCTATTATACCTGCAAAAAAATGGGCACCATTAAAGTTATGTAAAGTTTCAAATGAAGAAATTCAAATTGATTTTGGAGGACCCATCTATATTGAAAAAAATCAAGCGACTTATTTTCTTGCATGTATTGCTCGATTTTCGAAATTCCCAACAGCAGAATAATTTGATAGAGCTAATGCAGATAATATTTTAAAATTCCTTCAAAAGTATGTTTTGCTAAAAGGTATACCCCGTGCAATTAGATTGGATCAAGCTCGATGCCATACGGGGCAACAATTTAAAGCACTTTGTAGTCAAAGTAACATACAGCTAATCGAAGCGCCAATACACGATCACAGAGCAATACACCAGACCCAAAAAGTTTAACTTAAAACATTTTATACAAATATTTAGATTTGGAGACTGTCAGAAGGGACGAGCTCATTACAGACGATAACTGGAACAACGATGAGCGTAGCAACATTTAAATAGAGGTGAATAAGAACAAACTGGGCAAAGAGGCGATGAAACGGCAAAAGGAGGACCCGAATAAGGAATCAAGATTGATTTCTCATCCAGATGTCGGACAATCTATACCCAGAACGGAAGCATCACTGGAGGTAAAGCTGGCGAAAAAGAGACCTCGCACGAAAAGATCAAAGAAATGTCTCGATGGCTTATATGACGTCTTAGCACCAGGATCTTCAGTAATCAAAACAAATGAACATACTTCAGTCATTAAAGAATCTGGAAAGAGAGACGTGACAATCAGGAACTCGAATTTAGCAAAGTTTGGGACGAAGGCGGAACGTGACACAGAATTACAGGTGTACGCTAACCGACGCCCAAAATTACCAACGGGCAAAACAACTGAGGAGCTCATAAACCATCACACAAAAGAATCCAGAAAGAAGTTAGAAGGAGGAAAACGAATGAAGCATAGGAAAGTGGCAGATGACGTTAGTAGTGTCGTCAATTCATTCTAATGTTACACGCGCCCTCCGTGTAAGAATGCCAACAAAGCCCAAAAGACAACTGTCAACACGGCTGCCAAATCAACCTACCGAATCAAGTAACAATCTCGCGGTGCCAATGGAATTACCCACCACAAGCATTGTTATCGCGGAGCCACCTAGTAGGCCAAAGCGAAAAGCAGCTACAAAAGCATCTGTAGCATTAATTCCATCAAAACGAAAGCGCTCCATAGTATCGGTCACAGAATCGGATGAATCTGCGACTTCAGTTCAAACTTGCCCTCCTACAACTTCAAGTACTGGAGCAATTGGGAAATATAAAAGACGACAAAATATCAAGAAACAACAAATTGAGAATAAATCAATAATTTCTGCCATACAAACTGCTGCAGCACAGTCCAATCAAGAGGAGTCTAACTTTACAGTCGGCCCATGCTCTCCAACAACCTCATATCCAACTCAATTCTACGTCTCTCCAAATTACGAGGAACCAGAGCTGTCTATGACAGTTGGCGAAGCGGAGAGATATTATGAAAGTGAAAGTGATTAATGTAAATTTAAGTAAAAACTGTTGCATTCAAAACTCTGATTAAAACATTACAGTATTAAATATTTTAACAAGTACATATGATTATTAATTTTCTGATAAACAACTTTGTTATTTTTTTCGCCAAGGTGGAAATGTGGTATAATAGTACATTTTTAGTTTGGGGCTATTGTTTGGTGTAGCTAAATTGGTCCATTTTATGTTTAAATTAATTTAGTTCATTTCATCTACCTTTATTTTGTTCATTCATTTAGTTCTAGTTTTGAAGATCGAATCTTATGTTTTCATAATTGTAAATTTGTTTACATCCTGTGCATGATCTTTTGTCTGTTCACATTGTCTCGTGATTGTAAGTTGCCGCATTTAGAAATGTAATCTTATGAACAAATTGTTAATCAGTTTGTTAATTTTGTCTAAATTCATTCTCTTCATCTTCGCAATTCAAATTAGTTGACTCTCTCTTTAACTAGAATCCGATCCGCCAAAGTATTAATTTAGACGTGTCAAAAGTTTAGTATCTTTCGCTAAGCGAAATACCCTATAAATAATTGAAAGCGATTTCGCTACGCCAAATCGGCCTAAATTCTGTAACCAGAATATTCAATCCACAAGCAACAAATAATAGCGTTGAATCGCACCACAAAATCACCACTAAATAGCCGCTGTAGAATAAGCTAATCGGTGCCGCGAATCTACTCATTCCTACAGATTTGTTTTTCTCTGTTTTTGCTTCAATTCCAGATTACTCATCCTTGAGCGAGAATTATAAGCTCAGCGTAATGTATGTTTCAGTATGAATAGACCCTTTCACTGATAATTTATCAGTATTGAGCGCAGTTAATATAGTGACTTTCGCTCCCGATGGGCGAAGCAAAATTTGATAAAAACAGTGAGCGGATGAGTTTGGGCAAATAGCTTAAATATGTTTTCTGACCATCTGTTATTACGTCAAACGTTTCTGCGACACAAGCTATTTGATTAAATTACAACCCCTAAAACTTCATAATTTTGATGAGCAATTTCTACTTTTGTTGCTTTAAAGAAGCGTTCTAATAAATTGATTTAGTCATATTATTAAGGAGAGTATTTACCATATGTTTTGAACCCAAACTTCAGTGAATCCGTTACTTATTAGTTTTTAGTTCATAATCTTACGCATTTCCTTACAGAAGGCAAGTAATATGCTAGAACATGTGCATCTTGGAGAAGGATGTGCAAATGGACGTACTGTAGAAAAAATGAATCAATAGCGGCATGCACCAAGAATCACATGCACGCACCTTAATCTACTTCTTCGCCGATAAAAGATGTAAGAATTAAAAATTAAACAGGTGAAATTAAATGATAACGCCTGCAAATTACTAAGCTCACATACACACGTAAAGTCTCAAACTGCAAAATTGCACAGTAAATAGACAATTTAAAAGAGCTTTTTCACTAATATTCTGATTTCAGTTTTCCAATTTTAAAATGCGTCGATTAAAAGTCGTTAGCATTTTAAATGCTCTGAATTCTGAAAAAACACGAGAATAATTACTGAGAAAGTACATATTGGACGTTAAACTTTGCTAGTTTTCTGTTAGCGGTAAAAAGGTCGAGTTTTGTATAAAATCTGTTTAATCCACAAATAAAATTCTTGAATTCAAAATGCAATTGACTGCTCCCAATAGAGGCATGATCGAGTCAAAAAAGATTTTCTCTGATGCTCAAATTAGTGCAGATTACTGGATAACTAACATTACGATGCAGAGGTATACCCCAAAGTTTCCGCCTGAGTAAAATTGGCTCGAAAATTATTTACATACAATGAACGAAATTAGGTGACATCCTTTGTATCTTACTTTTCGCAAAAGGGGTTCCGCCAATTTTGCGAAATAAAAAAACAATCGGTGCGAAAATTAGGTACCAAATCTTGTAGCACGTTTCCGCTCAATTTAGGTATCTATTATTCGCGCGCATTTTGAGCATGCAATAAGCACTTTAATAAAGATTTAATTGAAGCCTTCAAAGCTTTAAAGTGCTTTAAATACATGCTACCACAAAAACTGATTTTTTTTCCGAAAAATCCCTCGCACATCAAAGATTTTGTATATCTATGTGGGATTGGCCAATTTTAATTAGTAATAAGTTCTAATAAGTAGAAATAAGTAGTAATAAAGTACTATAAGTCGTAATAAAGTAGTAATAAAGTACTACTAGTAGTAATAAGTTAGGCTTAATTAAATAAGTATTAATTAAGTTAGGCTTAATTGCAGATTATATGCGAAATCGAGCTACATTGCGTGCGAAAAATCAATACATAAATGGAGCGGATGCGTAATACAACTCGCGCGAAAAATAGGTTATTAAAGTTGTACTTGTATTCCGCGGCTAAATTTAGGACACTTTTGAGAACACGGGAGACGATATTCCCATCCATTTTGCCAGTTTCTGCTAAAGTAGCTATTTTCCGCAACATTGTACCACTTTCAATGTATTAACTTAGTAAAAACGAACACGAGATACACATATCGGGCATATCTGCCCGTGACGATTTGGGTATACCTCTGCACTGTAATGAAAATCTGCTGCTTAGATTATTTTGGTAAGTATTTGGCTCACTAAACGAAATAATAAACTCTTCTACAAGCCAATTAAAAGGCCAGGAAAACACTAATTTTATTGATTTTTGTGATTCTTTATTTCGTTAATACAGCACTACTACGAGAAAGATGGTCATTAACATTGAATTTTACATCTACAGTTGAATAATACTGCTCACTGTTTTGTCAACTGTCAAATGATATTGGCTTTTGCATAAAGTTATCCAACAATAGGTAGTATTATAAAACAGTTTTATCAGTAGTATTAAAATCTTTAGAATCAACGAACATTTATTTTTGTGGAAGAGCCACATTAGCTCATGCAAAAAACATGGGCACTTGTAAATTAAGCACGTTAGACTACTATATCGACCGTCAAAAGTAAGTTAGCACCCCTTTGTTTTAAAAAGTAAAAACTTAATTGTTGACGCAATATTTCTCTAGCTTCTGAGGGAATAATTTGAATTTATTTTGGACTATTAATCCCATTGGCTATTGGTCTTGCCTACTTACGAAGTTCAGATGATACGGAACGGTAGCTTACCAGACGCGCTCCATCCAAGTCTCACAAGAAAAACGAATGATCATTAAATCACACTATTTTCACTTTTTTTCTCTCTCAAATGTTTAACGCAAATGCAAACTCAATGATAGTTGAACAAACGTGAAAACATCTCACCGTTTGAAACGACTTTCTCTTAACAATGAAACTTGAATGGAGGTTGTCAGCTTTACATTGCAGTATCTGGTTACTTACTAATGCGTATTATCTGATTTTTATAGGTAAGTAAACCCACTAGCGTGTAGACTTACTGTCCAATAACAAATTAGAAATGAAATCGGGCACCAAAAAACGCGTACGTCTAGTAAGTCTCTTTATAAGGCATATTGCACAGTTTGAAACCATTAATCACTCTATACGTCGAAAACGGGTAGTCTCATATTGACTTAAGTTTATGTAAAAATGCTATTTGAACAAATATGGCTTCTATTATCAAAAGAAATACATCTTGAGGCGATGCATTTTCGTATCGTTACAACAAAGTTAAGGTAAAATTGCAACGAGAGTTGATTAATGAACATTGCCACGCTGCTGCTTTTGCCTTCTAGAGAGAACTCAACACCAAGCTCGATAATTTCTTGTTGATTATCATTCCGCGTGGTGTTGACCATTAAGGCAGGCACGGATATTCAATTACTCAAATAGAAACTTTACTAACTTTTAGGGTCTTTCAGTAGTGCAGAATAACAGCTAGATCACACGCCGTCTTGGTCTATTCTTAAGTTGTATAAGTAGTTAAGGAAAAATGATTGTTTTCGGATTGATAATTCGCCCTAGGGTTGTGTTACGTAAATTATTAATAAAGTGCAGACGAGAATTAAAAGACGTACAATAAACAAAGTGTTCGAAGTATAAAGCGTCTAATGTTTGTTAATACTGATACAATTTGATCAGTTGTAAGAATATTAAAGTGTTAATGGCTAACACATAGCGGTTTTTCTCAAACGAAAAAATAAAGTAATTAAAATTGAGTTTACATAATGCATTTTGTAATTAAAAAATCATTCTTTAAATCGGAGAACGTTTAGTGCCGCGCATTTTTAGCAGTAACATTTTCAGCACATTTCACGAAGATCTTTTTAAAGCTGATCAAAACCTGCAAGTCGTGAAATAACCTTCAAAACGTGCAATTTTTTTAACGGTGCACTAAAAAGAGCAAATACGGCCAATTTCAGTGTTCCAGTAGTTGATAGCCTCAATGGGAAAATAAATTCGAGCGCTTCCCTTTATATTTTGTGTAAATTTGAACTTAATTTTTGCCCATTTGAAATGTGAGCTAAATTGTTCACACCTAGTTCAATAATTTTCGCTTCATTTCCCTTTAAACATGACTGACCGTGGATATGAGGATAGGAAAATAAGGGCGGCTAAGTTCAGGGAAGGGAATTTGAGCAACCCGTTTGTCCAGAAACTTTGTAATAATTAGCTCATCATGTCATTTAGCCGATTAATTTGAACTGTTTCACAGTCCCACAAATCAACAAACTCATTTTGTAAACAAACTGCTTCTGTTAGAAAAATCAATGCTAATGAAGTCAGTTTTTTATTCAACTTTAAATTTCAATTTCATCTCAGGCACTTGCGATCAGATAATTGACTATAAGTTGAAAAATGAAATGTATGATCAAAAAAGAAAGCAGCAAAACGCTGAACAAGATCTGAATTGTGAATACAAAGACACTAATCGACGAATTATGTGTTTATTCCCTCCAATTCATTTTAGCACACTATGTTTAACATCATCTTTTCACCCTTATATCATTTCACCCCAAACATCTTTTCCCATAACTTACGAATATCCAGTCCTGATTGTTAATCCCTAAACTGTGAACCAAAACCCTACGTATCCCTGATTTTGAATACTAATTCTACCAATTATATTAGGGAATTAAAATCGGATTTAAATGATCGATGAGTGAACTAATCGAGTGTTAAATGATAGGGGTGTGAACTAATTGGGGTTAAATGATCAGGGTTAACTGACAGGGGTGGAAAAAGCGGGATATCAAATTCATGTTAGGTGGCGCAGTTTCTTTTTTAAAGTGCTATTGCTGAGGATCGTTTCGGAGGGTACTCAACAAATGGTAGTAAAATCAACTTATGCTCCTTGTTGGGACAATATTGTCAATAATATCAGAGAACAAAGAATTCGATAAATACAACCAGGCTTAATGTTTATTGGATCACAATCAGGTAATTATTTCCTATCCTCCGCGGTAGAAAATGACCAAGTATACATTTTTCAAAACCGATAAAACATGGGGGTGGAAATTTTTATCGCATTTTTATGATAAAAGCAAATTAGATTTTTTGGATTCATGGTCAGATTATTTATTTGACTGTTCATTGAAGATCATAGTTTTTTTTTCAATGCTTAGGTAAACACTGGGATAGAAATTTCGCAGGTATCTTTTTTGTAATCGTAGTCCAACTTTCAAAAATGATGGTTATTAATAGCCGCACAGCGATAGCTGGGGATATTATTGGCCTTCTCTTGGTTTTTACAATTCAAAGAAATTGAATTGTATTGGGGCGCTGCCTTTTTTCACGACTCGAAAGAAGAGCATTGGACAGGACCTTATTTAATCACTTTTTTGGAGTGAATTTCGAAACAGGAAAAGGAACACGTGAAAAAATTTGGAGTGGTTTGGGCGCTGAACAAAATTGAAGAGTGGAGCAAAAAGAGAGTTTAAGCGAGCTTACAGAAAAATCTGTAAGCGAGCGAAAATTTGTGTTCACGAGCGGCTTTTTAGAACCGTTTTTTTTTTTAATAATTTGTGGTTTCACAGCTTGATTATGATATTGTAATATTTTTAGGGATGTGTTGATATTGTTTTGCAGGTTTCTGGTCAATAATATGAATTTTATACCATTTTGCAGGTTTTCCGGCTATTTTGCTGAATTTAAGGTGAATTTTGGCAAATTTTTGCATTTTGTTTTGTTATACTGATTTGTATTGGCTTTGAATAGACGCATATTAGTCATGGATACCAATTTTGTATACAATTAATTACAGTTTTTTTGGTATTAAACAATTTTTTCATTAAAAAAATTGACAATTAACTGAGAAATTTCAAGTTATTTTTCTTAATTTTTTTGCTGATATTCGAGTTTTTATCTAATTG
The DNA here is from genome assembly GCF_964194025.1 of Convolutriloba macropyga. NCBI lineage: Eukaryota > Metazoa > Xenacoelomorpha > Acoela > Convolutidae > Convolutriloba > Convolutriloba macropyga. The sequence goes on along the minus strand of NC_134470.1, from coordinate 58,384,499 downwards.
TAGAAAAAATCTCAGTACAATTTACCTGCCTAATGTTTTGCAAGCTTTTCAATACTCTATTTGCTCCAATGAACGGTTTTTGGCTCTATGTGCTCTCGTAAAATCAAAAATGCATTTATTTTAAAGATTTTGTTTCAAGTTGTTTTTAAGTTTCCTTTGTTTTCTTCAAAGTTTTATAGCTTTGGGGATGCTTATTGTCTGAAATAGTTGTTTTTCGATTTTAAGAAGTCTGCGAGTTTTTTTGCTGAAATTTGCAGAAATCTTCTCATTGTGTGCTTTTTGCTACATTTTACTGTTCCAGCTTTTGATAGAAATTTTTCAAGGGGTGTTGTTGGAATTTAGTTAGTGCAGTTTTTAACGACAGATTTCTACTTTTTTCGTTTTTTTCGTTCTTCGTTTTCACTTTTATAAATCGACAAGGTTTTACATTGGTAAGCGCTTGATCAGAAGCACTATTGAAAAGTTTTCTAAAACAATGATTTGGATTCAGCATAATGGCAATTGATCCATAAATTCTGACTAATTTTTAAAGCGAATATATTTGGTTTTCTTCTTCATTTCCTCCGTTTTCTCCCATTGAAAAATGTGTGTTTTGTTTTTTTCTCTCAGTTTGCAGTGGTCCAAAGAATTAAAACTAAACGTATCGCATGGGTTTTGCCAAAAATTGTTCTTTAAAACTTTCAACTTAACGTGAAAGTTTTATCACATGCTTCATCGTCTTTTCTGGTCAGATACTTCTTCATTGCTCTTTTTCATTTTCTTGATATAAAGTGATTAGTGTAATTCAGTTGGATAAACATATTAGTTATTTTGGTCACTCAGTAGAATAAGTTTTATGTTAGTTTGGGGGCGTTAGTTTTTTTCCTTGGAGTCGTTTCCGCAATTCTTCCGGCTATGTTTAAGATCTATTCGCATCATGTTCTCATGATTTGTGAAGTCTAATTGGAGTAGTGATTTTGGTAATGCCGAAACAGGAAGTAAAGCGACAAAGCGCATGGCTGTGCGGCACGATCTTTTTCACTCTAATTTTAAAGTAGAGCGAGAAAACGTTGTTTGAACCAAATTGCTTTTTCTCGCTATTGATATTTTGTTCACATGCGGGGATTTGACTTTGAATTTTCTTTTTTTAAAAAACTTTTTGATCTGATTTTTTTCCGGAAATGCTTTTCCCAATTCATTCATAGTCCGTTCCAGGTCTAGTTTTTGTTTAGTCATTGAACATTCTTTGAATTGTCTGAGGCCTTATCCCGCCATGTTATTTTGTCGTAAAGCTTTTTGGTACATGTGATGTCACAACCACTTAAAATCTGTTTTTTCTTCCTTCATTCATGCAATTTCAACAGAAGTCCGTGCGTGACGTCATTTTTCACTCTTAGTGGAGCGAGGTCTTTTTTGTTCATTCGCGTGATTAAGTTTATTGTCACGCGTGACTTATCCCGCTCTCACAAATGACTTCTTGACTCTGGCCCTGTCTTTTCTATACTTTAATTCAAAGAAATAAGGTCAAGTGATTGCGTATCACTCTAATTGGAGGTCATTTGAGACTGCAAATTTTTTATGACTGCAGATCTATGAAGCTATTGCGGCTGTTTTCTGGCAATCTGCCAGCTATGTATCCATATTTTTTACATAAAACAAAGAAAAAATTATATCAGAAAGAAAAAAAAGTTTCACATCATCATTATTGAGCATTTGTTGACGGCATGAGGTCTATATCAAAACTCAAGTAACTAATGAAATCACTAATAAAATCTTAAGCCTAACCAACTAGAGTCGGAGGAATTATTCTCGAACGACTGGAAAGTTCTGAATTCTACTTAAACTTCTTCAGTAGTCGAAGAATGGACGTGCAAGGGGGCAAACGAGGGTTTTCAGATGTCACTATTAGAAGGTATTATAGCAATATAGCAAATTATTCGGATTTAGAAAAGATTAAAGAAAACAAATTATTTTTGAAAGAAATCCATGTATACACACTAAACAAAGTTCAGGTAAATTTACCTGAACCAAGTTCAGGTAACTAGAAGTTCAGGTGAAGTTCAGGTGTAAAAGCACCTGAAATACACCTGAACTGTATTTCAGGTAAATTTTCATCTGAACAAGTTCAGGTGTGGTTACCTGAAAATACCTTTTTTTCATTCAGCAGTGAAACAAAAATTTAGCAGTAAACTAAAACACAATACAAATAGAAACTTTAAAAGAAACATCAACACATTTATTAGGCAGTGTCCAGCTTTTTTTAAATTTTGCAAAGTTACGGATAAATTTATCATAAAATTTTCCCACTCTTTAGCTCCACTGATGTTTCTAGTTCAAAGCAGTATTTTTGGAACCATTAGGGGTTTCTGAAATGAACAACCACAGCGAAGTTTTAAACTAACGGTTTAAAGAAACTTTAAAATTTTTGAAATCATAACAACAGGAAACGCAGTGGTTTTAAAGTGGATCAACTTGAATCCAATCTCTCTTCCTTATAAATTAAATCAAAAACTAGTTTTCCTGCGTATAATAAACCTCTGGAAAACTGGATTACACAAATATAGAAATGGTAACGTATGGTCCTCATTTAGCTTCCATTTCTTTAAAGTCTTTCAGAATCAGATTGATATTCTTTTTAATTATAACTAATTCTATTTTCCTACATAAGCACTGCTTCAAAACCCCGGTCCTTCAAAAACTGAAATCTATTTGTTAGTTTTAGGTACAGGATTCCGAAACAGGGCTCTCTACAACTTATAGGGGGCGAAACAAACATTTATGTAACTATTTCTTGCTGTTTTTTAAGTTTCGCAAAGTTACGGTTAAGTTTGAAATAAAGGTTTGCCACTCTTCAGCCCTACTGATGCTTCTAGGTCGATCAAATAATTTAAGAGCCATTCGGGGTATATTAAGCGGATATCAATACTGAAATTTTAGAAAAACGGTTTAAAGAGACTTTAATTTCTTTAAATCATAACAACATGAAATGCAGTGGTTTTAAAGTGGATCAACCTGAATCCAATCTCTCGTCCTTATGTTTTAGAACAAAAACTAATATTCCTGCACAAAATAGATCTCTGGAAAATGGGATTACACTAATATAGAAGCGGTAACTTCATATGGTCCTCATTTAGCTTCCATTTTTTATAGTCTGTCAGGTTCAGATTGATTTTTGTTTTAATTGGAACTGATTCCATTCTCCAACATAAGCACTGCTTCATAACCCTGTCCGTCGAATTCAAACTTGTTTGTTATATCTAGGTAAATTTTTCCGAATTTGGGTTCTCTGTTTTATTAAGGGGACAAAACAAACATTTATGGAACAGTTTCCAGCCGTTTGTTGAGTTTCGCAAAGTTACTGTTAAGTTTAATATAAGATTTTCCCTCTCTTCAGCCCTACTGATGTTTCTAGATTGAACAAGTATTTTTGGAACCAGAAAGGGTTTTTGAGGTGAACACCGACAGTTAAGTTTCAAAATAACGGTTTTCAGCAACAATGAAATTTTTAAAATCATAGCAACCTGAAACGCAGTGGTTTTAAAGTGCATCAAATTGAATTGAAGAATTCTCCCATATATTTCCAATCAAAAACAATAACTCCTGCATAAAGTCCTCATTTAGCTTCCATTTCTTTACTGCCTTTTTGAATCAGATTGATATACTTTTTAAATCGAACTTATTCGAGTTTCCATTATAAGCACTGCTTCGAAACCCTGTACGTCGAACTGAAGTTTGTCTTCTGATTTTAGGTACATGTTTCCTGAATTGGGCTCTGTACAATTTTTAGAGGACAAAATAAGTTCAGGTGTTTTTTTCAGGTAAATTTCAGGTAAGTTCAGGTAAAATTTCAGGCAGTGATACCTGAAGTTTTTAGGTAAATTTCAGGTATTTTCAGGTGTGTTCAGGTATGGTTCAGGTGACTTTTTTTGGTGTGTATTGATTTCCCCATAGTTATTGTCGGCAAATGAGTAAAGCTGCCTAAAATTGTGAATGAGATATACCGTGAGATACTTTGCGATATAATTTTTTTGGATTTAGCGCTGCGAAATCGCTCCTAGTTTAGCTTGACGGAAAGGCTTTAATTTGGCTAAACTAAATGCGGATTTCTGGATCCAAAAATTCTTGTGATGGATATTGGTGAATTAGCGGAGCGAAATTTCTTTAAATTTGACTATATTTCTGACAACCGTATTTGCAAAACGAAAATGATTTTAAAAGAGATACAACTGAAATTTAAATCGAAAATGAGGTGGATCCAGGACGTAACAGTTAATGGAAAATTTTAAACAGACAGCCTAATATGTCTAAAACAATTTGAATAAGAATTGTGAACCGGGAATATTCTAAAAATATATTTATCGTTGCTTTCATCCCACACTTGTGCTTTTTTCTACTTTAGATTATATTTGTATTTAATCAACAGGGAAAGGTAAAAACAAATCCATAGTTGTTCAATTTTTTAATAACCATCAGCGAGATTTAGTATGGTATAATCGTAATTCGTTTCTTGATCTGGTTTCTGGGGCAAAAATTCACATAAACGAGCGTCTAGCAAAAAGTGATAGAGACTTGTGCAGCAATTGCAGAAAGGAAAAAAATCTCAAAACCATGAACAACAACCAACAACGGTTTAAGTTCTCAGAAAACGATACAACTTGGTATCCAGTTAACAGTGGACATCAGGTTGTTTTCCTTGTGGAAACTAATGATAATACTAAAACAGAATGAAGTATGGAAACAGTGGAGACGTTGGCAATGGGTCCTTATGTAAATAAGAAAACACCTTTGAAAAGAAGTCGGCAGGCGGCTTTTCAATCACCTCAAGGAAGTTTTCAAAGGCATTGTGGTACAAAATAAATCGACAAGCTTGACAAGTTATGCTGCCTGACTGAAAAAGAATTCAATTTTTTGGCTAAAAAAGAGTCTCCACCATTAAACAAAAGTAAAAACTTGAACGATGAATGCATCAACTTCTCGAATAATCTGAGCAGTGAAGAGAATTCCTTGTAGCCTTTATACATAAATGATTCCAAGAAAAAAAGCCATTGATACTAAGAACAAAAGCGAAACTTTTTTGGGTTTAAACATTCAGTCTTTTAAACTCCATCAAGTTGAATTAATAGTTTTCCTTGGTACATTAGAAAAAAATTCTGATGTTAATGCTTTAACTGAGACATGGTGAAAAGATATTGATAAACCTGACAATTATGATCTACCAGGTTGTCAGATAATAGTGTCAAAACCAAGAAAAAGCGCTAGGCGAAAATCGGGAGGAGTAGCATTTTACATTAGAGATAATCGTCAATATACGATACAGGACACTAACACAGAAATTGAATGCTCTATAGTACAAGTGAAATATAAAGAAAAATGTTTGCACAATCTTTGTGTCATTTATAAACCTCCGTCTTTGAGCTTAACTGGTTTTGGACCAAAGCTGGGAAACGTTTTACACATTTTCAAAATTTCAAAAGAAGAAAATTTGATTTTTGCTGATTTCAGCATAAATATTTCAAAGTGAGAAAAAATCACAAAAGAGTAGGAGAATCAGTTCAGATTATTTAATTTCCAAGAACAAAATTCATTCCTACAAGCGTTATCAAAAAATCAAAGATTTGAATTGATCATATAATCACAGATACAAACACAATACGCTATCGATGGCAATAAGCGATCATTTTTTTATTAACTCTTGAAATTTTTGTATCAAGTTTAAAAATGAAGAGCGTTCAATCATCAGTACTCATACGAAATTTGAAAACAAGACCAAGCACTGATTTGTTTATTGTCTGAGATCAGAATATCAAAATAATTCCTGAAAATTTGATTGCTAATGATAAAATAAGTACAATAATCAAGAAAATTAATGAAATTTTGAAAAATATGCCCCTGAAAATACTTGCGAAACAATTGATGTTCCTATATCTGCAAGCTGGATTATAGTTGAAATCAAAAACGCCATTGTAACGAAAGAAAAATAGTTTCAAAAAAAGATAGCAGAGCCTATATTGAAATCCAATTCAGATATAAATAAATACCGAACAAGTTTACTAGCTTGATAAGAAATGGAAAATAAGATGATAGTTTAAAAAACTAGGCAAAAATCCGAGCCCAAAATTGATTTATAGGACACTAAAAGTTCCAAAAGTTCCAAAGTCATCTGCAAAATTTATAACAAGAAAAGCAGCTATAATATCCGCTATAATGAGAAAAACGATGGTATTCATCAAACAAATGAGTTAGCGGCTACAAAAGTTTTGCAGAAACTGAAAATCAAGAAAAGTACTGATCATGATGAAATCTCAAACAAAATTTTGAAGTGTTGTTCTCCCAATATTGAATGTCATCTTGCAAGAGCCATTATTTAATGTTTGCGAGAGCGTTTTTTCCAAGATTCATCAAAAATAGCCAAAATATTACCCTTATAAAAAGAAGAGAGAAAACTGACCATGGTAATTGCAGACCTATCAGCTTACAGTAAGTAAAGTTCTGGAGAAGATCTTACAGAAGAATTTGATAAAATTTTTTATAAAAATTTTTTGCTAGCGAACAAACAGTTTAGCATTAGATCTAAAATGCCATGTGTGCATGAAGTTACCACCATAACGGAGTATATTCAGAACCGTAATTAATAACAAATCAACAGGGCAAGCTTGTTTTATTGACTTAAGCAAACCTTTCGAATGATATGTTGTTACTGAAACTAATAAGATATGGATTTATAGGTCCAGTTATGGAGCTATTAGAAGTTATTTAACTGGTCGCACTCAGTTTGTCAGATCAAAAAAAGACAGAAAAGCAAATAGTTTGTAGCGTACCACCGAGCTCTGTTCTTGGCCCTTTTTTCAATTTGTGTATGAATAATCTCTCCGCAGTTTGTAAAGAGTGCACTTTAGTAATGTTCGCAGATGATAATAGCGTTGTTTTTGCGAGTAGTGACAATAATTCACCTCTACAATTGGACGTTGAAATATTTTGCAACTGGTTTATCACTAACAAATTAACTATTAATTTTGACAAAAGTGAAGCTACAGATTTCGGGAAACCCAAAAGAGAAAAACTGAAACCCAAAGTAAGCTCTAGATTACAAAACATCTTGTAAGTATTTAGGAATCTACATGGATAAAAAATTTAACGTTCCGTGATCACGTCGATTTTGTTGTTACGAAAATGAACAATTTCTGCGGACTAATGAATCGGGTACGAAATTTTTATCAAAGAAAGTGTTTTCCAATGTTTGATAACTCTTCTACCAAGTCGGGTCTATTAGTCTATAAAAACACAAGCGAAAAGAACAATGAAAAAATTGATAGAGTTCAACGAAAAATCATTCGAGCATTTTTTTTCAGGAAAAATATGAATGCTTAGTTTTTACACTAATTGATAACAAGATACATACTGTATACGAACTTTATGTGATAGAAACTGTAAAAAATTTTTCAAACAATTGAGATCCGAATCTCCGCTACAATATATAATTCCGCAAAGTCTAGCAGTCATTAAAAAACAAATGAGTTGGAATTTAAGAGACCTATTTTCCAAACTACTTCCGAAAACCACAAAAAACAAAAAACGATTAGCTAACTCGTTGAAATTGACATATAATAGGCTAAAACAGCTGATTTTAATACCTGAAAATATTCATTGCTTTAGTTTTCAACAAGTAAAGGCACATATATCAAAAAGGAATGAGCTTTACATAAAAGATAATACGGATATTTTTTTCTGTATTAATAACTTTTAATACACTTCAGCAAGACGACATCATTTTAATTTGGGATTGTGACATTTTGTGCAAATATGGGCACAGACTTGATGATCAATTATGCTCATTTTGGGTCCTAATTGGATTGTAATTGGAGATGATTATTTGAATTGTTCTCCAATACTCTCCAATTGAATTAACTATTCTTTTTATATGTTCCGTTGGTCAAAGCTAACATCTCATTATTACTGCTTTCTTTCGCTTTGCCTTTTCGTGACAAGTTGCGCAAATAAAATTTTGAACTTGTCTTTTTGATTTCTGAAAATTAAAATGAGCATTTCTCTAAGCGATTCAGATAAAATATTTCAATTTTGCTGCCCATCTAAAATTATTTTTCTGAACTTTTGCTCAGCATTTGCTTTGCGAGTACAATCTTGTTTCTCACCCTCACCACGAGTTCATTAAAAATTAATTTTTCTTTCTTATCTTTATTGAAACCAAATTTACATTCACAGATTGGCCGTGCACCCAGAGGTGCATTTCATGTAACTGATTAATTTTTAAGAAGTTGGGCCTCTTTTTTTAAACTTGAGACGATAAACCGGCTGATTCGTTCAAACAATGCACACCAAATTGAATTTTTTCAACAAAACTTGATTGAACAGTTTTATCGAGAAAAAATGCCGCAACGGATCTAATTTGAGTTGGCTCAAATATTCCCCCAGAAAACAAATTTTCGACAGTTTATATCAAATTGTTACTTTAATGACCCTAAATTTAGTCCTGTTAATAGTCAAATGTGTTAGCTTCGCCGATTTACTAAATTCCATAAAGGATGTGAATACACGAAAAAACTCAAATTATCCACCTGGCAACAAATCATTATTTTTCTCTTCTCTAATCCAAAACTTGGTTCATATAATTTAGTTACCAAATTTAATAATTCAAAAACTCCATTTAAAAAGAAATTCATAAAATGAAATCAAACAAAATCCGCTTTTTCGACCAAGATTGCAAATACCAAAATCAAGTGAAACTTATCTAACACAAAAACCAAAGCACTGAACACATACATGCATCTTCAAAAAAGCATAGCTATAACAACCATAACTTAAATAAAATGCAACAGAAACATTGCTCAGTTGATAAGACGTTGCTTTCACCAACAATTTTCAATTTTTGTTTCTACTAGGACCTTTTCTATAAACAATATGCAAACAAAACGACGCCAAGGAAAGAACTCAAAAAATTTTCCGTCACACAATTAAAATTTCTTTCGAAATTGCGAAATCAATATTTTGATAGGAACAATGTTTTTTGAACAATATGAATTATATTAAGCACGATGAACATACTTGGCGTCCTCTGGTTTCACTGAATACTTTATACAGGAGCTACAGTTAAAAACATTTTGATATTGAAAAAAAATCATGTTTTCGAACACTTTTGTCGCTAACAAAATGGCAACGATTATCATCATTATTACATAACACTAACTTTTTTTTACATTGCTGTAGATCATATAAGCAATGTGGTATACTATTTTATCATATAGGTTTGCTTGCAAAAAATTATAATGAACTTTACTTAAACAGCTTTACTTCACTTATGATTGAGTTCAAGGTTGTTCGAATTGTTTTCCGGTGACAATGAAGAGGGGTTCAATATGCCTACTTCTACGCTAGAGAAGAATTATTAAAACTTTTTATGACCAATACAAAGACTGACATAGGAAATTCGAAAACAATGCTGGAGCAGTTTTGAATCAAATTTCACCAGCGAAAAGCCACGATTTAAATTAATTTCAAAACAGTCTCATCCGCAGATTTTTATTCATATTTTTGTTTTGTGATTATTTGGTTCTTGCAAAACCACAATTAGAAAATAAGTTGAAACTTTTATTGAAGCAGCCCCTTTAACATTTATTAGATTTTAAAAAAAATGATAACTCTCATTTCCTTCTCGATATTAAGCATAACCATTAGACTAGAATGATCGCATAATCTTTTCACAGATGTCGTAAAATGTTCTCTATTGGATTATTCAGTGTCTTTATTCAGGAAGTTAATCAACTGAAATTGTGATTATACAAATATGCAGTCAACATGGCTGAGACTGAAAAGCTTATAAAAACATAAACCGACTAATGTCGGAAGAAATATTCTCGAACGACAGGCGGGTGAGAAAACAGTTAACCATGCCGGGATTCGAACCATGGAGCTCACGATTGCTGACTAGAAGCACTGTCCACTCGGCTATCAGTCCCTTCTTTTTCCTAGGCTGCAACCGATTTTATTTTAGCAACAAGCTTTACTTCGGAGTGAGAGCAATAGAGATCGCTCAAAGATGAAGAACAGAATTGTGAAAGTCACCTGAGAATACAAAGAATATTCTAGAAGAAACAGCCAAATATAGACCGAAACGTTAACAATAATTGCTATGAACTTCGTTTAAGAGCAATTAAACAGTGTATAACATTGAGGTATCGTACATTTCATTTCAAAACCCTTGGATTTTGTAAATAGTTCAATTAAATTTTCATGTTTCTAATAAGACAGATCTTATACACAGTTCCTATGAGCCTTTCAGTCTCAGACAAGTTGACTTTATATTTATATAATCAGAGTCTCAGTTTATTAACTTCCTGAATAAAGATACTGAAGGATCTAATAGAGATCATTTTACGATAGCAGTGAAAAAATTACGCGACCAATCGAATGGTTTTGCTGAATATTGAGAAGGAAAGTTCTCTGGAATTGAGTTGCCAATTTTTTATATAATAAGTGTTGATTGTGCTGCTTCAGTAGAAATTTCATTTTATATTCTGGGCGTTATTTTGTAACAACACAATATTTACAAAAAGAAAATAAGGAAAAGAGACTTTTGAAATAAATTTTTACCTCTCGTTTCAACAAATCAAACTAGCCTATAAACAGATTGACAGTACATATCTTAAAATCTCTTAGAAGAAAACTCTTATATGTAGTTCCTATCTTGTGAAGTCTTTTACGACAGATCAAATCTTTCTGTATCATAAAATTTAAGATTTTATTGGACGGACTTTACCCCTTATAGGTCTTGATCTGTCTCATAAGACATTCTTTTTCCTAAAATAAATTTTAAGATTTGTTTTGATTTATAAGATTTTTAAAAAGTATGGGTAAACATAGGAAGAAACGATAACTTAAACTGTAGGCAAGAGTCGTTGCATTGATGACAGCCTCGGGAAGGCGACGTTGTTTGGCTTAAATTCTTTCGATACTAAGATGGAAATAATGGAAAAAATAAACTAACTTAATTGATGCAAAATGAAAGGATAGTTGGACTGCGCTTGCTGCAACTACATACGAATTTTCTTTCAGCCTTACGTAATTCTTTTTGTAAAACCAAATAATTTAACGGCCTGAATAAAAGTCCAAGAGGTAAATATTGAATGGCTTCAATTGTGCTAAAGATAAATTGAGACTTCACAACATAATAGTTAAATTTATTAAGTTATAAATTATAACTAGCCGCACCAGTTTGGTCAACAGGTCTCGCTTTTGTATTTCTCTCAATTTCTTGATATTTGATCGTGAACTAGATACCGTTTGTGAAATAGTTTCCGCCAGTTTGAACAAACCTAAATTTATGTCAAGCTTTGCGGCGAAATTAGTGTCCAAAATAGAATATATTACCAATATGAGAGAAACTCAATCGTTATTTATTGGTCATACGGTTCAAATAATGCACGGCCCAATTTTCAATTGAGCTCAAAGTAATATTAAGCTTGGTTTGAAAGGGTAAAATTAGTTCAAGTATAACTTTTAGTTCACGCCACACTTGATCCGTAATTCTACGACGCGTGAGCCAAAGATCCTACCCCTGGCCGAGAGTGCACGATTGTGTCAGGGAGTTGAGACCCCGCTCATCCACATTCTTGACTTAATCGGCTACCAAATGATAAATAGATAGAAAATTTTCTAAAGTATACATATGGTTCGATAAACAACTATTGGAATAAAATAATGTCACGTTGGAGGGCAGATGAAACTTGTTATTAGGACTACTAGAAAAGACAGTAAAAATCAAGTAACGAACATTAATTACCACCAAAACTCGATGTCTATTCTGAAAAAAAATTATAACAAAATTAACTCACATCAGATAAAACTCGAACAAAATAAATATAATTCATTAGAAAAGGTATGAGACTTGTCCTCGATCGAGTGGGTAACAGGTAGAAAAAAAAGAGCAAAAGGTGCGAAGATCAAAAAAACGTTTCTAAATTTGAAAACAATTAATTGCAAAGTGGTTATTATCATTGGTAATTAACTGAAGTCAATAAATGTTCATTTAAATTTCGATAGGAAGCAATTGAGAGAACCCAATCATTATTTTTTGGTCATACGTTTCAAATAATGCACGGCCCAATTTTCAGTTGAGCTCAAAGTAATTCAAGTACAATTTTAGTTCACACACGTGATCCGTAATTTTATGACGCGTGAGCCAAGCATCCTACCCCTAGTCGAGGGTGCACGATGGTGTTAAGAAGTTGAGTTCCAACAAATAGGCTCGGTTATGTGTTTACGCACATAAAGTTCCGACCCTGCTCATCCACATTCTTGACTTAATCGGCTTCAATTAATGAAAAATCATATATATGAGATACAAAACTTTCGAAATCATATATATGCTTCAAAGAAGAACTAATGAAATAAAATTTTGACAAGTTGAGGGCCAAACAATTGTTGTTAATAGGACTACCAGAAAGGACAGTCGAAAAATCAAATGACAATCATTAATTACAATCAAAACTCGATGTCTAATTTAAGAAACTGAAAACAATATCAAACTCGTATCAGATAAAATCCGAACAAAATAATTTACCATATAACTTATTTGGAAAAAAAATTGAGGACTTGGTGCAATCGACTAGGTAACAGGTCGACAAAAAAGAGCAAAAAAAGTGCGAAGTTTAAAAACACGTTTCTTGTTTTGAAAACAATTACTTTCTACATATTAATTTTTTGCAGCCCTGATATTGATGCGCGCTTAAAAAACTATCAATTATTCAAAATGTTCCAAAATTGATCAATCTTGAAAAAAATTGTTATATCATAAATGAAGAATGCTCTTTGTATATTAATCGAGTTTAAATTTGCAAAAAAACGGCCTAAACTATATTTCCAGAAGACTCATAAAGAATGCGGGGATAAAAGTAGCTCTTTTTTATGCTCACAAAGAATATGACCGCAGTCCTAAGGTGTCTACTTCCAGAAAATTGGAAGATAGTTGAAAAAAATTTATATTTTGTCCCGTTTTTGACATAAAAGGTAAGAATTTTGAAATTTACCAAAAATTCTTGCCTAAAAACTTGGACGGAACAATTCGGCAACACTAAAGATAAAGTGTTAAAGATAAAATCAATAATACTACTAATAACAATTTTTAAAAATGTTAACAAAGGTGACAGAAATTCGATCAAAGATACGGAAAATGTGAATAAAAACAACAAAATATTGTCTACTATTCACAAACTTTAAAGCCTTGATAATTCTAAGTAATCAGGCAGAATCAACAAAATATTCATTTTCGTATTTTATGTAAAACGGACTTTCAATAATACCACTCAAAACTCTCTGCGATTATTATATTGACTGGCCAAAAATGACTGAAAAAAAGCCATTTGAGTATACAGTTGCTACTCCCACTAAGTTGTGTCAGAACAACAAGCCATTAGGTATGTGTACTTAAAAACACGACATCAGACCTATGTCAGAACCGATGGATGCCATTAACTATCATCCAATTTTGATTAATTTTTATCAACAAACAACAGGTCACGTAACAAATTCAAACTTTTAATCTATTTCAATCTGATTTTTGAGATAGCGTTTCCACAACCGATGCCTTTTTTCATAGAATCAGTTTACAAAAACATTGACTGAGGCAACATAGTCCAAATCACATTTTTAGATATCTCCAAATCGTTTAACTCAATATATCATAATAACCTGATAGATAAACAAAAACGGAAAATAAACGGCTCCCTTCTGGCCGAAAACTCTTGTCAGATCTGTACCCTTAATGAACCGTATTGTGACCTCAATTTATATAGAAAACAATCTTTGTACAGCTATTATTGTTGTAACGCTGAAAAGTGTGCTAGTGACACCTAATCGGTGCTTCTAGTAAAGTTAAAAAGATAAAATCTCTGGAATAAAACACATATCAGTTAGCCAACTACTTCGAAAAACAGAAATTCATTTTGACTTCTTTAAAAACAGAGTTAGAATGTTTCAGCAAATGAAATGATCAAAGAAACATGTCTCATGGCAAAATATTTTTACATGACAAAGTAATCAAAAAGTCTGATTAGGGTTATTACTTAGAAATTTTGATATCAGTTTTCTGAGTCAATAATAATAAGAATTAGGAAGCTAAGAAATGTAAGATCTGCGGTAGATGCGGTGATTGGATGTGAAATGTGCAGTTTTCAGTTTTTACACTCATGACACCAATAAAAGTTGCATCTTACAAAAGTTCGCCAAAACAAATTACCGCAAACCTTACAAAAATGCACAGCGATTCGACGCTAATGATGTGAGAACTTTTTGTGAAAAATAATTTCATTACACTATTTTTCTAAAAAAACTCGACCAACGCTCGAAAAACTAATACTTAGGGCGAGGAAGTTTTACAAATATCTTCTCTGTCAGAATCAACTTAATAAAAAATCAGCTATAAACAGGAATCCAAATTAGTTCCAGCGCTCATTTAGATGGACGTATGCTCCGATAGAGAAATAGAGTACAGAAGATTCCTGCACATTATGAGGTGTGCAACCCAAGATACCGCTGATCAGAAGAACCGCGGGGGATAGGACTGCCTACGGTCTGGAGAGTCTGACAGTAGCCCACTCAAGAGCTGCGTGGCCTGATTAGCCCACTGCCTGCGGTCTGAAAGTTCTGATCAGAGCTCCAACCAAACAAATGTCCTGAAAGTCTGACCATAGCGTGGTCTAAAGTCTGGGTTGTTGATGCGGACAGTCTGAACACAGTCCTTTCTAGAGTCTGTACGAATTTTCGGAAAGCTGACCAGAATCTTGAAAGTGTGCTCAAGACGAAGTAGTCCAGTCGAAAAACCAGCGAGTCTCCCCGAAAAAAATACGAAATAATTAAACCGCGATGTGTCTGTTTTTCTTTCAAGAGCGGTTCTCATATATATATATATATATATATATATATATATATATATATATATATATATATATATGTATATATATATATATATATATATATATATATATATATACATATATATATATATATATATATATATATATATATTATATATACATATATATATATATATATATATATATATATATATATATAATATATGTATATATATATATATATATATATATATATATATATATATATATATATATATATATATATATATATATATATATATATATATATCGTATTCCAATGGAGAACATTTATATAGATTTCAACAGACAGTTTAGCATCAATATTATTTTCCTAATTTTAGCGGGTCTGACCAGTAAGATAACGTAACTTTTGAATAAGATTTCAACTTTTTAACTGTTTCAGAAAAATTGTCATCACACAATTTACAACACTTACAAATGATAATAGTACGGTACTCAAATAGGCCAACATAATGAGTTTTTAACATAAAGAAACAAACTGAGGAGCACCATAATTGTCAGGGAAGTTTGCTGAGAAAAGGGGGACAATTTTGGCAACTGCTATGTGTCTGTCAGAAATTGAATTTAAAAACTGTTGACACCAAAAACTGAAAACATTCTTTTTTAAAGAAAATGATTGCTACAAGAGTTCAAAGGAGTTGCAAGATCTAAAAGACGACTGCATTGTTTTTCTCAATTTCTAAAATCTCACCTACTGTTTTTGTGAGATAAAACAAAGCGTGCGCTGACTTATTTTTGTTTTGAGCTCCAAACTGTGTTCGCTTTAGCCAACACTCTCGGCTGAAATATTCCATCAAGTGGAAGCATTTTCTCAAAATGTTTTTCAATTGTAGGTACAGCAGCAATAAGGTGATAATTTGTGAAATCGATTAGTATTCGGCTTTTGATGTAGATTGGTGGTGTCATATGTGCAAGTTTGTTTGAAATCAGTGGAATAAACGTTTTTATGAATGCAGTGATATTTTTTAAAAAAAACGTTGCAAATCGTTCCCACTGCGTCTCTTCTGATTTTCCCATCCTAAGCCCTGTAATTTATTTTGGACTAATTTACTGATAGATTGGCAAATTATCAATTTAACAGCACAAAAAAATGAATGATACAAAACTGAGCTTAATTTCATTATTGTTCATAAGAATTGTTTCTCCTTCGCATTTGGCTGAAAATTTGTTGAAGGTTTTCTGAAAGGTAAAGATCTCTGAGATCTTGTACCCAAGAGCTCCTATACTCGATTTGCTGTCCCTGAAAGTTTTTTAATCAAATTTTTGTGTCTAAGGTGCCATTGCTTCCTTGTTGTTTGATTTTTTAAATATTTCAAGTCAACATTCTCCAATGCACTGTTCAGTTACCACCAAAAAATTGCGATAATTTTACACAGGACATAGTTGACAAAAATGAAGGAATTGTGTTGAGCTGTTATATCAGGCAATCAAAAAAATAGTTTCTTTGATGGTTAACAAAAAAATCAAAAGCGACGAACATTGAAAGCATAGCCAGAAGATTGACGGAAAATAGCCACTTGTGGCATTCAATTGAACCGAAACAATTAAAGAAATAAGAAAAAGACCATCAGTCTTTTAATAGACCACTAGGCTTTTTGGTTAGATTCTGACTGTCATTTTACTGAGACACAAGCTCTCTATAATGAAGAAGCCATAATAGAGCTTTTCCGAAATTAATATTCGAAATCGTATACTCGAGGCTCTCATACTCAAGAATTAGTACATATACGTTTGGCACTACTTAGAAGAACACTATTAATCTGTAACTAGTGAATGTTCATAAAATTTAGGGTTCATTAAGTGAGTTCAGACGTCAATTTGTGAGCGAGGTAACTCACGCAATTGATCTAAAAGCAGAACAAATGACATCACGCAGACAAATTTTAAATGCAAAACAGTAAAAGTCACTGAAATTTAAAAAGTCAATGGTCACAAGAGTCGTCGATGGAGCCAACGAACTAAAAAAATATAGCAGGACAAGTCCTGACGTACAATTCAAAGAATTTCTCTTGATTAAACAAAAATTTAGACCTAGAACGGACTCAGTGAATTGGGAAAACCACTAGCCGCATGTGGGAAAACCACTATGAAATTTCTCAGTGAATTGGAAAAACCACTATGAATTTGCCGCATGTGAAAACCACTAGCGAGAAAGCGAATTTTTGTTCAAAAACTGTTTTCTTACTCTACTTTAAAACTAGAGCGAAAAAATTTCACACCGCAAAACCACTCACTTTTTTGCTCCACTTCCTATTTCGGCGTAACCAAAATCACAACTCCAATATCATGGAATTGTGTGAACAGATCTTAAAAAAAGACAGCGCCCCAATACAATTCTATTTTTTGAATTGCAAAAAACCACTATATTCCCAATAATAGCCGCTATCCCTTCGCGCCTATTAACAAATATAAATGCTTTCAAACCAGTGAACTCCAATTATATTTTGATTTTGATTTCTGTGAGCTTGAACATGCCGGCCGGCAGGACTTTATAATGACAAACATTTTTTACAGGATTTTCGATGCCATTTTCGTTTGGATATACAGCGCCAAACAAAATTATCCCACGTCTTAGTGAATTTTCTAAACAATCTACTTTGACGAAGAAGAGATTTTACTTAGTTCTAAAATTTATTTCTAACTGCCCATAAAACTGTGCTAATTTGTGATTTGCCTTATAATACGGTTTCAAGTTTCGCATACATTTATTTAGTGTTTTTAATTTTAACAGCTGCCTATAGCTTATATCCTGTTGCCTATCCTTATATCCTGAGTTTAATGTTTCCGGTTTATCTCCAGGAGAATACGTTTCAATGACAACGCTAATATCTTCAGGAGAACTGGTGAATAGGAATGAATGAGAATAGATATATAGATATTCAAGTGAAAATAGTTCTTCAAGTGAATACAAGAGTAGTATAAAAAAGTGACTAGAACCTCAACGGGGGGGACGGACACTTTTGGAAGCCTGATTTTCTCGGCCCAACAACACCGGGGTGGGACGTCTAATCTTTTTTTGAAATTTGAATAAAATGTCCCCCCTATATTACATATATACATATACACAATATATACATACATGCATATATATGTATATATATGTATATGTATGTATGTATGTATGTATGTATGTATGTATGTATGTATGTATGTATGTATGTATGTATGTATGTATGTATATATGTATATATGTATGTAGGTATATATGTATGTATGTATGTATTTATGTATGTATGTATGTAAGCATGTATGTATGTATGTATGTATTATGTAAATGTTTATATGTATATGCATGTATATATGTAACGTGTATATGTATATATGTATATGTATGTATGTATACATGTATATATGTATGTAGGTATGTATGTATGTATGTATGTATGTATGTATGTATTATGTATATGTATATATGTATATGCATGTATAAATGCATTGTGTATACGTATATATGTATAGGTATATGTATGTATGTATGTATGTATGTATGTATGTATTATGTATATGTATATATGTATATGCATGTATATATGCATTGTGTATACGGATATATGTATATGTATATGTATGTATGTATGTATGTATGTATACATGTATGTATGTATGTATGTATGTATGTATCTATGTATGTATGTATGTATATATGTATGTATTATGTATATGTATATATGTATATGCATGTATATATGCATTGTGTATATGTATATATGTATATGTATATGTATGTATGTATGTATGTATGTATGTATGGATGTTTGTATGTATGTATGTATGTATTGTGTAAATGTATATATGTATATGCATGTATATATGTAAAGTGTATATGTATATATGTATATGTATGTATGTATACAAGTATGTATGTATGTATGTATGTATGTTTGTGTGTATTGTTGTATGCATGTATGAATGTATTTGTGTATGTATAAGTATGCATGTATGTGTATGTGAGTATCTATATATGTATATATGTATGTATGTATACATACACACATTCATACATACATACATACATACATACATACATACATACATACATATATACATACAGATTTCAAGAAAAACAAATTTTTACCTAAGTATGTACACAATTATGGTCATAATCACCTATGTCCATTAATGCATACATAAATTGGCGAAAACAACAGTAAAACAACTAACCTGTTATTAGATGTATAAAATCATTAATGATATATTAATTCGAGAGTCATCAGATCATGCCCAAATTATGTTCAGGGTCACAAAACGTTCCAAAATAAATTGACCAATCGGAGTGCTTGATTTATTATTCAAGTTGACAACCAATCAGAATTGAAAGATTTGTAAACAAAAACTCCAAACACTAACGTTCAGTAAACAGTAAATAATGAACACAATAGGAAAAAAAGACATCAAGCTCATTCATGAGAAAGTTTTATCACTGAGAGGTAACATAAATAATACACACATATCTTATCGACAATTATATCTCGCAGCTGCTTGTTCTTCGTTAGATCCAGAAGTTGACGGAGAAATAGCACTTAAATTTAGACCCTATGGTGGTTTCATTGGAATTGATAATTCAAGACTAGATCCTTTATTGAAACGGAGCAAAGTGCTACGACTTCATGCTGCATTGCATGACGCCGCTGGATTTATAAAAGATTGCCGAAACAAAGGCCCTGTATATGTTTCCGCTTTCCGTTACTCACCAGTAAACAATTGTCTTTTCGGGCACCTGACAGGAATATTATTCATTCTATCAGTGAAAATTTTTCATTCACAATTGTTTCGTGAATTGGAATGCCAGAAAATTTTGGCAGCAAAACCACAAATATTATTGTCCTCGATCTCGAAGGTTTCAAACTCAAGTCACTTGGATTCATTATAAAAGAACTCAGTTTGTGTTCCAGTTACAACGATACAATATTTTTCAAACCGCCGCTTAAATTCGCTGAATTACCCACACACGATAGACAAACTGTTATTTGGCTGACCATTAACCTACACGGTCTTGATTGGGACGAAGGTGATATACCTTACTGTGATTTTTGGAAACAATCTGTCTGAGTTTCAGTTTCCGATTCACACGAAAAAATTTTTTTGCCAAAGGCATTGAAAAGTGTGAGCTCCTCAGTAAGCTTTTACAAAAAACTGTTTATAATCTGGAGGATCTAAATTGTCCCCGAATCTCAGAGATAATATCAGAAGAACAAGTTTCCTCCTGTTATCATCATTCAAACTTTCGTTCAACAAACGATCAATTATCAAATCACTGCGCGGAACGTAAAGCAAGAATATTTTCACAGTGGACACAAAGTGATGCACAGAGAAGACACGGCAACGTTAACAACTTAACTGTCAGACAACTTGAAGATATTCACTTGCTTGACTCCACTTGAAGATCAGCCGATTGTAATATTCAACAGAGTACAGGATCCCTCTCCACCAATACAGAATAATTTTTTAAGTGATCAACAGAACCGAGCGAACTATCTCAACAATAAGCCAAACACAGCACAACAACCGCGTTACAACTCGCTTTATAGCGCAGCAGCAAAGCGTTATCTTGCAACCATTACTCTTTCTCCTGACGAGCTAGACAGCTTTAGGGCTTTCCTGCCCGTGATAGATAATTTCTATCACTTCCAACTGTACATAAAAAATAAACAAAGAGCTCGAGAACATCGGAATCAGTTCAATTATGGCTATGAACCCAACAAACCAGAAGCCTATGCAGTACCCCAAAGAGCAGCGAATCCCACGTTGGAAGCAATGGGCGGACAATAAAGTTCCTCAATTTAGATTGAAAAAAACACCACCAGAACGTGAGATATCACTTAATGAGATGCCGAATGAGTTGCGGTTATATGTCTTGGAGCACTCCGAAGTTGAAAAAGTCTTCAATCAACCATCGTTCGAGGAAAATGACTCATCAACCGTTTGTTATAAACTAGAGATAAAAAGTCATATTAAAGGTTTCAATTTGTTTGAGTTCTGGTACATGAATCAGTTGCCCAGTAAATAATTCAAAAATTTACATTTTATATCATCCTTGTTTCAATTCACTTTTCAATTAATTATTTTTCTCCAATGAATCAAAGAGACGAGGCTGACGCCGGTATCAGTAATTTAGTCTTTGATGTGAACAACAAAGAGAGGCCCCCATGGCCTCCGAAGTAATATTTTTTGTTCAAGTTAGTATCATTGTCTTAATGATCATTCTTTGCTTCTCTATGCTCTTTCTATTATCAGAAAGCTTTGAAGAGAAATCAATTTGGATTGCTCTCTTATCGAGTTTAGTTGGTTACATTTTACCTAATCCCAAACTATGAACAAAGTTATTCTTACACATGACAGGGTATTCATGTCTATTGTAGGACCAAGTGGTTGTGGTAAAACAGAACACTTTATTTCGAATGCTAAAAGGTTCGACCCTTTATCCACACTTTGAATAAATTTATTATTTTTACAAAGAGTTCCAACCACTTTTCAAAGATATGCAACCAGTTATACCAGGGATTGAGTTTCTAAAATACTCAGGCTTTGATATAACAAAAAATCTATCACATTGTCTGCTTATCTATGACAATTCATGTGAAGAAACCTTCAACGATAAAGAATTCGTAAACATAGCTACCTCAGGACGTCATCGCAAATTACATGTTATATACGTCAAGCATAATTTGTTCCATCAAAGCAAATGGTCCAGAACCATTGATCTGAATACAACACACATAATATTATTCAAGTCGCTTCGTGACATTCAACAAATTGAATATCTTGGAAAACAGTTGAATTGTCTCCAACTGATAAAAGAAGCATACAAACTAGCAACTGCGGAGACCTTTGGACATTTGATGACTGATCTCGACCCAAAAACCAGTCAGGGTTTACGTTTTTCATCGCAACTAATTGGACCGGATCCTTCTACTTTTTACATTTCGTCCCCTGAAGCAGTCATTACAACAATTACAAATGAAAAAGAAACATTTGCTTATGCTCAAGCAATGGGCAAATAAGAGGAATGAGAACACAGCTCAAATAGAAATATTACATCAGGTCGATTTCATTTGGTTCTTGAGTGACTGTGTGATGAACGTGCTCTCTGGAGTTGTACCAATCAATAAAGTTGAATTAAAAAAATTCGAGAAACCACTACGTAAACTTGCAGAAAGGCGAGTTGAAAAAAGTGAGAGAATCAAAATTTTTCGATCAGATTCTGGAATTCGTCTGATTAAACTGATTGCGTTACCTTGTATTGCTTTTCTGGAGCAAAATGCACACTGAAGAGTTTGTGCCAATTCCTCGTCAAATGTATGCGAATGAACAACCTCAAATTGCTCAACTTCTCAACAATAAAAATGCCCGAGAGAAAGCAAAACAAATATCACTGTTGCAAAGAAGTAAGTCTCCACCAGCATCTTCTACCACGCAGCAAGACACGCAACAGCAGACCGATAATATTTTGGAGAATATCAATGATGAGTTGAATGAGACTAGAGATGACAAAATTGATACAAAAACTTCAACTGAAATCAGGGAGCGAGTTTTGAGAGATATTAAACACCTTGATAGAAAAAAGTTTGAAAAAGCGAGCATAATATTGGAAAAAATAGAAGAGTCAGAATCTCTATCGCTGGATCAAACATCAAGACTAATGGTTAATAAGTCAAGCACGGGAATTCTTATCGCAGATTTTCTGTATGATCTACAACAAACAACATCTAAGCTTTCACTTGAACATTACAAAGTCCTGACCTTTCTAGATATCAGTTCACAATTAACTTGTAATAAATACGCAAAAGTTTCTTGCCTTATCACTAAACGAAAAGTTACAGTTGTTTGAGGATGAACCAGAAAACGAAGAATCAGGAGTCTCGAGAACAGAAGAATCAAAAGCTTCTGGCGACGATGAATGAAGCTTTGAAGATGCAAAAGACGAAATCCAATCGTCTAGCTCGTGGACAAATTACTTCCTCTCACGTTAAACAATTGAACAAATTATACACAAAAGGTAGTGCAGCTTTTGGTAGCATTGCTAACTTGAAGAAAACCAGTGGTTTACCAAGATCCAAAATGGTTCAATATCTTCAGTCGAAAGCCCCATACACAAAATACAAACAATTCAGAAAAAGTTTTCCGAGACTAAAAGTTGTTGCATACAGAATAAACGAAATCTGGTCTGTCGATGTGGCGTATATGGATAAAATTGCCCTACACAACAATGGAGTCAAATATTTACTGGTGGTTGTTGATGTTTTATCGCGATACCTTAGAGTGCAACCAATGAAGGCTTTATATGCAAAAGATGCTGTTGAAGCGTTCAAAAAAATGATCAAACAGAAAAAACCTGAAAGGGTTTGGACAGACAAGGGATCCGAGTTTAAAGGTGAATTCAAAACATTTTGTGAAAAGAAGGAGATTCATTTATATACAACAGAGAACGAAACCAAGTCGGTATTTGCTGAGGGGAATATTCGATCGCTCAAAAACATTATTCACAAATACCTGGACGAAAATTGGACTTGGACTTATATTAAGGAATTGCCCCAGTTTGTAAATACTATAAACAGTCGTGTTAATCGTGTTATTCAACTTGCACCTAATAAAATTTTTAAAAACATGAACCGTTTCTAATATCCCTAGCAAGTAGCACCAAAAAAGTACAAGCTGAAATACGAAGAAGGAGACCTGGTTCGGATTGCAAAGCCAGACGAAATATTTAGGAAAGGTTATAAACAAAATTACACAGACGAAGTCTTCACAGTTTTCAAGGTTGCCACCCTCAGTCCACCAACATACAACCTTATAGACGCAAACAATGTTATAATTGAAGGTAAATTTTATGAACCAGAATTAGTCCAAGTGAACGTCATTCCTGTCGAAGACTAAACATGAGTATTAATAAAGAATTTACTATTGCTTTGATATCGAATGCATCAATGGGAATTTTTACCAATAATACTATGGCCAAGTTTCGAAATCAACTTGCCCAACCATAACAGTTAGATGGAGATTGGCAATTTGCCCTTGCTTCAATATCATTTCCATCAAACATCAATAATGTAAACTCAGCCAAAATAGTTGTGTATGTCAGTTCTGGCGCTGAACTTGATGCTTCACATAACCGCACCGGACAACTTCGAAGAATTCGCAAAGGTATATACAACAATTCAGAAGAGCTTCTGGAAGAAATATTTCGAATCGCTCAATTGAAACAGTTTGACTTTGATTTTGACACTGTAGCGCAAAAGTTAGTTTTGAAATTTGGACCTAACGAAGATTTGTCATTCGAAGATGAAGAAGTACCCTGTATTCTTGGTTTTAAAGGAATAAGAGATATTTCGAATCATGGTTTTATTCATATTGGTTACAAGTCAGAAAATGCAGGCAACTCTTTGAACCGACATGTTGGAAAATTTCCAGTTGATAACACTTGTGGATCACAGGTAATATTTGTATACATTGATATAATTGAACATCAGAACATTGGTGATGTGAGAGCTCCGGTAATAAAAATCATTGAGTCTGAAAGACGTTTGAGAAACGGTAGCATAAACACAGTGACACCCCTACACCACAAGTCCGACACAAATTTGGATTACAAGCCAATATTATCAAACAACATTCAGAACATCCAGGTAGAATTGAGAAACGAAACTGGAAAACTAATTCCTTTTACTGGAACCGGAAAAGTTATAGTCAGTTTAAAATTTCAAAAAATTATTTTGATATGGAGGCATACTACAGCAATCAAGCATCACAATCAATGCCGCATTTTTCCGGACACTACAAACAAAGGGGCAGCGGTTTTGGAGCGCTTGCTGCAGGTATTGGAAGAGTTGCTCTGCCATTAGCACGCAAATTTCTCTGGCCCGCAGCGAAAAAGATTGGTCGTGATTTACTGGTTCAGGGAGCACCAGAGTTAGTAGAAGTTGCAACCAAAAGAAAGTCAGCAAAACAAGCACTGAAAAGTACAGTAGCCAAAACAGCTCGCAAACAAATAGGTGGATCTCTTCAATCACGTATTGCATTAGGTCGTAAAATAATTAGACAAAAAAGACGACAATACACGAGAACTTGCTCAAACCAAAAACGAAAAATCTCAACCAAAAGAATCATTTCTCGAAAACCGCGTCCAAAAAGGAGTCGTCTGGATTTTTTCTCGCGAGTGAAAAATGCGAACTAATCTTGTAATACCATCTGAAGCTACTCACAGTTCTTTAGACTTATTTGAAAAACCACCTTTGCTGGTAACATTTGATCAATCATTCGAGCAAAAAACAGGAACGCTTTATTCGCCTTCAGGATCATCATTGGAATTTGAAGTTGTTGGTGATCGCAACAATTTTATTGACTTGCAAAAATTTTACCTGGAGATCAAGTGTCGAATACTTCAAACAGATGGAACGGATTTGCGCTACACAATTGGTGACGCTAATGCCAGTGATCTTCCATAGTTTGCTAATAATATCCTTCATTCACTTTTCGCCGACTGTACTGTTCCTGCAAATGGTATCAAAATTTCAACAGCTAATGGACACTATGCACACAAAAGATTCATAGAAACTGAAATCTCTCACGGTACAGACGCAAAAAAAACCTGGCTAAAATGTCAGGGTTACGAGTATGAGGAAAACCCGGGCACTATTCCAGCACCATTATCAGATATAAGAAAAAGAACAGTGCGACAATCCGCACGTATAACGTTATATGGAAAGTTGGCGGTTGATTTCTTTTCGTGTGAGAAACATTTGTTTAGTGGAGTTACGTTACGCATTTCAATGAGAAGATCTCAAGATGACTTTGCTGTCATCAGTTAAGACGCAGTAAAACACTACGAGGTTAAAATAGATGAGGTTAATTTATTTATCAGGAAGATGACGGTGTCAGATAATGTTGTAGGTGCAATTGAGAAGACATTATTGAAAACTCCGGCAATTTACCGATACAATGAAGTAATTGCCAAAAGATTCTTGGCTACAACAGGCCAACAAAGCTGGAAACATGAGGACATTTTCACTAAAGAGCCAATCAGAAGAGTCATTGTTGCATTATGTGTTGGTACAGCATTCATCGGTACGAATACCGCTAATCCATTCCATTATCAAAAATTTGGTTTAAGAGAGATAACCATTTATCGAAATGGTTTTGCAACGGCTGGAACTCCAATGTCAACAACTGACAACAAGAGGTTGTACTACAATTCAATGAGTGCATTAGCTTATGTAGAAAACGGCCACGGAATACCTCTGAGTGAGTTCGCAAACCATTATATAATGGTATTTGATCTGACCAGCACTCAAGAGGCAACTCATGACTTTATTCATCCAGAGCTAACAAATTCATCATTGTCTGTTGAACTCAAGTTCGATCAAGCGTTAGCTTATAACGTTGAAATTTTTTTTCTTGGAGAAAAAGCATCTACTATCTACATTGACTCTGCTAGAAACGCATCTAAAAACGCTCTTCCCATGATCACGTACTAATGGACGAAGACCAAATTCATCTTCAAGTGAAAAAGTGTAAACACCTCAAATTCAAATTCAGAGGGGTTTATGCTGCTGAATTTGAATTTGAGGTGTTTACACTTTTTCACTTGAAGATAAAATTGGTCTTCGTTCATTAGTATGTGATCATGGGAAGAGCGTTTTTAGATGCGTTTCTTGCAGAGTCAATTTAGAGAGTAGATGCTTTTTCTCCAAGAAAAAAAATTTCGACGTTATAAGCTAACGCTTGATCGAAATTGAGTTCAACAGTCAATGATGAATTTGTTAGCTCTGGATGAATAAAGTCATGAGTTGCCTCTTGAGTGCTCGTCAGATCAAATACCATTATATAATGGTTTGCGAACTCACTCAGAGGTATTCCGTGGCCGTTTTCTACATAAGCTAATGCACTCATTGAAATGTAGTACAAACTCTTGTTGTCAGTTGTTGACATTGGAGTTCCAGCCGTTGCAAAACCATTTCGATAAATGGTTATCTCTCTTAAACCAAATTTTTGATAATGGAATGGATTAGCGGTATTCGTACCGATGAATGCTGTACCAACACATAATGCAACAATGACTCTTCTGATTGGCTCTTTAGTGAAAATGTCCTCATGTTTTCAGCTTTGTTGGCCTGTTGTAGCCAAGAATGTTTTGGTAATTACTTCATTGTATCGGTAAATTGCCGGAGTTTTCAATAATGTCTTCTCAATTGCACCTACAACATTATCTGACACCGTCATCTTCCTGATAAATAAATTAGCCTCATCAATTTTAACCTTGTAGTGTTTTGCTGCGTCTTCACTGATGACAGAAATGTCATCTTGAGATCTTCTCATTGAAATGCGTAACGTAACTCCACTAACCAAATGTTTCTCACACCAAAAGAAA